>NC_084795.1:164749948-165066713 GCF_963169125.1 Humulus lupulus
AATTTCAAGAACGCAAAAGCGTCCTGACAAACTTATGGTCATGCCTGATAACCAATGACAAATTATTTCATATAAACTGATAAATTCATGCACTCAGAAAATCCCAGAACAAGCAGATATATTATATCACAACTATTTCTTATCAACAAATAAATCCCTGCACTCAGAAAATCCCAGAGCAAGCAGATATAATATATCACAATATAATTCGAGACCAAAGCTTGATAACTTCGAACAATTTGGGCATAACACACCCTCCAACATAAATGCTAATCTGTAAGAGAGGACTGAGTCTCAACACTAAGAACTAGCCAATAAATATCCCCATCAAGGGTAACTATCGTGTTACCTAGGGCATCACTACTTATCCAAGGTAAAAATATCACAAGGATAACCATCAAGTTACCTAGGGCATCACTACTTATCCAAGAGTGTAATCTAAGTTACATGGTTTTACAGAGACTTCTATGTTAATCAGTGATGCTGGTGAGCAGTTTCCCCTAGGGTGTTCAGTCTCACTCAAACTTGGCAACCCCTAGTATCTCTAGGCACTCTCACTGAATGGCCAATATTCATGGCTACTATCTGGGAATAACTTATCAGAGCACTTTCTCGGGTTCTAACCGTTCACTGATTAAGTAAGCATGAGGGCCCCTAGGTCCCATTCATTTTTGGCGTCTCTAGGTTTAAACCAGAAATCCTCACCTCATGGCCACTCATCACAGTAATGAACTGGACATAATAAAATCAAGCAGTGTGACAGGGATCAGCCGTCTAGGATATGACAGATATCTACCGTTCATATTTTCTAAATCAGCACCCACTAGACTAACGTCTCTAAGAAACTTTCTACGACAGTGTATATATGTGCATGTGTCTCTATACTAACATACAATATAATAGTCGTTTCATGTTGCAGCAATACAATAGAAGTTGACTTACTTTGAGTCCCTAGCTCTCAGCAGGATTTCACCCTCCAATGTATAGTCTAGTTATTCTTAGCCAGTACTGTAATTATCCATACAATATACTCAGATTAATTATGGCACTTCATAATTCATTATTATTATTATTGGCAGTTTGGTCATTTTAAAAATCATTTGTAAGGATTAATGATACTTATTTGGTTTTAAGCGCATTCAAGAAATCCATACTCAAAAATTTGAGACTAAACCCTAAGTCTCAGGGAGACCTATCCTATTGTCTCGACACCTAGGCTTGGCTATCACAATAGTATTTTCCCACAATCCGCTAAAAATCTTAAGTATCGCTATTAACCCATACTTTCACAAGTCGGTTAACCCATACTTTCACAAGTCGGTTAATTATATAAAAGATTTTAGCCGGTATTATATCCAGAAAATACTAATTAAATTCCTTAATTATTTTTCAAGAAAATAATCTCTTAATTTTCCTTTTATTTTTCTTAAGGTTTTAATCTCTAAAAACTGTTTTAAGAAAGTAGCCTAATTTTATCTTAATTAGGAAAACTATTAAAAATTTCTCATCTTGACTAGTTAATTTTTTCGAAGTCAATTAATCAAGTTTACTTACTACAAAAATAATTCACTTAATTATTTTATCAAAATATAGGGTTTTAAACCCTCTTTTCATTTATTAACTTATTAATAAATTAATTCTTTTATTTTTAGAAAGAATAAAAATTCTTTAATAAAAATAATTATCACTAAACTCAAAGTGGTATTTTAGGTCAAAATATGTTTTCAAGACTTACCATTTTTTTATCTCGCAATAAGCAAAATTTTACTTTTTACCGTAAGTTCCAAAATCTCATTTTTACACTAAGTGTGAAAATCTTATTTTTCACATTTTGAACTACATACTTTGTTAGGTCATAACTTGAAATTTACTTACCCAGTTGTTACCAAAATTTCCCAATTCCATTTTTGGTATGCCATTTAGTTCTTTGTAAAATCTTAGGTCAAAAGGAACATTTTTTATTGGTGAAATTATTTTCCAACAATAAGGTAAAAATGACCTTATTTTCAAGTCCTTAATTTTTCCAAAATTTGGCACTTAATAACTTTCAAACTGTTTATTATTTTGTTATCAAATTTTATAGTGGAATACTAAGTTATGCTAACCTTATGTCCACCAAATTTTAGAAAAAACTAGATTCATTTTCCCTATAAAGTGGCTGTCCAAACTTGGTCCCGAAATTAAGAATACGAAAAAACAGTTTTTTACCTAAATTTTGAAATAGCGTAACTCACTCATTTTTAAACATTTTTGAGTGTTTCAAAAGCTCAATTTTATGTACTCAATCTCAAAAACATCATAGTACAATTAAATTTTACAAAATCAATATACAGTGGATGCTTGACCCCTTAGAAGTCACAGCTCAAAACTTGTATTTAGTTTTAGGGTTCTCACTAGAACCCTTAGGGATTTTGGTCCCTATTTTAAAAAATTAACACACAAGCATCATAAAAATTATAGAGAAACTACCATAGCCTTATTACATCACCAATAAGAAACTTTAAGCATTAAATATACAAAATAATGCTCAAAAATAAAAACCATACAATAACAACCATAAAAAGTAAACTTTTTACCTTTTGTTGTTCTTGCTCTAGGTTTTGATGTTCCTACTAGCTTTGAGTCCTTAAAAAATCTCTCAATAGCTTAACCAAATCCCCCAACAACATAGATAGTTAGCTATTGAAAGACCTATTGTTAAAAACTTTACAAAGTCAAGTTTTTTGAAACTTTACCTTAGGGAAACCATTCCTAGGCCAAAGCTTAATGCTTCCAAGCCTTCTTAGTGTTCTTGAGGTTGAAGATGGAGAGAAAACTTGAGTGAGAGTTTTCAATAAAAGATGAGTGTGAAAGTGAGAGAGAGTGGTCGGCTTCGGGGGGTTAGGTGGGTTTAGACTTCTCTAAAATATCCTTAAAACACTTGAGTGTTTTACTATCAACTTGTCTATTTACCCTAATATTTAAAAATGAGATTAAACTTAATTAATTTGGTCTACCTAATATTTTTCCCTCACATGGCCGGCCACCCTTTATTTATATATGTGATTATATTTTTTTATATATATACGAAGGTTAATAATTATTTCTTAAGAAGAAAAATTCAATTTGACTTCCTATAACCTTTTTCATTCGTATTAAGTTTTTAAAACAAAACTTAACACATAATAATTAAATTAAATGTCTCTCACATTTAATTTAATTAATCACACAATAAATTTTAACCTAAGGTCCATTCATAGAATAAAATTCCCTAATTCGGTAAAATTAAGCATTTAACACAAAAATGCCCTAAAATTTCCATTTTCTCTTTGGTTATTATTTTTGACCAAAATTTAATTTTTATGAATGTATTTTATGCTCAAAATATATTTTCCATAGTTTTTCATTTTATTTTCTGAGATTTTTACCCGATTAGGGTTTTTGTGTCGGTCCAAGACCGAAAGTCTTATCTTGACTTTTAAACACAAATTCATAATTTGGCTAGCAATAACTCATGGAAATAAATTCCAAACAAATATAATATTATTTAAAATAATATTCTTAACTCGGGGAAAACAATCCCGACCCGAGTCGTTTCAAGGTACCCAAAACGCAGGACGTTACATTTGAATTCTAATTATGTGATTTGCCTATCTTGTGATCAATATTTGTTCAGATTGTTTGTCCTAAAAAGTCTATCCTCTCTCATTTGAGCTTTAATTGTTACAATTGCAACTCCAAGAGTGTCATCTCTCCCATAAAAATACTTTCAATACATGTGAGAAATTTGGAGTTGAGGCCTTTATGATTTTGAGATTTTTCAATACTATTTGTGTTATGGTTTGTGGTAAGAAATGGATATGGTTTGGTGCACACACACAACTCTGGAAGTACATTTGAAGTAGTTTGCATAGTAATATCTGATTCTTAGTGAGATTTTGAAAATTCTTGGATATTTTTTATTGGTTTGACTTGATTATTCAACTTGATAATTTTATTCTCCACTTGAATTTCTAGGGACTAGCAATAAGTTAGTTGGGGGTTGTTATTAGTGCATGAAAATGCACTTTTGCAAGTAAAAATGTCTAAAAAATTACATTTTAATTATGTATTTACATGAAATTAACATAAAATATTTATTTGATATGAAAATATGTGATTTTAATTTTTTTTTTTGACTTTGTAGAAAAATGTGGAAAATTGAAAAAGAATTAAATAAAATGCTCAAAGAAAGAAAAGCTTATAAAGAAGAGCCCAACTCATTGCATTAGAGCCTTGTCCGCCAGCTAACAATTGCTACAGCGTGACGTTGAGCTTTGCTAGTAGTTAGTGTGCACCAATGATATTGCAAATGGTCTTCACGTGTGACCAAATTCCTAATTCACCATCATTTACTTAATTGATTTGCGCGCAATTCAAGGAGTACACCAACATATTCACATTTGACAATTGACAGAAATGAATTTGTTAAATTAGTTTCTAAATCTCTTTTTCATTTATATTAAAGGAAAATTAATGAGAATTTCAATTCTAATTAATTAGTATTTCATTTTCCTACTGAGCCGTTTAGTCTAGTTTTGGCTTGTCTAATACTATATAAAGGGACCTCTTGTACATATTGAAATGTAATTTTTTATTAGCAAAACTATAGTAAAATTTAGTCTCATTTTGTCTATTTCTTCACATATTTTCTCTTTATAATATTGTGAGAATGACTAGCATTCTAGGCTAATTTCCTAGATAAGGTAAAATATGATCCTATGTGTTAGGTAAAGTTTATTTGTGTTTGGATTCACTAAGTGCCTAAAGTTTATTCATTTAAGTAATATCTTTTCTATTTTTTTCTCCATCTCTATATCAATATATTTATCTATTTAGTATTATATAGAAATAGTCATGCTTTTTCTATGTGAATATAATTAGTACAAATATATTGATATATATTTTAATTTTATGATTAGTCTTTTATTGCATTATTGCCAATAATGTATATTGTCATTCTTAGATTTTTCATAAGATTATTTTCTATGTTCAAAATGTGAGAATTTTTATTACTCAAATATATTTTAGTATATATGTTCTTCAAGTTTAATCTTGCAATTAAATTGTTGGGAAGTGAAAAGTTTAATTATGTTATATGTGTGAATAAAAACCCAAATAAATGAGCTAAAAATATAGGTGATTCTTGAAACCTTATCACTTTTGTTATTGAATTTTCCTACAAATTTTATTTACTTTAATTTTATTATCAATATTTTCTCAAAAACCACCAACGATTTCTTTACATTTTGTGCTTTGGTTCTACTAATCATCTTTTGATTAAGATATCTCTATGTGGACATGACTGCTCATGCTATACTACAACAACTGCTTTGTGAAGACAAGTTTGGGCGTAATCAAGTGACTACTAATTCGATCGTCCCTATGGTTGTTGTTCCTTCACCTAAGAGTCCATACATTGTCATTGAGGTCGCCTTAAGATCAGTTACGGACAATCCTATCATTTCTAAGGTGGACCTAAATAGCACGTTTACCGAGCTCCCATTATCAACCAATATCCTTCTTACTCTTTATTTGGTGAATGGTTACTACCGGTGGATCATTATGCGGGAACTGAATGTAACCAGCGTCCTCTTCTGTGAAAATGATTGGTTGTTTCTCCAAACATTGTTGTTTTGATAATTGTTGGTCTAGGGAAATTCAACATCGTTGTGGGTCTTCAGCTCCTATATATACCTTTTTTGGGCCCCATTGCTCGTGCCTACCAAAATGGGGTCCTCTGACAATAGTAGTTATGTCCCATCCTACTATTGAAGGAGGATCAACTTGATTCCCCTGATCTGTCTGAGCTCTGGGTTGGTCGACCGCTATTTTCGGAGCTAGATGAGCATTCTGCCAGGTTGATTGATTAGGAAAAACTTGATTTCAAGCATATTGGGCTAACGGTCCAGCTCGAATGAGAGTTTCAATCACATCATTCAATTTTCGGCAATAATCAGTGTTATGGCCGATGTCACTGCAATATTGGAAAAAATTAGAGGGATCTGACTTCGCCCTATGGTGCCTCAATGGCTCTGGTTTTGTTCCACAGAAGGCGATTAGAGTTCGCCAGGAAAATAAGTTCCTGTGTATCGGTCAGATTAGTGTAGGTGGCATAGATGGGCTTTAATTTATCCCTGGACATGTTCTTCTTTGTGCCACTCTGGTCGCCCTCCCCATTCCCTTTCCTTTTATTGTTTCCCACTTGGTTATTGTGGGTAGTAGATTGAGTTGTAGCTGCAACATCTGTCACCGCTCCAGCAGGCTGAATGAGGACCTGGCTGGTTCCTACGACAACAAATCGCGCCTCCTCCAAATTTATCCATTCCTAAGCTCAGGCCAAGAACTCATCTACACTTTTAACTCATTTTCTCTGGAGCTCCTGCCATAAATCACCTCCTACTGTGATTCCCATCCTCATTTCCATGAGCATGGAGTGATCATCAGCATCTCTAGCTCGTGCTGCAGCGTTGGTGAACCTGCTCAGATTTTCTTTCAAGGACTCACCAGGTTGTTGTTTTTTGTTGGCCAATGAGGTAGCCTCAATATGGGTTTCCTTCAAAGCCCGTAATGATCTCTTAAATTCAGAAGACAATTTCTTTCACGAGGTGATCAAATGTCTTTTGTATTTATTGAACCACTATCTGGCAGGTCCGGTCAAAGTTGCAAGGAACAAAATACATTCTAGGTCTAGCCCGACATTGTGGGCCATCATTAGCGTATTGAATGTCCCAAGGTGGTTGGATGGATTTCAGTTTCCATCAAACCCAAGCATGGTTGACATCCTAAATCCCACAGGATATGGAGCTATTGCAATGTTTGCAGTGAAAGGCTAGAGCTCCTCATTGGAATCACAATCATCTAGTCCTTTTCTAGATACAAGTTTCTTCATCTGCTCCTCCATCAATGCTAGTCTCTCAAGGGTTGGATCTTTAGTCTCTAGGTTTGCTGAGAGCTGATCGCCAGCCCCCATCCTATTCTATGCATTAGAAGGGTTGTTTTCCCTCAAAGTTTGAGCTTGGTTAGGTGGGACATTCCCATTGTCGTGCATGATAGACAGACCTCCCTCGTGCTGAGTATAACTCATATCATCATAGCGAGATGGATACCTCCTTTGTGAATTCAAATTATCACGCAGATCAGGATGTGGATCAGAATGAGGATTTTGTGTGGAACTCAAATGACTCCTCAGGTCACTTTAAGACCTGCCTCCAAGCTGGCTCCCGTCCAGTAAATTCCGTTAGCGAAACTTATGACCTAGGCTGAGATCGAGGACTTGGATTATCAGCGTGAGATCGTGGGACATAGATGGCCTCTGACGGGGGAGGATTCCTCCTACTATCTCCTTGAATTGGAGTGTTTCTTTGTGGGCATGGTGGTAATGGATGTCTAACCAGTGATGGTGGGTGCCTTATCAACGAGCCTATCCTTTTCCCATTAGGTCATACTAAGTTAGCACGTCTCGGTTCTAAACCAATCTCTCAAGTCCTCTATGCGTCTGGCTTGGATCGCAGTACAGATGGATTTTTTGGGGCATTTTGTCTCTGTGAATTGGTCCTAGCTCTCCCTGTTGGGTTGTTGTGAACATTCCTTGGAATTTGTTCGTAATGCACAGAGCTGGGGGTTACATTTTTAACCGATCGTCGAACATGGGGATGATGGTTCCTGTGATGATTAGCAAGTTAAGCACTTTGTTGATTTTGCTCTGAAGGTACAGAGCTCAGAGTTGCGGTTCTGACAGAATAGCTGGGATTGGATCGGTTATTCCTATGGGACCTATGGGACCCACTTTGCCTCTTTCCAACATTGATGTCGGTTGCAAGAGGGGGTAAATGAGCCAGGACCTGCTCGATCTGCCTGTTAGCTCAAGCGAGATGGCTCCTAAATTAGGAATTCTCCATATCAATGGCTGTTAGATGTCCTTGATTAGGCTTTGGTGGGCGTGATTGTGAACTCCTAGTATCGTCTTGGCCCACATGTTGATTTCTAGGGAGTTGCTGAACATCTAGGCCTTTTTCAGTGGGAACGCCCATATGATGCGCCTCTTGGTCACCGGGCTGCTCCATTTCATTGTCGTGCATTGATCAGGTTACCACCATGATAAATGTTGAGTGAAACTTGTAAGGGATTAAGCACTAATGAACTCTCAACGAAAACACCAAACTGTTGACGCGGTTTTTCGCCAACAATGGATTAAGAAATTCGATAACAAAGATATTAATGCTCTTTTCTAAACCATAGTTAACTAGATGAACAATTTCTCACACTCACACTTTTACGTTTTTCAGTGGTTAAAACCCCACCTAGTCCACAAGGCAATATTATTGATCTCTTACAATTTCTACAGAGTTTTTGTATCATAAAAAAAGTAGCCCCTTTTCCTGTCCATTGTCCTTGATATTTATAGTGTATATTCTTGGACAGGTTTGGGTAACCGTGTGCATAAATATGGTAAACAATCAATCAAGATAATTCCCATTTACATAGGGATACAATTGCCTATGGAAATTAGTCTAGTTATATCGAGCAATAAATATGTAATACAGCCTGGGCATTAATCAGCGTATAAGGAACCTCCAAGTCTTTCAGGATCCTTCACTGTGCGTCATGACCAGGTTTCCACGAACTAAACATATTCCTCGAGCTGGAGATAGAAGAGTGAACAAACTTTAGTTCAGAACAAGTTCAAAGTATCTGGAAGGCAGCCTAATAACCATTACAAGTCTCGAATTAGGTTATTGTCCTGAGAGGCAATCTGGACTATCTGCATGGTGCACTATCAAGTCTTATTTCGAGCTACTTACATCAAAGTTAGCTAGATATTTTACTCTCCTACATTCTCCATGTGTTTATTCGCCAGCTGTACCCCCTAGCTGAATGATTTAATCCACACTTATTTTGGGGTAAAACATGTAGCAAGAGCTCTTTCTTTTCAATCAACTCTTCCTCTAATTTATTGGAGTTTTTTTTTTATTAAAACAGCAATATATTTGATCAATTGCATTCCTTCAAAGGTGGTAAAACATAAAACTCCCATTGAGTTATTAAATAACAAGCTGCCTCATTATGGCCATCTAAAATCATATGGCTGTTTAGCATATGCTTCAACCTTAGTAGATCAAAGGCACAAATTTACATCTCTTTCAAGAGCTTGTGTATTCATTGGATATCCTGAAGGCATGAAAGCATATACATTGCTTAACCTTCAATCCAATAAGATATCTCATTCTCGTGATGTTCAATTCTACGAACACATTCTACCTCTACAAGGCACTAATCAGTCCTCCACGTCCGGAAACATTTTTTCGTCTACTATATTACCTAACCATGTTTCTAATGAAGGGAAACTACTCATAATATTGATTCATCTCATCACCAAAATACTACTCCCATTTTTTCTATACAAGAATCATCTATACAGCCAGCCACCGAACCTATATTTACCAAAACAGGTCGACATGTAACAAAACCCTCCCACCAGCAAGATTATGTTTGTACCTATACAACTGCCTCATCTTCCACATCCCACCCTATAGCAAACTATCTTTCATATTCCAAGTGCACACCTACTTTCCGAGATGCTATTTTAGCAACAACCACTTCTACACCAACAAGTTGCTCTCAAGCTTCACAAATATCTGAGTGGAAATCAGCCTTGAACACAAGAATTTCAAGCCTTAGAGGACAACCATACTTGGGACATAGTATCATTAACAAATGGTGAACATGTTGTAGGTAATAAGTGTTGAGAATTTACGGCTTTACATGATATTAATTAACAATGCATAATAGGAAAAGTTCAATATTATAAACCCTAGATGCTAATCAAGAACCTTATTCAGAGTATGAATGGAAATATTGATAATAAAAGAACCATGCTCATGGTATGAATGCAAATCTTGATTATAAAAGATTAAGAGATTAAATGATTATAAGATAAAGTTAGAAACATTTAATCATCAATACTAACAACATAAGCACAAAAGAATGACAAAATACAAATTAGGGTTAGAGAGATACAACCTTTTGTATTGAGCAACTTGAATCTTCAACTTGGGGAACTTCTAAGGCTTATACTCAATAAGAATATTGTTGTCCAAAATCTCTATTCCAAGTCTTCCCTTATTGCTTGAAGCTTCAACCAAGATAGAATGAGATTTGGGATTGAACAAGCCTTTGAAACTCACAAATTCAAGCAATACTTATTGAGTTTCTTGGTGAAAACTTACGCTCTTTGAAAGCTAGAGAGAGAGTTGAAAAGTGTGATTCAAGCTTTACAACTCAAATAACCATTAGTTATAGTGTAGGCACTGTCATTAAGTCCAACCAATAGGATTAGAGCTTTCGAACACATCATTTGAAGCTAAGTCACGCAACTGTACGGTCCTGTACGGACCGCCCATGCGATGTGCCGCCTACTAGGTGGCGATGCATCGTCTGCTGAGGGGTTTTTCCTTCTAGGCCCTTTTAGGTGATGTGTCACCTCCCACAGGCGAGGCAACGCATATGACTTTGTAATAATGCGCTACGCATGACCCCAAAATATGTCCAAATGTCTCCAAATTTTTTGGGAATGGTTAAATACCTCATTGTATCATTTTAGACCCATAAAAGTCAACTTTAGTTGCCTACTACAAAATCTCATGTTTTCACTTCAACTTAAGTGAAAATTGTTAAGTGTTTTGTACCTTATCGTGTAAACAACTTAACTATTATGTTTAACAAATCTCTACATTCACACACTTGGTTAAATATAATCCTCTCTTCTTAACACATACAATATTGATGCATAAAATAAAGTATCTTTCGATTTTAACTTTACCTTAGTGAAAATATTACAAAGCCTTATCGAAGTCATTGGTGTCTTAAAGATTGAACCAAGTACTCCTTAGTGATAAAACCAATAAGACCTCACACACTTCCACTTTATCATTAATTTTCCCACTTTTCTCGCTTATCACTCATTGATCATGTGCTCATCCATTTCATGAACTTTCTAGGAAGAAACTCCAACTCCCATGAGAGGTGGCACCACCTCTAATTTCATATAGGTGAAGTTATTAAAACATCTTTGCTACCTTTAGAGATGCTTGTTGTACACAATTGATTTCATTATAAGCCCTAGGCTTAACCCTCAATGGGTAGCAACCAACACTAGCCATCTTTGGATGGAACTCATGATTATGTTAGTGTTGAAACTGTTCACTCAATGACATGTTCTTACCCATTGAACTCTTGCCCTTGATGTTTACAAGTTTGGAGTTGGGTTGCCATTATTGATGAATATATTATTCTAGGAGTTTCAGTCTCATCCCTTTTGAAGTGGAACTTACTAACCTTTTCGCAAAAGGTTTTGTAAATGGACCTGCCAAGTTCTCTCTTGTCTTAACATATGAGAGTGATATGATTCCATCTTGAATCAATTGTCTCACATACTCATGAATGATCATAATACTAACTATTCAAAAAAAGCGAAACAAAGTAATAAAATAGAGAATATACATACGACACGGTGAGGTGAGGTTTTCCTAGTCTTTAGCATGTATGCGGAGGGGTTCTTTGAAACATGAACGATCGGCTTTGATACCATTTGTAAAATGCCCTATTCTACTATACTTTGCAAACGATAACTAATCGATATTTATTTAGAAAAATACCACATTTGTTTAAAAAGTTCAGCGAGGCCTTATTAAAACATGCATTATGGGCCCATTTGTTAAAATCAAAATGTAAAGTCTTTCATGAAAAATTTTAAATAAAAATAGTAAAATCTCATTGAAAATATAATTAAACAGGATAAACTCATAAAAATGTTCTTTGGTGTTGCTAGATCATTTTTTGTTCATCAGCACCCCACAAAATACATACTTAGGCCATGGAACGCCCCACATCACCATGCGTGCCAATGCAAAAACCAAATGCCTACCTGAAAAGGGGAAAAGTAAGGGCATGAGCAATAAACCTAATAAGGAAGTACAAACAAGAAACAACAAGTCACTTAATTATAATACAAAATTATTCTCATCGTACAAAAGTTTAAAATGGCATATCATAGACACATCATAATTTCATACACTTTATCTTAAAAATTCATCATAACAAATAAAGCAAATAATTCTATGAGGTAACAAAAAAAGCATAACCCGGTAAAACCTCCTCTTGCCCTCGTGGGCCTCTTTGGCGCGTCTGCCCTATGAGTTACGTCATACCTTAGTAACTCCTTTCTTGTGTCGCATTTCAGCACGCTAACAACACTTTGCTTTTCATACATTCAGACAGTACATATATAGATATTAACTTATCTCACAACTGATATCTCATACAGTTCATCATAATAGCATAAGAATTCTAGCTAACTTCCTTACCTCAGTCCAAGCTACAAAAAAGTGAGATGGATTTCACGGCGAGCCTAGAAAGTCAATCAAATACTCGTCTTAATACCAAATAAAACCAAACACACCTTATAGACATACTCCACATGTGCATGGGCCATGCACACATGGTACAACTTGCATCTCAATTCATCCATACAATAATCTCACATAAACTCATAAAGAATAACATCATTTCTTCTAAGAAAATCTCAATAGTTTCAAAACAAGGATCGTGCACTTAATCAAATAGCGTATATTTGAACATAAAAATAAACTTGCATGTAACATGCATACGTAAGAAGGTTCTTAAAACCCACTTTGAAGTTGGTAAATTGTATTCCTTTATCTTCTTATTACTTTCATAAAAGAATTTACCAACTTTATTAATATTACTATATTATTTCTTTAAATCACAAAATTTCATTCTTAAATTTTATTACGAAAAGTTATCTTATTAAACTAGTTCTTTCGCTATATCTGTACCAAATAATAATAAACCCATTTATAATTTAATAAAATGTGACAACATTGATTATTTCTCATAACATATTTAAATATTTGACAACATTAATAAATTTCATAAAAAATAATCTATTTAATTTGGCAAAAAAATTAATTAAATAATACAAAAACGTGACATAGTTTAACCCAATACAAATACAACCCTAGCATGCATTCTATTAATACAACATAACCATACACCCAATTCTGTAAGCATGTTTATCAACATCCAAAAGAAGCAACAACAAGAACCTTAAAACATGTACTAGGCCGAAACATACACCATATCCCATTCTTATTTCCATTTTCCAATTCAAACCCAACATGCCTTTATTCACATTATCTTGCCAATGTATGATATCAACATCGCAACATAAAAAAAAATAAACTAGAACCTCTACACATGTTGTCTGAAACCCACCATCAAAACAACCCATCAAGACTACCAAAATCAACATATAACCATATATCATAATCATGTATTCTCCACACAACAAAAAGCACCATAAATCATAAACAAAGAAATTATAACAACAATAACGCTAGAGATTTCGATTACCTCCTTTCATAGAGATCAAAACTCAAAAAAAAAAAAAAAAACTATGGTCACCCTCTTTGATAAACCTACGGTTTTCGAATACCACAACAAAGAAAAAGAAAAAAAAAATATTCCTAGCATCAAGAAGATGAGAATATATCTTAGACGATTGAAACCACTAATTCAAGAACACATACTTAGGTTTCGAAATCCTCCTCCTCTTCTCCTCCTTCTTTCTCTCTCCCTTTCTCCCCTTCTCTCTTTCTTTTCGTTTTCTCTCTCTCTCTCTCTCTCTCTAGTGTAGTTGGCCAGCCCCAAGAATGAGTCTCCAAGGATCATTATTTTCCTACTTAACGTGGCAAATCCCTAAGATAAATTACCCAAATCAATCTTATCCTTTCTTTTAATTCCTCTCCCAAAATCAAGCCTTTGACCTCAAAGAAATGGAAACTCACTCTTCCCTCTTTGATAGCCGACCGCCACTCTCTCTCTCTCTCTACTCAGCCACCAAGGCCTCATCACACCCTTCAAATTCATTTCTTCACTTTCCCAAAATATCTCAAGTCAACCAATCAATCCCTTACCTCTTTCTTCTATTATTTTCTTTTAATTTTTCTCTATCAAGTTAAATTAAATAAAATGAAAAAATCTTTCCCATTTACACTTGTGTGAGCATAAGTGTTCTCGAAATATCTCATTTTTAATTAAATAATAGAAGCTAAAATGTATGGTAGTTTATTGCATGCTCACCATGCATACCATGTACATGCACACACACAAGTACACAAGTCTATCACTACTAACCATGCACTCTCATGCACACAATCAAAACTCATGCATAAAATTTACAAAATAATTTAAATAACTAAAATAAATTAAAAATATGTAACGACCCCAAATTCGCTAATGAGGCTTAAAGGCCTTGATTAGTGTGCCGGGAGGGCATAATTGGGTTAAATACGGTTTGCATGAATATATTGATTTAAATGAATAATTGTATGATTAAAATGCTTGTATGATTATATTGGTGTTAATATGATATATATATATGGTATTTGTGAGAACCACATTATTATGTGGGTAGGTTTGCAGAGCACAACTCGAGGCGATCCTAGGGCTAGATAGCGGGAAAAGTCACAATGGGGCTTAGCAGTTGACTTTGGATAAGTCAGCGGTATTTTAGGTACCGGGTAGTTATTTAGATTATTGGGTTATGAAAATAAATATATGGAGATATATTTGAGGTTAGGGAGTCTAGGCGGGAATATTGGGGAATTTTACTGTTTTGCCCTCGGGGACGTTTCCGGCACCCCGAGCCTCGGGATTGACTTAACGGGATAAGGTTAGGCTAAATTTGAAGGAAAAGCGTAGAACAAAAAATTAGACCGACCCTTTATTCTCAGCCTTGTCTTCTATTCTCTCTCAAGGAAAACACAAGGAAAAAAACACTGAAAATCTTAGGGGAAATTCAGTTGGAAATCAGTGGATTGAAGGAGTGATTTAGAGGCTTAGCTCAAGAATCAACCAAGGAACTTAATCAGTACTAAGGCAAGCATTGAATTTCCTTCTTTGTGGTTAGAAATTCTGAGTTTTGGCTGGGTATTGAGATAATTGTAATTTTGATGTTAAGGGCAGAATTAAGGTGGAAAAGCTTGGGAATTGACCTAGATTCTCCTTAGAGAAGTGGTTCAGCAGAAGAGGTAAGATCTAATTCATGATTTAGAGGTTTCAATCTGAGTTTGTATGGCTGGTTTTGTTGTTTGAAGTTCTTGAGTTTCAGAAATTGAAAATGGGATTCTAGTGGGTTTTTGGGCAGGATTTTTGTTGGGATGTGTTGTTAGAGTCATGATAAAAGTGTTGTGATTAATGGGTTTTGAATTAGGGAGCTTTGGGATGGCTTTGGATGAGGTTTAGATGTTGGAAATGGTGGGTTTTCTGGGCACGAAGGGAAGGGCCGCGACTATGTTCTAGAGCGCTGCGGCCTTAGGATGAAGATGAGCCAAGAGGGCTCGGCCAGGGGTGAGCGTCGCGGCGCCCAAAGCAAGGGCCGCGATGTGTGTCTTCTTCCAGGGATGCCTTAGGTTCTATTTTGGGGCAGGGCCACGGCTAGGATTCAAGGGCCACATCCCTTAGGTGTGTACTTGAACGTTTAGGGTTTTAAAGCACGGGAATCTAACCTAGAGTGCTCGGGATCAATTTCACCACCATGCTTGGTGGAATTCGGATTCCTAGAAGTTAGTTTTGTATCCGGAAACCCTTATTTGAATATTAATGGAACCATATACCTTGGTTGTGACTAGGTGATAAAAGCTAGAGCTCGGGAACGGATCGTGCTTGAGGAGCGTTGCTCGTAATCAATAACCGCAAAGATCAAAGGTAAGAAAACCGCACCTGGTTGTATATCTGTAATGGGACTAAGGGTTCCATATTGTGAATGCTTGACAGTATGGTATTATGCCATGCAAGTTAATCAGTGAACCAACGGCCTAAGAGTGCCAAGGGTTACACTAGCGCACAGGGCGCGGCTTGGCCACTGGTAGCCGAGGACAGCTTAATATGCACTGAGCTCGGTTTAAGCGGGCCAGAGTCAGTGGGATAAACAGAGAATGCAGCCTAAGTTGTCGACCCTGATTATTATGTGATATGAATGTTATAAGTAGTTAATTGCATCCTTGATTCTGAATATATGTTGAATGGTTAATGTGGATTACTTGATGAGAGTTCATGCTTGGTGAAATTACTATCTGTTATTATAGTTTGTGTTGCACGTCATGTTTTCTTGCTGGGCCTTGGCTCACGGGTGCTACGTGGTGCAGGTAAAGGCAAGAGCAAACTTGATCAGCCTTGATTTGGAGAGCTCTATGAGCAGAATGTACATGGCCAGCTGCTCATCCGCCACGGTTGAGGTTTAGGCGGGAACGCGAGACCCAGAAATTGTTCATTTTGCCTTAGTATGGCTGAAAGTTATTTGTATTATTTTGGGAGTCTGTAATCCAACTTTTAAACTCTGTTTCTTTTGGGATCCCATGTATATAACTGCTTAATTATATAAAATGAAACTTTTGGAATCAAAACCTTTTTAACCTTAGGTCATACATGTTTAATGACACATTTTTAAATTAATGACATGATTAGCAAGTCTTGCACCTTTATAAGTACATAGTGTAGCGGTCTTGGCTATCCAGGGCGTTACAACTTGGTATCAGAGCATCCTAGGTTTATGGTTTAATGAAGACCGGCTGGACATGTACATTCGCTGCTAGAGACAAGCTCAAATCAGGGTTCGGTATTGTGTATATGTGTTTATATGCTTATATGCCTGAAATGAGTTATGAATGCTGTTATTTATTGGATTAATAGGAAACATGAGATGCTGATGGGGCCTGGCCCTTGACTGTTGTGTGAGAATATTGAGGCATGTTTATTAGCATTGCCGTGCATGTAAATGAATATTTGGGTGATTAATTGTATATTATGCATGGATGAATGCCTGTTTTATTGCTATTGTGTAATGAGATTGGAGGTTTTCTTATTAGCAGCCAGTGCGTGAGGATGGATGCCTATATGTTGATTGTATGTGATTGGTTATGTTCTATTGGTGGATCTTGGAGAAGTTTTTACCCTGTCATCATGGTCTGACTGTCGAGTCGTTATTTGCAGATTGACTTGGATATATATGCGACCAAGAAAATCTACGCGACTAGCCGGCACTAGGTCTGGGACCGGGGGTGATGACCAGGGCCAGATTCCTCCGCCAATCCCTGAGAACTGGCAACAACTTAAGGCCGATATGCAAGTTCGATTACAGAGCCAGGATGAGCAGATCCGTATTCTGCGACAGCAGGCTCCATCAGGGAGTGCTGTCCCTATTGTACCACCTATAGTGGTACCAGTTGTGCAGTCAGGGGAGGTTGGAAATAGGTGAGAGCCATTGTATGAACGGTTCAGGGAGCAGCAACCTCCAATCTTTGAGGGTGGACTGGATCCATTAAGAGTCGAGCAATGGCTGACCATGATTACTACAATTCTGGATTTCATAAGAGTAGAGGGGCATGATAAAGTGGTCTGTGCCATGTATATGTTGAGAGAAGATGCCCGCATTTGGTGGGAAGTGGCATCGCAGACCAGGGATGTTACTGCTTTGAGTTGGGAAGGTTTCAGAGACCTGTTCAGTCAGAAGTACTACAATGTTGCCATCAGGGCAGCAAAAGTCAATGAGTTCGTGAGTCTGGTGCAGGGCAATATGACTGTTACTGAATATGCCCTAAAATTTGATAGGCTTGCAAAGTTTGCACTAGATCTTGTGCCTAGTGATGCTGCTAGGCAAGATAGGTTCATCAGGGGGCTTAATGCTATGATAACCCGGGACGTCAGGATCACAACGGTACCTGGAGGAACAACTTATGCCCAGGCCGTTGAGAAGGCTTTTACCGCTGAGGAAGCAGAGAACAAGATATGGAGGGAAAGTGCAGTGAGGCGTGAGGGTCGTAGAGTGGTGCCTCCTTTTTCAAGGATAGGTAGGGGCGGGGGCCCCAGTGACTTCAAGAGAAAGGCTCCTGACACTTTGACCGCTGTTGGTCCTGATAGGAGGGGTCGGGGTGGTCAGGGTGGCCGTCAGGGTGGCAGCGAGGCATGGCGGACCTATCCAGAGTACCCGAGGTGTAGAAGACGCCATCTGGGAGAGTGTCGGGCCAAGGCTTGCTTTATGTGCGGAACAGTGGGGCATCTCAGGAAAGACTGCCCAACGGTAAAGAAAGGTGATGCAGGGAAGGTGGATAGCTTAACTCTAGCTCGAGTATTCACCTTGACTCAGGCAGAGGCCGAGGCTAGTCCCTCGGTAGTGACAGGTCAGCTTTCTAGCACTGGCTCTCCTTTTATAGTATTGATTGATTCTGGTGCTACACATTCCTTTGTTTCTAGTAGAGTGATTGATAGATTGTGTAGACCTAGTGAGTATCGGACTGTAGGGTTTGGGACTTTATTACCCACAGGGGAACTGGTAGTTTCTAGGAGATGGATTAGGGCACTGCCAGTGATGGTTGATAGTAGGGAACTTTCGGTAGATCTGATTGAATTAGATATGGAGGATTTTGACATGATTCTGGGGATGAACTGGTTGGTCAGATTTGGGGCTACGATCGACTGCAGGACGAAGATGGTTACTTTTGAGCCTGAGGGCGAGGACCCTTTTGTTTTTGTGGGTGCGGTATGTGGACCCTGCGTACCCATGATTTCAGCATTGTGAGCCAGAGACTTGTTGTGGGGAGGATGCATAGGTTTTCTGCCCAGTGTAGTGGATACTACTAGGGCTATGCCAGCAGGGCCGGGAGAGACCAGATTGTTGTGTGAGTTTTTAGATGTATTTCCTGAGGATCTTCCAGGGTTTCCGCCGCGCAGAGGGATTCAGTTTGAGATTGAGTTAGCATCGGGGACAGAACCAGTATCAAGGACACCATATAGGATGGCTCCAGCTGAGTTGAAGTAACTAAAGATACAGTTGC
The DNA here is from genome assembly GCF_963169125.1 of Humulus lupulus. Classification (NCBI taxonomy): domain Eukaryota; kingdom Viridiplantae; phylum Streptophyta; class Magnoliopsida; order Rosales; family Cannabaceae; genus Humulus; species Humulus lupulus. The sequence continues at coordinate 164,768,881 of NC_084795.1, forward strand.
AAGAACTTCTGGATTTGGGGTTCATCAGGCCTAGTTATTCTCCATGGGGCGCTCCAGTGCTGTTTGTTAAGAAGAAAGACGGGACTCTGAGGATGTGTATAGACTATAGAGAATTGAACAAGTTGACTATCAAGAATAAGTACCCTCTACCAAGGATTGATGACTTGTCCGATCAGCTGCAGGGAAAGACGGTGTTCTCAAAGATTGATCTTCGATCTGGTTATCACCAGCTGAGGATCAAAGATGAGGATATACTGAAGACGACCTTCCGGACACGGTATGGGCATTATGAGTTCTTGGTCATGTCTTTTGGTTTGACCAATGCCCCAGTAGCCTTCATGGACCTAATGAACAGGGTGTTCAAGGACTTTCTGGATCAATTCGTTATCGTTTTCTTCGACGACATTCTAGTGTACTCCAGTTCAGAGGCAGAGCATGAGCTTCGTCTCCGACAGGTTTTTCAGAGGTTGAGGGAGCATCAGTTGTATGCCAAGTTTAAGAAGTGTGAGTTTTGGTTGCCAGAGGTGACTTTTCTTGGGCATATAGTTGGTGCAGAAGGGATTAAAGTGGACCCGTCCAAGGTGGAAGCAGTAAGGGATTGGCCGAGGCCAAGAAACGCCTCGGAGGTGCGAAGTTTCCTTGGATTGGCAGGTTATTACAGACGGTTCGTAGAGGGGTTCTCAAAGATTTCTTCACCAATGACAGAATTGACGAGGAAGAATCAGAAGTTTGTTTGGTCAGAGAAGTGTGAGAATAGCTTTCAAGAGTTGAAGCGATCACTTATTTCTGCACCTGTGCTGAGTCTTCCTTCGGAGGAAGGAAAGTTTGTAGTCTATTGTGATGCATAGAGGATGGGTTTAGGCTGTGTGTTGATGTAGAATGGGAAAGTTATAGCTTATGCATCGCGGCAGCTGAAGGAGTATGAGCAGCGGTATCCGACTCATGATTTGGAACTAGTAGCAGTGGTGTTCGCACTGAAGGTGTGGCGTCATTACTTGTATGGGGAGAAGTGCGAAATATACACTGGCCATAAGAGTTTGAAGTATTTCTTTACTCATAAGGATCTGAACATGAGGCAGAGACGTTGGTTGGAGATGGTTAAGGATTATGATTATGATATCCTTTACCACCCTGGGAAGGCTAATGTGGTGTCAGATGCTTTGAGCCAGAGGGGCCCAGGGCAGTTGTATAGTTCCACCCAGATCTTGAGAAAATTAACTGATGAAAATTAGCTGGTGGTAGGCCAGTTAGCTAATATTACCTTGCAGTCAACCCTGTTAGAGCGGGTCAAGGATGGTCAGTTGGTGGATGCGCAGTTGTAGGAAGTTAGGCAGCATATTTTAGCAGGGACAGCTAAGGATTATTCTGCTTCCAAGACAGGTATGCTTCGATATCAAGGGCGGATTTGTGTTCCAGCAGATGAAGGGATCATACATGAGTTACTGGATGAGTCTCACACTACACCGTACTCACTTCATCCGGGTACCAAGAAGATGTATCAGGATCTACAGAAATTATATTGGTGGCCCGGGATGAAGAAGGATGTGGTAGAGTATGTGTCTAGATGTTTGACATGTCAACAGGTAAAGGCTGAGCATCAGTGACCTGCAGGATTGCTTCAGCCTTTGGGTATCCCAAAGTGGAAGTGGGAGGATATCACGATGGATTTTGTGGGAGGATTATCCAGGACAGTGGGACTTTATGACTCGGTGTGGGTGATAGTAGACAGGTACACCAAGTCAGCTCATTTTCTTCCAGTGAAGGCGACCTATACAGTGGAACAGTATGCAGAATTGTATGTGAGGGAGATAGTTCATCTCCATGGGGTTCCAAAGTCTATTGTATCTGATCGAGACCCTATCTTTACCTCCAAGTTTTGGGGAGCTCTGCAGAGAGCCATGGGGACTCAGCTGAAGTTTAGCAAAGCTTTTCATCCTCAGACTGACGAACAGTCTGAGAGGACGATTCAAGTATTGGAGGACATGCTTAGGGCGTGTATGATTGATTTCGAGGGGTCTTGGAGTAAGTATTTGCCGTTGATTGAATTTTCATATAACAACAATTATCAGTCCACGATTGGATTGGCTCCTTACGAAATGTTATATGGGAGGAAGTGTAGATCACCCATTCATTGGGATGAGATGGGGGAGAGGAAATACTTGGGGCCAAACATGGTTCAGAAGACCAATGAGGCTATTGAGAAGATTTGAGCTAGAATGCTTGCTTCGCAGAGTAGACAGAAAAGCTACGCTGAGCCTAAGAGTAGGGACGTGGAGTTCAAAGTTGGGGACCACGTGTTTTTGCGAGTTTCACCATTGAGAGGAGTGAGGAGGTTTAGAGCGAAGGGCAAGCTGAGCCCTCGGTTTGTTGGACCTTTTGAGATCCTACAGAGGATTGGACAGGTGGCTTATAGGTTGGCCTTGCCACCGCCGCTGTTAGGAGTTCATGATGTATTCCATGTCTCCATGTTGCGAAAGTATGTTTCTAATACAACACATGTATTATAGTAGGAGGACTTAGAGCTACACACAGATTTGTCCTATGAAGAGCGACCAGTTCAGATTTTGGATCGGAAGGACAAAGTCTTACGGAATAAGACAATTCCGTTGGTGAAAGTGTTGTGGAGAAATAGTAAGGTCGAGGAAGTGAACTGGGAGTTAGAGACAGTGATGCGGGATCAGCATCCCGAGCTATTCAGGAAAATTTCGAGGACGAAATTCTCATTAGGAGGGGATAGTTGTAACGACCCCAAATTTGCTAATGAGGCTTAAGGGCCTTGATTAGTGTGCCGGGAGGGCATAATTGGGTTAAATACGGTTAGCATGAATATATTGATTTAAATGCATAATTGTATGATTAAAATGCTTGTATGAATATATTGGTGTTAATATGATATATATATGGTATTTGTGAGAACCACATTATTATGTGGGTAGGTTTGCAGAGCACAATTCCAGGCGATCCTAGGGCTAGATAGCGGGAAAAGTCACAATGGGGCTTAGCAGTTGACTTTGGATGAGTCAGGGGTATTTTAGGTACCGAGTAGTTATTTACATTATTGGGTTATGAAAATAAATATATGGAAATATATTTGAGGTTAGGGAGTCTAGGCGGGAATATTGGGGAATTTTACCGTTTTGCCCTCAGGGGCGTTTCCGGCACCCTGAGCCTCGGGATTGACTTAACGGGATAAGGTTAGGCTAACTTTTAAGGAAAACAGTAGAACAGAAAATTAGACCGACCCTTTATTCTCAGCCTTATCTCTCTATTCTCTCTCAAGGAAAACACAAGGAAAAAAAACACTGAAAATCTTAAGGGAAATTCAATTGGAATTCAGTGGATTGAAGGAGTGAGTTAGAGGCTTAGCTCAAGAATCAACCAGGGAACTTAATCAGTACTAAGGTAAGCATTGAATTCTCTTCTTTTTGGTTAGAAATTCTGAGTTTTGGCTGGGTATTGAGATAATTGTAATTTTGATGTTAAGGCCAGAATTAAGGTGGAAAAGCTTGGGAATTGACCTGGATTCTCCTTAGAGAAGTGGTTCAGCAGAAGAGATAAGCTCTAATTCATGATTTAGAGGTTTCAATCTGAGTTTGTATGGCTGGTTTTGGTGTTTGAAGTTCTTGAGTTTCAATTGAAAATGGGATTCTAGTGGGTTTTTGGGCTGGATTTCTATTGGGATGTGTTGTTAGAGTCATGATAAAAGTGTTGTGATTAATGGGTTTTGAATTAGGGAGATTTGGGATGGCTTTGGATGAGGTTTAGATGTTGGAAATGGTGGGTTTTCTGGGCACGAAGAGAAGGGTCGCAGCTCTGTTCTTGAGCGTCGCGGCCCTAGGATGAAGATGAGCCAGGAGGGCTCGGCCAGGGGTGAGCGCCGCGGTGCCCAAAGCAAGGGCCACGGTGCGTGTCTTCTTCCAGGGATGCCTTAGGTTCTGTTTTGGGGCAGGGCCACGGCTAGGCTTCAAGGGCCGCAGCCCTTAGGTGTGTACTTGAACGTTTAGGGTTTTAAAGCACCAGAATCTAACCTAGAGTGCTCGGGATCGATTTCACCACTTTGCTTGGTGGAATTCGGATTCCCGGAAGTTATTTTTGTATCCGGAAACCCTTATTTGAATATTAATGGAACCGTACACCTTGGTTATGACTAGGTGATAAATGCTAGGGCTCAGGAATGGATCGTGATTGAGGAGCGTTGCTCGTAATCAATAACCGCAAAGATCAAAGGTAAGAAAACTGCACCTGGTTGTATATCTGTAATGGGACTAAGGGTTCCCTATTTTGAATGCTTGAAAGGATGGTATTATGCCATGCAAGCTAATCAGTGAACCAACGGCCTAAGAGTGCCAAGGGTTACACTAGCGCACAGGGCGCGACTTGGCCACTGGTAGCCGAGGACAACTTAATATGCACTGAGCTCGGTTTAAGCGGGCCGGAGTCAGTGGGATAAACAGAGGGTGCGACCTAAGTTGTTGGCCCTGATTATTATGTGATATGAATGTTATAAGTAATTAATTGCATCCTTGATTCTGAATATATGTTGAATGGTTAATGTGGATTACTTGATGAGAGTTCATGCTTGGTGAAATTACTATCTGTTATTATTGTTTGTGCTGCACGTCATGTTTTCTTGCTGGGCCTTGGCTCACGGGTACTACGTGGTGCAGGTAAAGGCAAGAGCAAACTTGATCAACCTTGATTTGGAGAGCTCTGCGAGCGGAATGTACATGGCCAGCTACTCAGCCGCCACGGTTGAGGTTTAGGCCGGAACGTGAGACCCAGAAATTGTTCATTTTGCCTTAGTATGGTTGACAGTTGTTTGTATTATTTTGGGAGTCTGTAATCCAACTTTTAAACTTTGTTTCTTTTGGGATCCCATGTATATAACTGCTTAATTATATAAAATGAAGCTTTTGGAACCAAAACCTTTTTAGCCCTAACTCATACATGTTTAGTGACACATTTTTAAATTAATGACTTGATTAGCAAGTCTTGCACATTTATAAGTACATAGTGTAGCGGTCTTGGCTATCCAGGGCGTTACAAATTAAATTCACACAATTAACACCTAACACTTAAATAATGAAAATTTAAATAAATTAAAAATTAAAGAATTAATAATAAAATTAATTAAAAAAATTGGTCTGCTACAACTTATATATCTAGACTTCCCATTATATATGTCATTATAAGCTCTAGCAAATGTGACTTGACTATCACAATATATCGAGATTATTAATACCTCATCTACTGTGATTGAGATATCTAACATGAGATCTCTAAACCATTTGGCCTCCTTGCCAGTTACATCTAGAGCTTTAAACTCGGCCTCCATGGTTGAGTGTAAAATGCATGTTTGTTTCTGTGAACCCCAAGAAATCGCTCCTCCTCCGAGCATAAACACCCAACCGGTTGTGGAGAGATTATCTCCCACACTTGATATCCATCTTGCGTCAGAATATCCCTCAAGTATCTTCGAGAACTTTGAATATTGGAGGCTTAGCTTCTTGGTCCTCTCAAGGTACCCATAGAACTCTCTCAATTGTCTTCCAATGTCCAATACTTGGATATTGCTAGTAAACCTACTTAGTTTACTAACAACTCTACCATTGTTCTTTTCAAGCTTTATGCTTGAATCAAATGGTGTATTTGCCTCTTTTATTTTGAGATGACTAAACTTGTCAAGAATTTTATCAACAAAGTGAGATTGACTTAAGGCATAACCTCCATTATTTCTTCTCACTGTTATACCTAAAATGGCATTGACCTCTCCAAGATCCTTCTTTTTAAAAGTGAAAGATAGAAACCTCTTCGTTTCTATTATGCCTTTCATCTCATTTCTCAAAATCAACAATCATCATTATATAGACACACCAAGATGACACAGTCATCACAAGTTTTAGAGTATAAGAAATTGTCCACATTATTGTGTCTAAACCCATAAAAAAATATGGATTCTGTTGCCATTGTTTCGGTGCTTGTTTTAATCCATACAATTATTAAAGAAGCATACACACTTTATGCTCATTTCCCCTTAGAAAAAAAGCATCCGGTTGTTCCATATAGATCTCCTCTTCGAGTTCTCCATTTAGGAATGTCATTTTGACATCCATTTAATGAACATAAAGGTTATATATTGATGATAAGGCAAACACAACTCTTATTGTGGTTGTCCTAGCAACTGGTGCATACGTGTCAAAATAATCAATTCCTTTATTTTGTTTGAACACTTTAGCTACTCATCTAGCTTTGAAGGTTTGTATGTACCATCGATGTGATATTTCCTTCGAAATTTCCACTTGCACCCAATTGGTTTTGAACCTTGTGGAAGGTCTACCGACTCCCATGAGTGGTTTGACATAATTGAATCCGTGTCATCATTTATTACCTCATTCCAAGAAAGCGAAGTCTCTTGAAGACATTTCTTCTTGAATTTTTTTTGGATCATCCTCAACTTAAAGAATCATAAGAGATTTCCATGTGACTTCTTCATGTTTACCATAGAATTTCTCTTCTTGAAAACATTTCTCATTTGATCTTGAGTGTTTAAGCCTTTGTCTTCTTCGAGGCAATATAGGTTGCTCATCAACCTTTGGATCTTTCTCTTTACAAGATTCTTCAACACTTGTGGGTTCTTGAGAGTTGTTATCACAATATAACATGTTATCAAATAACTCCACTTCTCTTGATTCAATTATCACATTAGAATCCAAGAATAATAACCTATAGGCCTTGCTATTTGAGGCATAGCTTACAAATGGACACTTTACGACCCTTGGACCCAACTTGGCCCTTTTAGGCTCTATGCTCTTGCAATAAGCAAGGCACCCCCACACTTCAAGATAGTCTATGTTAGACTTCTTTCCCCTCCATAACTCATATGGAGACACATTGTTCTTATTCATAGGAATTCAATTCAATATATGACACGCAACAAGCAAAGCTTCACCCCACAAATGATAACACAATTTAGCATGTAAAAGCATAGAGTTTATCATCTCAAGATAAGTCCTATTCTTTCTTTCAACTATCCCATTTTTTTGTGGAGTGTATGGTGTAGTGCATTCATGTATAATTCCATGTTGTTCACAAAACTCAATGAAATCATTTGAAAAGTATTCACCCCCTCTATCACTTCTAAGAGTCTTTATTTTCCTTTCCAATTGATTTTCTACTTCAGCTTTATAGATTTTAAATGTATTAAATGCCTCATCCTTACTCTTAAGAAAATACACATAAATATACCTAGAGCAATCATCTATAAAAGTCATGAAGTATTAATTTCTGCCTCTATTCAACATATCATTCAATTCACATAAATCACTATGTATTAAATCTAGAAGGTTTGAACATCTATCAGCACTTGGAAAATGTTTCTTTACCATTTTAGATTTAACACATAATTCACATATATCATGATCATTCACATCACAATCAATTAATCCACATTTAACAACTCTCTTAATTGTGTTATAACCTATGTGACCAAGTCTATTATGCCACAAAGTAATATAATAGAATCAATCAAATTACAAGATATAAATGCCATATTATTATTGTCATTATCAAGAGTACAAAGTTTGATCATCCCATCACATGAGTAACCATTTCCTACAAAAGTGTCCAATTTAGTCAAATTAAGTTTACCCGATTCAAACTCCATTTTGATACCAGATTTACTCATTAGTCATATCGGGAACATAGAAAACATTAGTTAAGGTCACTTTCTTTCCATTTGTGAAGAACACGTCATTGCAGCTCTTTCCAAGTACCTTGGATCTCTTTTCATTTCCCATTTGGACTTCAAGTCCCACCTTTGCACATTCAAAGGTTTTGAAAATAGTTTTATCGTAGGTTGCATGAATAATGGCAAAAAGTATCATACTACCATCCTTGCATCTTTCTTTTGGTTTCTTTAACTTCACTCAAGGTTACAATGATCTCAACATCAAATACATTGGCCTTTGTATTCTTACTTAGGTTTGGATTGATCTCAACATCAAATGCACTGACCTTAGTATCTTCGCTTTCTTTTGCAATGATCTCATCATCAATTGTAATGACATGTTCACCTTCTCTTATGGTTGCATTAGTCTCATCACTACATGCATGAACTATGTCAATTCTCTATAGGGTTATCATACATTCCTCATCAAGTGCACTAAATTCAATTAAGGTTACAAAGATTTCATCATCCATTAAAGTAACCCAATTAAATTCTTTTAGAAGAGCAATGATCTCACCATCATTTGCCTTAATCCTAATCACATTATGGTTAATTTTACAATTACCATATCTCACACAATGATCAATAATTTTACAAAAAAAAAAACAAGTATAACAATAATGTAATGCCTCGACTAATTCTAAGACCTCGGGCAATTAAAACTACTAACACATAACTATTACTTTGGAATACATACATAATAACACTTTATTATAAAAATCCAAAAATACAGAATCACATTGTTATTACATAAAAACATAAAGAAAACTTAAACATTTAATTAATTGTTCAAATACTAAATGTGGAAAAATAAATACATAAATTAGAAAAAATCAAAATATTAACTTCATCCTCAATCTTTTCCAGTAGTCGATCCATTCAGTCCTCTCCCAATACACATGCCAAAGCTGCCATGAATCCATCCCGCCTTCCAAGCTAATATTCATGCACCATCTAAAATAAAAAGGAATGAGCCTAATGCCCAAAAAGGAAAATCTACTAAAACATATCATACATCATAAGACTTAAAACATAAATCATAAAATAGATGACGTAAAAACGTAAATCATAAAACATAGGACTACAATATTAATGGTCATTAACTCATTACCGTAGTATGTGATAGAAATCATCTAGGACCTCTTGCTACTAATCGAGGTAGGTTAAATCATAACTATAGTATACGATAATGATAAAAATCTTGGGATTTATTTGCTATCTAAGCAACTATATTTCCCAAGTGACTACAACATAAAACATATACATATATATATACATAGCACATAAACATAACATAGCATATAGACATATCATAACACATACAGTTTAACCTATTTTCCTTACCAAAAATTGGGATATTGGAGACAAGAATGGGATTGAAAACTCCTAAAATCAAACAATAAGAATCATAAGTTTCTAAAGAAATGGAGATGAAAAGGAGATCTAAACCATCCAGATAGAAACTTACCGAAAATCTTAAGTTTCAAGAAACTTAAACACCTAACAAAAGGCATAATAACAAGTCAGGATCTAAAAGAAAATAAAAGAACTATAATGAACTAAACATGAAGATAAGAATACCTTGGATAGACTAGAACTTCAATCTACACCTCAATATTGAAATATCACTCTATCTTACTTCCCAAGTGTTTAGAAAAGCTTAGATTGGAAAGCTTTTAATCCCAAAACCCTAGTGTTTTCTCTTTATACTAAACTTAGTAGCTTCGAGGCTCTGAAGAATGCTTGAATGATGAATAAAATGGTTGAGTGAAAGGTCTTATTTATAGAGTTCAAGGAGTGAAATAAACCCCTTTTAAAAAGAATAAATAATTGAATAAATTTGAATTTTTTGTTCAACAGATGCTCAGAACTCGTCATAAACGTTTAGGAGCAAATCTAAGTTGTTGCGAGTTGTTTCTAATTTGATTCCACGAAATTTCAAAAACACAAAAGGCATCCGATATATTGCCCCATATAGGCGATATATCGCCTGTCCCTATATCCCGAGCCTTCGTGGTTTTGTTTGTGCGAAGTCAACGTATTTTCCGTATCACTCATAGGCGATATATCAGCCCCTATAGCTGCGATATATCGACATACACTGATATTTTAAAACGTTTTTGCACACTTTCAGCACACTTGAAGTTTATTTAAACAACTTTGACTGGGTAAAACATGATCCTAACAGCTGCTGGAAGGTTCTAGACTTTCTAGATCTATCCTTTATTAATTTATTCATCTAAAATCCTTAAATCCTTAATAATCATGCATGTGACAAGTGCCACATTCTTAATTATTCTATCTAAACCATAGGTTATAGTAAACAATATTTATAGGACAAGCTATATTAATCAAACCTTATGTTAAATTAATATTTCTAAACTATAGGTTAAACTTATAAAATCCATAACTATTTCTACAAGTTTCCAACTAAATCCCGGCTTGAACCAATAACCATGAAAACTAACATACTACAAGCTACAACTACTACTACTATCTAGCTAAGTAAAATTTTGAGACGCTACAAATAACCCTTGAATTGTTCATTAACATTCACCATTGTACTCTTCATATAAGAAATAAACTCAAACTCACAAAAATATGGCAACAGACACATTTCATTCAAATTCTTGAAATCAACACATTTAAAAATAACGAATTTGATGATACCAATATCCTTAAATATGTAATCCCATTACGTAATAAGGCTTAGGGCCTTGATTAGGGGGCCATAATGGCAATTTATGGAAATTATATGTTTATGTGATATATATGTGTGTAATTATGTGACTATGTGAGTTATTTGATAATATGACTAGATATGCATGTGGGCCCGTTTCTAATTAGAAGGGAAATTTTCGTAATTTGGCCCGTTATGGGTATATTTGGAATATATGTGCATATATGTGATATATGTCTGAGACCACATTATTATGTTTATATATTTGGGTTACTCGGTACGAGACGATCCTAGGGAGCAAGCTAGTGGGAAAGTCACAACAGGACGTAATACCCAACTCGGGCCGAGTCAAGAGGTATTTTGGGTCTCTAGTACATTACCGGGTTATTGGGTAATGGGAATAAATATTCGAGGATATATTTGGATTTAGTGAGAATAGGAGGGAATTTTTGGGATTTTGACAATTTTGCCCTCAGGGACATTTTTGGGTATCCCAAGCCTTGGGATTTAGTTAAGGTTACTTGAAACATAAGTAAACCACACAAAAGAAAAATACAAACACTCATATCCCTCTTTCTCTCTCAACCGACTCTCTCCCTCTCTCTTAACTTTTGGTGTGGATTTCTTGGGGAATGGAAGGCTTGAATCTAAGATTGGATTGTTTGCAACTAGAGGATCATTTAAACACACATGAGGTAAGCTTTAGTCCCTGTTAAGTTTAATTCTGTCATGATTTTCTAGAGTTCTTAAGGTGTTCTTGAGCTTTGTGGCTCAAGCGGTTAATTGTAAGTTTTGGTGAGTTTTTAGTCAAGTTTTAGGTTGGGTTTTGTTGATGGTATTATGTTGATATTGTTCTAAGGATTGAATTGTGGTTATAGGAATTATTTTTTAGGATTATAGTGGGTTTTTGGCTAAGAAAAAATAGAGGAATTTTGTGTTCGTTAGGTTGCACTGCGACCCATGTGAACCCAGGGCCAGGTGGGGTTTCTATCTCAGAGGCGTGTCGCAACTCTTAGGGGAAAGTCACGGCCCGTGTCTGGATTTCAAGACAGAGGGCGTTCTGTTCTGGGAGGTGTGTCGTGACCCTTAGGGGCAAGTCGTTGCTCGCCTGGGCAACTTTAGCCACCTTAGGTCTTAAGTAATGGGAGCTCAAACCTAAGGGCTCAGGATCAATTCTACTACCCATTATAGCATAATTTGACATCCTGGAGGCTAGGACTCGTTCCGGAAGCCTTTATTTGCTCGTTATTGACGGGATCCTATATTATGGTTGTGACTAGGTGATCGCTTGAGGGTCGTTCTTATTATACTTTGCACTCGGACTTGAGATAAGAAAACTTCACCCAATACGTGATGTGTGTGATCAGGTTTTGACCCAGTTGTTGATTATAAATATGATTAGGGCTCGACCCCTGGTAGTAAAGCGATTTAGGTTATGCTAGAATGCTTTATGTCCTTATAATTATTTAATGAATGCTTTCCTTGTTTCCATAGGTTGGGCTCGACCCCTTTAAGGAAGATAGTTATTACTATGTTTATGTTTGATTGGTTAAGATACCATGGTTTATATGTATGCATACTTGTATTGTCTGAAGTATGCTTACCTGTATCTATATCTGTATTGTCTGGTTATCTGAATGTCTGATTAAAGCCTTGACTTATTAGTCAAACACGGCAATAACGCGTTGTGCACTGGTAGAGAGGCTTAGGCCCAATCAGAGACTTACTATTACGTTGGTCGATCCTATGCTAGTTGGAAAACAAAGCGCTTGGCTAGATCTATGGCTAGTTACTCAGAGCTATGGGCAAGGGCCCTAGGGGACTCTATGGTCACATAGCTATGGCATAGGGCCCTAAGTTGACTCTATGGTCAACTATTTAGGGCAGCGGGCCCTAGAATGATCTAATGATCATTTATTTGCAATTGTATGCATGCATGAGTAGGTTACTACTGTCGGGCATGATAGATATGTACTTGGAATCTGTATTTACTATTCATGCACATGCTTAAGTTTTCTTGCTGAGCCTTGGCTCACGGGTGTTATGTGGTGCAGGTAAGAGAAAATGAAAGCTAGACTAGCCATGAGTTAAAGAGCTTCGATGGCGGCGTGTACATATGCGGTTGCTCGACCACCACGACCGAGGATATCTCAGAGGAACTAGTGTCGTATCCCTTATTTCGCTGCTTATGCCGGCTGGTTGTAACTTTTGACTTGTATATACCATTTGAAACATCTGTTTGTAATATTTTGGGATCCCATGTTTGTATGAAACTTTTAAATGAAAAGTCAACTGTTCCTTTGACCAAAAATTTTAAACCTAACCCTTGACATTAACCTTAGCTACACATTTATAACCAAATGACACGATTAGTAAGTCTGACACTATGTAAGGTACACAGTGTAGCAGTCTTGGATTAGGAGGATGTTACAACTTGGTATCAGAGCTGGCAAGGTTTAAGGGTTCTTGAAGACTAGCCGGGCACGTACACTCGCCACCAAAGACAAGCTCAACTCATGGTTTGGTAACAACTTATATGATTAAGTAGTTAACTGCTTAAAATTAATGTATATGCCTTATCTGCATGCCTGACTAGGGAGCATGTGATATTCTGATAGGGTCTGGCCCTTGATTGTTGCATGAATGATAAAGAACATTCATATTAACAATTTTATTGCCTGTGATTGCAAAAGAACCACTTATTACCGTTATTATATGGACATGCAGGTCAGGACATGCTTATTAGCATTGTTGTTTGCATATAGGCCAGGAAATGCTTATTAGCATTGTTAATGCTGGCAGGGATTAAAGAACATGCTTATGAGCATTGCTATATGTGTATAACTGCTTGAATATGCTTATTTGCATCGTTAATTGTTTATGAATGCCAGAAATTCTTACTAGCATTGTTAATTGCTGATGAATATCAGGAAGTACTTATTAGCACCATGATTGAATGTATTATATGTTTGAATGCTTATTAGATGCAGCATCTCAGAATTTTACTTAGCTAGATAGTAGTAGTAATAGTAGTAGTTGTAGTATTTTACTTTTAGTGGATATTGGTTCAAGCCGGAATTTTTTTGGAAACTCATAGAAATAGTTATGGATTTTATAAGTTCAACCTATAGTTTAGAAATATTAATTATAACATAAGGTTTGATTAATATAGCTGGTCCTAGACATATTATTTATTATAACCTAAGGTTTAGATAGAATAATTAAGAGCATGACACTTGTCACATGCTGGATTATTTAAGGATTTAAGGATTTTAGATGAATAAATAAATAATGGATGAATATAGAAGCTCTAGAACTTTCCAGCAGCAGTTAGGATCATATTTTACTCAGTCAAAGCCGTTTAAACAAATTCAAAATATGCTGAAAGAGTGCAAAAACATGTTTAAAATATTAGTGTATGACGATATTGTTGGAAATGTGCCCTGAAAGCATATGTAGTATACATTGTTTTTATGAAATAAATAAATGAATTGAATTTGTTATGCATATATTTTATGGACTATATTATTTTGTAATAATATTAAGTAAATATCAGGAACATTCCTAAGTTCATATATGTGATCTCAAACACGTATTGGTACGGGAGGATTGTGTTTGAGATAAATGAACTTGAATAGTTCGCAGTAAAATAAAGTTATGGAATTTTGAGATTAATTACCGCAAGTACGGTCCACTAGTATTATGAATACATGTGATCTAGATCCGGATCACTAGTGTGGTAGGACACTTTAGTGGAGGTGCTTTATATATTAGAGAATATATAGAACTGGACCAGATATGTTTATTAATACTTAGTTAAATACCGTTTCGAAGTATTAATTAAATATATCAACTGATGATCATATACAAATAGATCTTAATCCTGAAGTTACCATGAACTCTTGTTTATGTTATATGAGTTCTTTGATTCACTTGTTAGGGTCTGCCAGAATGATTAGGCTAGAAACTTTTGTTTTGGGAACTCATTAATGTAGATGGCTGGGGACATAGAATACAGATATGGAATCTATGCCTTCTCAGAAGAGATTGAATGATGGTTCTCTTAAGGGTAGACTTTTGGGACTGAAAGGTTATTGAGCTCAAATTCATAATTTAGTTATGAATTAACCTTCACTAGTAGAGTCAATGGTACTTAAGGAAACAAGAGATAATTAAAAGGGTAAAACGGTAACTTTATTCCCGATTAATTATGAACCATTATTAGAGGGAAAAGTTGTATGTAATGATTATATCAATGGACGCTTATTGATTATAAAGTACTCAGTAAATGAAATGTCTATAATTACAAGAGTGTAGTCTCATATTTATAGTGGAATAATCATGAGATTAATAAATTAAGATTATTTTATTAAAGAGTTTAATTAATAATCTCAAATTTATTGGAGCTTGGAATTATAGGTCCATAGGTCCCCATAGCGGCTCTATCAACACTGTTCAAGGTAAGAGTTGATATGAAGGGAAAATAGTTTAAAGACATATTTAAGAAGAAATTTATTTTTCAGGCCAAATATGCAATTATATGATAATAGTGATTAATTAATTAATTACAAATTAGTTGTAGTTAACAAAATGAATTAATATTTAATTATTGTATAATTTTCGAAATTATATTAAATAATTAAATTAATTTCGAAATTTAATTAAATAATTAATTAATTATAAATTTCGAAATTATAATAAATTAAATATTTATTTTCAAAAATTTTGGATTTAATTAATTGGTAGAATTAATTAAATATCTTTATTTGAGTGGGAGAAAATAATCTAATAAGTTCAAATTGGATTTGAATTTAAAAGATTAATATTTATTCAAATAATTAATTATATTTAATAATTAATTAAAAAGATAATTAATTTGAATTCAAATTTGAATTAGTTATCAGATTGTTAGATCTTATCTGACAAAGTAGTTTGACTAAATAATTAAATAAAAATTAAAAAACAAACAACCCTAAAATTAGGGAAGCCATACGTGCACACACAGTCCATGGACTGTGTGTGGCGTGTAGGACAATTTTCAGGATGGAATTTTAATTTTTATTTAATTAATTAATTAATTAATGGATAATTCAAGAATTGGTTGTTGGATTTTTTCATTGATAGAATAATTAATTAATTAAAAAGTAAATTGTAAAATGGTTACAGATTTATTTTTTTAAATTTGAATATTTTCTTTTAAGTATGACTAATCAGAAAAATATTTAGATAGAGGTGTGAGACAACTCTGAACATTCGCTCTGTGAAAAATAGAATGATAGTTTTCTCTCCCTGAAAATAAAGAACCAATTCTCAAGCCTATTCTCTTGATCTCATGTGTTGAGTACATCAAGTAGAATCACAAATAAACTATCCTTCATTCTCTAAGTGCCCACACATTTCTTGAGGTGTAGAGAACGCTTTGGAAGATCTTGGTGTGAGTATGTGGGAGCGGCATGGATAGGAAGATCGTTCTAAATACGAAAAGATAGCAAGGACACTTGATAGGCTTCAAGAGGTATGATTTCTATTATTATCTTGCTTATGATTGATTTATGTATATTAATGGATCCGCATAATTAAAGGTAGTTTAAATATGTTACAAAATTTTTTTTGTACAATGGGCCAACACACAACCATTCCGCTACGTATTAGGAAACTCGTTCCTAACAGATATATCGAGCTATAGAGGCCGATATGTCGCCTACGGGAGATATGGAAAACACGTCGACTTCGCACGAACGAAACCACGAAGGCTCTGGGAATAGGCTTAGGCAATATATCGCCTAGAGTAGGGCGATATATCGGCCCTTGGGTCAGCTTTTTAAAACTTTGTGGAATCCGAGCTAGAAACAGCCCTCAACCACTTGGACTTGCTCTTGAGCGTTTTTGACTGAGTTCTAGGCGTCTGTTGAGACGAAAATTCAAATATTTTCAAATTATATTCATTTATTTATTCAATTTAAAAGGGGTTAGTTTCACTCCTTGAACTATATAAATAGGACCTAGTACTCAGCTGTTTCACTCATCATTCAAGCATTCTTCAGAGCCTCCAAGCTGCTAAGTTTATTCTAGGGAGAAACACTAGGGTTTGGGATTTAAAAGCTTTTCAATCTAAGCCTTATAAACACTTGGGAAGTAAGATAGAGTGTCATTTCGGTATTGAGGTGTAGATCGAAGTCATAGTCCATTCAAGGTATTCTTACCCTCAGGTTAAATCTATCATAGTTCTCTTATTTTCTTTCATTTTCTTTCAGATCCTAACTTGATTTTATGACTTCTTGGTTAGGTATTTAAGTTCTTGAAAGGTTCTTTGGTAAGCTTCTACTTTTATGGTTTAGTTCTCTTTTTCATCTCCTTCTCTTTAGAAACTCATGATTTTTACTGTTGGTTTTAGGAGTGTTCCAATCTCATTCTAGTCTCCAATATCCCAGTTTTTTGTAAGGAAAATAGGTTAGATATATGTGTTATGATACCTTTATGTGATATGATATGCTATGTTGATATGTTATATGTATGAATATGTTTTTAGTCGCTTGGGGCTTATAGTTTCTTAGATAGCAAACTCCAAGATTTTTATCATTATCGTGGTTTAAAGTTATGATTTACCCTACCTCAATTAGTAGACTGAGGACCTAGATGGGTTATCATATACTTCCTTGTGATCTAAACCTACCTCGATAAGTAGACTCAGGACCTAGATGATTTTATCACATGCCATGGTAATGAGTTAATGGCCATTAATATTGTAGTCCTATATGATATAAGTTTTTATATCATATGTTTTATAGTATATGTTTTATGATATAGTCTTATGATTTATGATATATGTTTTTAGTCGATTTTCCTTGTTGGGCATTAGGATCATTCCTTTTATTTTAGATTGTGTAGGAAAATGAACTTGGAATGCGGGATAGATTCGTGGCAGCTTGGCATGTGTATTGGGGATGGATGGATTGAATGGACTGCAGGAAGATTGAGGATGACGTTTTTTAAAGTCTTTTAGTTTATCTTTTATGTATTTTCGCACTTAGTATTTAAACAATTGATTAAAGTTTATGTTTTTATGTTTGATGTACTAAACAATGGGTACCCATACCTTATTTTGTATTTCGTACCGTATTTTGGATTTTTAATAAAGTTCTAATGTTTTATGTATGTATGTATTCCAAAATAGTAGTTATGTTTAGTAGTTTATAATGGTCCAAGGTCTTGAATTAGTCGGGGCATTACAGTTCGTATCAGAGCAACAGTTCATATTCATGAACTTCTCCTTGAGACACACGCTCAAGCTCCAGATCTAACCGCCAATGTAAGTGTTTATGTTATGATTATTATGTTTATGTTAGTAGCTAACATTCTAGCCATTATGTTTTTCAGTTAAAATGGATGGAGTTTTGACCTATCATGATATTCGAGCCATTAAGGCATTGAAAAGGATTAGAGAGCCAAGGAATACAATAAGAGTGCTAGAAAGCATCACCCATAGATTGATCTTATTTCACAAGGAGATAGTTGACCTTCAAACTACTAAGCAAATTATGATGAGAGCTATGGAACAATATATCCTAGTAATTAGGCTTTTCAAGGATTTTCCTTCTGTAATTTCAACATTAGAAGAATTATGGGAGACAATAGATGATGAAGATGATTTATCGGTAGCCATGAGATATTATTTTCTTATACTAAGGTTCACCTCTAAGTTTGAATTTCAATTCACTAATGAACAAAAGCATAGCATCTTCATGAATCTTTCCCGAGGTAGTTTTGAGGCTCAAGATAATGATGATTATGAAGAAATAGATGATGATATATTAGATGAAGGGTCAAATGTAGAAGATCCTGATTTTTAGATTTACCCGAGTTATTTTTTTTTTAGTTTAGTTTATTTATTTCTTTATTCATTTAAGATTGTACTTAGTGAAAATCTTTTTCCAAATGAATATTATTGTTATTTTGGAATGACGTGTATGAGTTTGATTTTTTTTACAATCATAATAAATAACAAATTCAATAAATAATGACTAAGTTCAGTGAGGGTGGATACAAATCAATGGACCAGGTTCTGTATTGAGAGTTTAGGGGGCCATAGTAGTGGGAACGATTTTACTGATCCTAGCCCTCCCTCAATATGGTTAACTTCAAAACAGCGACGAGTTTCAAGCCTGAGAATTAAGTAATATAGGATGGTTAGAAATAGACTTAAAAAAAATAAAGATGGCTAAATTTTCTTAAGTATAGAAACACACCCTAATTATAAAGAAGGCTTACATAATTTGTCCTAAGAAATCATAACTGATAGGTACGAGTTATGTTTACCTAGACTAAGTTTTTCCTTAGAACCTATTAGGGTAAGTTCTAACATGTTTTTCTTGATTGTTAGAACTTTGCTGAAGATGTCTCTCAGAAGGTCTGCACGCATAAATGGCAATGCCTCCAGTGCCGCCAATGAGACTAATGAAGCCCCTCCAGTTCAAAGAAGTGGAACACGTGCTACCAATGCTGCTGCCAATAGAAACGCATCGCCACCAGTTGACAACACCACTGAGATTTTCTGACTACGTAACCAAGTAGAAGAATTGCTGCAGCAACAATGACAATAGACTCAGCCCCAACCTCAGACTCATCCACAGCCTCAGCCACAACCGTAGCCTCAGCCACCGGCTCAAGCACCCCAACAAGTAAGTCCATATAGGGGATGTCTGATGGCGAACTACGCGCCTTATCCAACTCAGTACATAGAGCCAATATATGAGTGTTTTCGTAAGTAGCATACTCCAAAATTTGAATGGAAAACTGACCCCTTCGAGGCGGAAGAATGGCTCGGGAATGTAGAGTCGATCCTAGTACACATGAACCTCAGCAACGCAAATCGCATATCCTGCATTTCGTCTCTTCTAAAGAAGGATGCCAGATTTTGATGGGATTTAGTACAGCAAACTCACGACGTTGCCACCATGACATGGACTAAATTTGTGGAGCTCTTTCACAAGAAGCACTACAACTCGGCAGTCATCGCCATGAGGGTAGAAGATTTTTCCAGTCTGAAGCAGGGCAATCTGACAGTAGTCGAGTACGCTTGACAATTCGATCGACTAGCCAAGTTTGCACCAGAGTTGGTCCCAACCGATTTCTTGAGGGTCACCAAGTTCACCAGGGGACTCAGACCCAAGATTGAGCTGGGAGTCAAGCTTGCGAACCCTGGAACCACTTCTTACGCCGATACTCTAGAAGTGCCTATAGAGGTGGAAAGGGTTCAGGCAATTATTAGTAGGGAGGAGACCAGCAAGTCTGAACCTAAGCAACATAATTAGACGCAGAATGGTCGGAACCACAACAACAACCACCAGCACAACAATAATGGCCAGAAGAGGAAGCATCTTGATAGTAAGTAGGCCGATGGTGACAAAAGAGAACAGAATAACAATGGGAATAATAGGTCGGGTTATGTAGAATGCCCACAATGCTCCAAATGCCAGAAAAGACATCTTGGGGAGTGTCATGCGAAAACCAAAGGTTGTTCCAACTGTGGCCAGCAAGGTCATCGAAAGAGGGAATGTCCACAGCTCAAACAAGAAGAAAAGAAGGACAACAAGATGGTTCCAGCCAGAGTCTTTGCCTTGACCCAGGGAGAAGCCGAAGCTAGTAACAAAGTGGTCATAGATCAAATTCATGTCCTTGATAATATATGTTCAGTATTGTTTGATTCGAGAGCAACATTCTCGTATATCTCCTTAGGAATGATAGAGAAATTAGACAAACCTTGTGAAAGATTTAGAACTAGGTTTGTGACAGAATTCCCTTCGGGAAAAGTAGTCCTATCATCACGAATAGTACGAGGTGTACCGATCAAAATCGAGGATACAAAAATAGAAGGAGACCTGATAGAGCTAGAAATCAAAGACTTCGACGTAATACTAGGCATTGATTGGCTAGCAAGGCATGGCGTAACCATCGACTGTAGACGTAAGCAAGTGACGTTTGAAACTCCTAACGGTCAGAAACTATGTTTTATGGGAAAGGTTTCAGGACTACAAACACCACTTATCTCATCTCTCAAAGCTCAAAGGGTGATAGAAAAAGGATGTCACACATTCTTAGCACGCGTCACGGATGTGGCAAAGGAAACATCACTAAAGGTTGGAGACGTCCGCATTATAAAGGAATTTCTAGATATATTTCCTAACGACTTACCAGGGTTGCCACTGAATCAAGAATTGACTTCATAATCGAACTAGTACCGAGAACCGAGCCTATCTCAAAGGCTCCATATCAAATGGCACCAACCAAACTCAAGGAGTTAAAGATGTAGTTGCAAGAACTCTTAGACTTGGGTTTCATTAGACCAAGCCATTCGCCATGGGGAGCACCGATTTTATTTTTGAAGAAGAAGGATGGAAGCATGCAGATGTGTATCGATTACCGTTAGCTGAACAAGGTGACAATTAAGAATAAGTACCCACTACCCCGGATCAATGACTTATTTAATCAACTCCGAGGAGTGACCGTGTTTTCTAAGATTGATCTATGGTCCGGTTATCACCAGCTCAAGGTACGGGAAAAGGATATACCAAAGACAGACTTTAGAACACGATATGGACGTTACAAGTTTTTAGTTATGTCTTTTGGTTTTACTAATGCTTCAGCCGCATTTATGGACTTGATGAATCAGGTCTTCAAGGATTACTTGGACAAATTCATCATAGTGTTCGTTGACGATATTTTGGTGTACTCCAAGGAGTAAGTCGAGCACGAGGAACATTTAAGATTGACAATGTTGCGACTGAAGGAGCATCAACTTATGCCAAGTTTAAGAAGTGCGAATTTTGGTTGTCGCAAGTGGCATTCCTTAGCTGCATAGTATCCAAAGATGGAGTTGCTATAGACCCAGCTAAGGTAGAGGCTGTGAAGGATTGGCCAAGACCTAAGAATGCGTCAGAAGTTAGAAGTTTTCTCGGCCTAGCAGTCTATTATCGGGGACTTGTAGAAGGCTTTTCTAAGATAGCCACTCCACTTACCAACCTGACCCGAAACAACAAAAGTTCAACTGGACGGATAGATGTGAAGAGAGCTTCCAGTTACTTAAGGATAAGCTATGCTCAGCAGTAGTACTTTGTGTATCGACACCCAATGACAAGTTTGTAGTATACTATGATGCGTCGAAGCAAGTTTTGGGTTGTGTGCTGATGCAAAATGACAAAGTTATAGCCTACACCTTAAGGCAGCTGATGGAATACGGGCAACGCTATCCAATACACGATATGGAGTTGGCAGCGGTGGTCTTCGCATTGAAAATCTGGCGCCACTATCTTTATGGAAAATGGTGTGAGATTTATACGGACCACAAGAGCTTAAAGTATTTCTTCACACAAAAGGAGCTCAACATGAGGCAAAGCAGGTGGTTAGAACTAGTAAAGGATTATGACTGCAAAATCCTATACCACCCAGGAAAGGCGAACGTAGTTACAGATGTGCTAAGTCAGAAGAGTTATGAAAATCTAGCAGCATTATTCGGAATAGAAAAGCCGCTACAGCAAGAGCTGGTCAATGCCATAATAGAAGTAGTGATTGGTCAACTAGCGAACTTTCCCATCCAGTCAAATCTAATAGAAGATATATGGATCGGGCAACGACATGATGACACATTAGTAACACATATGGCTGCATTCGAAGAAGGCAAGGCCATAGATTTCTCTATATCAGGACAAGGGTTCTTGAGATATAAGGGTTGGGTATGCATGCCGAATGAACATGGAATTAAGACAAAGATTTTAAAAGAAGCACACACTACCCCATACTCATTTCACCCGGGATCGACCAAGATGACTCAAGACCTTAAGGCACTATATTGGTGGCTGGGAATGAATAAAGACGTAGCAGAATATGTGTCCAAACATCGTATATGCTAGCAAGTAAAAGAAGAACATCAGCGACCCGCAAGCTTATTGCAACCGCTTAGTATTCCATAATGGAAGTGGGAAGACATAGCCATGGACTTCATGACAGGATTACCATGAACAAATAAGCAGCATGACTCGGCTTGGGTTGTGGTAGATAGACTCACCAAGTCAGCTCACTTCCTGCCCTGTCAATACTACGTACACAGTAGACCAGTACGCAGACATTTATGTTTGAGAGATAGTACAACTGCATGGAATCCCAAAGACCATAGTATCAGATAGAGGATTGATGTTTACATTGAGATTTTGGGGAAGCTTGCAGAAAGCCATGGGTACCAAGTTAAGCCTTAGTACGACATTTCATCCTCAAACCAACGGTCAGTCCGAGCGTACCATACAAATTTTAGAAGATATGTTGCACGCTTGTGTACTAGACATCGAAGGATTGTGGAGTAAGTATTTGCAACTTATAGAGTTCTCCTACAACAATAGCTACCTGGCAACGATCAGTATGACACCCTATGGAAGGAAGTGCCGATCACCGTTACATTGGGACGAGGTAGGAGAAAGAGGCTTAAAGCTATTAGAGAGGCTCAGGATGTCGTTAGAGAGGCTCAAGATGCTGTTAGAGAGGCTCATGATGCAGTGGAACTGATTAGAAAGCGTATGCTCAATGCACAGAGTCGACAGAAAAGTTATGCGGATGCCAAGTGAGAAGATGTGGAATTCAAAGTAAGAGATCAAGTCTTCTTAAAGATATCTCCTATGAAGGGAGTGAAGCGGTTTGGGATGAGAGGAAAACTTAGTCCCCGATTTATATATCCTTTTGAGATATTGGACAAGGTGGGAACAGTAGCATATAGATTAGCCCTACCACAAGCTCTAGCAGATAGCCACAATGTGTTTCACATCTCAATGCTACGTAGATATGAGTCAGACCCATCTCATGTCCTCAAGTACGATACATTAGCACTCCAGAAAGACTTAAGTTATGAGGAACACCCGGTTAGCATCCTAGAGAAGGGGATG
Source organism: Humulus lupulus (assembly GCF_963169125.1). Classification (NCBI taxonomy): domain Eukaryota; kingdom Viridiplantae; phylum Streptophyta; class Magnoliopsida; order Rosales; family Cannabaceae; genus Humulus; species Humulus lupulus. Next base: position 164,792,213 of record NC_084795.1, read on the forward strand.
AAGGAATTACGGTCTAAGAGTATTCTAATAGTTAAGGTCCTATGGAGTAATAGTTCAGAACAAGAGGTAACGTGGAAGTTGGAGGAAGACATCTTAGCAGGTATCCAGAATTGTTTGGTAAGTAAATTTCGGGGACAAAATTCTTTTAAGTAGGGGAGAATTGTAGCATCTCGGAATTTTACTTAGCTAGAGAGTAGTAGTAATAGTAGTAGTTGTAGTATTTTAGTGTTAGTGGATATTGGTTCAAGCCGGGATTTTTTTTGGAAACTCATAGAAATAGTTATGGATTTTATAAGTTTAACCTATAGTTTAGAAATATTAATTATAACATAAGGTTTGATTAATATATCTGGTCCTATAAATATTATTTATTATAACGTAAGATTTAGATAGAATAATTAAGAGCATGACACTTTTCACATTCTTGTTTATTTAAGGATTTAAGGATTTTAGATGAATAAATTAATAATGGGTGAATCTAGAAGCTCTAGAACCTTCCAGGAGCTGTTAGGATCATATTTTACTCAGTCAAAGCTGTTTAAAAAAATTCAAAATATGCTGAAAGGGTGCAAAAACGTGTTAAAAATATCAGCGTATGCCGATATATTGCAGCTATAGGGGCTGATATGTCGCCTACGGGAGATACGGAAAACACGTCGACTCCGCACAAATGAAACCACGAAGGCTTGGGGCATACGCTTAGGTGATATATCGCCTAGGGTAGGGCAACATATCAGCCTTTGGGTCAATATTTTGAAACTTTGTGGAATCCGAGCTAGAAACAGCCATCAACCACTTGGACTTGCTCTTGAACGTTTTTGACCGAGTTCTGGGCATCTATAGAAAAGAAAATTCAAATCTTTTCAATTTATATTCATTTATTTATTCAATTTAAAAGGGGTTATTTTCACTCCATGAACTCTATAAATAGGACCTAGTAGTCAGCCATTTCACTCATCATTCAAGCATTCTTCAGAGCCTCCAAGCTACTAAGTTTATTCTAGAGAGAAAACACTAGGGTTTGAGATTTAAAAGCTTTTCAATCTAAGCTTCATAAACACTTGGGAAGTAAGATAGAGTGTCATTTCGGTATTGAGGTTTAAATCGAAGTCATAGTCCATTCAAGGTATTCTTAGCCTCAGGTTAAATCCATTATAGTTCTTTTATTTTCTTTCAGATCCTAACTTGATTTTATGACTTCTTGGATAGGTATTTAAGTTCTTGAAACTCAAGGTTCTTCGGTAAGCTTCTACTTTGATTATTTAGTTCCTTTTTTCATCTCATTTTCTTTAGAATCTCATGGTTTTTATAGTTGGTTTTAGGAGTGTTCCAATCCCGTTCTTGTCTCCAATATCCCGGTTTTTGGTAAGGAAAATAGGTTAGATATATGTGTTATGATATGTTATATGTATGAATATGTAATTAGTTGCTTGGGGCTTATAGTTGCTTAGATAGCAAACCCCAAATTTTTTATCCTTATCGTTGTTTAGAGTTATGATTTACCCTACTTGAATTAGTAGACTGAGACCTAGATGGGATCTCATATTCTAATTTGTGATCTAAACCTACCTCGATAAGTAGACTAAGGACCTAGATGGTTTTATCACATGCCACGGTAATGAGTTAATGGCCATTAATATTATAGTCCTATACGATGAACGTTTTTACGTAATATGTTTTATAGTATATGTTTTTTGATATAGTCTTATGATTTATGATATATGTTTTTAGTAGATTTTCCTTGATGGGCATTAGGCTCATTCCTTTTATTTTAGATGGTGCAGGAAAATAAACTTTGAAGGAGGGACAGATTCGTGGCAACTTGGCATGTGTATTGGGGATGGATGGATTGAATGGACTGCATGAAGATCGAGGATGAGGTTGTTTAAAGTCTTTTAGTTTATGTTGTATGTATTTCCGCAAATAGTATTTAAACAATTGATTAAAGTTTATGTTTTTATGTTTGATATACTAAACAATGGGTACCCATACCTTATTTTGTATTTCATACCGTATTTTGGATTTTTAATAAAGTTCTAATATCTTATGTATGTATGTATGTATTTCAAACTAGTAGTTATGTTTAGTAGTTTTTAATGGTCCGAGGCCTAGAATTAGTCGGGGCATTACATAAGCATTGAATTTACTTGTTTGTTCATTCTTGGACCGTCAGGCTGCAAGAGGTATATTTATTACTTACGTAATGACCGATTTGATCACTGTATGGTGGGATAGTTATCAGTATGCTTCCTCGAAGGTTAGAGAGGTTAGCTGGCGAAGAGATACAGGCCAGGGAAGAGAATGACTAGGGCTAGCCCCCACCACAGCTCTAGAGAGTTTGCAGTTGTTGCTTGTTGATATGCAAGCCAGGTTACAGAGGCAGAAATATGAGATTCGCCTCTTGAGAGAGCAACAGGTTTCAGTAGGGAACCTACATCCTGCAACCCCGATAGTGTTATAGCCAGAGGTATTAATGGCAGTACAGCCCCAGGCAGGGGGAGATAGATGGGAACCCCTGTATGAGAGGTTCAAGAATTAGCACCCTCCAGTTTTTGTGGGCAGCTCAGGCCCACTGAAGGCTGAACAATGGATGACTATGATAACCACCATCCTGGATTTCATGAGGGTAGGTGGTAATAAGAGAGTGGCAGGTGCAACTTACATGTTTTGGGAGGATGCCCGAACATGGTGGGAGGTGATATCCCGGTCCAGGGTAGTAAATACTATGGAATGAGAGGAATTTAGAACTCTGTTCAATGAGAAATGCTACAATGACACAGTTAAAGCTGTGAAGGCTGAAGAGTTCAGTAAGTTACATCAGGGCAACATGATAATGACTAATTATGCCTTGAAGTTCGACAGATTGACAAAGTTTGTCGGGGATCTAGTGCCCACTGATGGGACAAAGAGAAAGAGGTTCCTCCAGGGGCTACAACCTATGATAGCCCAGGATCTTCGTATTACTACTGTGCCATGGGTGACTATCTATGCACAGGATGTGGAGAAGGCGCTCACAGCTGAGAGTGTAGAGAACAAGATCTGGTGTTAGAATGCTACCAGAAGGGATTCTAGGCGGCCGGGACCTCCATTTGCAAGTTTTGGTAGGGGCAGAGGCCCTGGTGACCAAAAGAGAAAGACTCCAGGTACACTTTAAGCTCCAGGGCCAAATAGGAGGCCACGGGGGTAAACAGATTGCGTGCCAGGGTGGTGGTGAGACCTGGAAAGCATTCCCATAGTGTACTTTTTGCAGGAGGCGCCATATTGGGGAATGTTGGGCGAAGGCTGCTTCGTTTGTGGGGGTGTGGGACACTTGAAAATAGGACTGCACGAAAGCCATAAATGAAGAGCCCAAGAAGGTGGACAGTCTAACGCCAGCTCGGTGTTCATCTTGACCCAGGTAGAGGACGAGGTTAGTCCCTCAGTTGTTACAGGTCAGCTTTCTAGCGCTGAGACCCTTTATACTGTTTTTATTGACTCGGCTGCTACACACTCTTTTTTTGCTAGTAGGATTATAGATGGATTGTGTAGACCGTGTTACTTTTATCCAGTGGGGTTTGGTACTATGCTGCCTACTGGGGAGTTAGTGGTTTCCACGAGGTGGGTCAAATCATTACCAGTGACAGTGGATGGCAGGGATATGTCAGTTGACTTGGTAGAGTTGGTTATGAATGATTTTGATATAATTCTGGGTATGGACTGGCTGGAGAAGTATGGGGCAACAATAGATTGCAAGAAGAACTGAGAGTGAGGAGCCCTTCAAACTTATTGGCACTATGCATGGATCTTGTATACCTATGGTATTTTTTCTTCAAGCTAGAGTCCTATTGTAGGGGGGATACATGGGGTTCTTAGCTAGTGTGGTGGATACTACTCAGGTCATGCTAGTGGGACCAGGACAGACCACAATAGTTTGTGAGTTTCTGGATGTGTTTCTAGAGGATCTACCAGGGTTACCTCAATAGAGGGAGATATAGTTTGTGATTGAATTGGTGCCAGGGACAGAGCCAGTGTCTAGGGCCCCATATAAGATGGCTCCAACAGAGATCAAGGAACTAAAGGTTCAACTACAAGAGTTACTAGACTTAGGTTTTATTAGGCCCAGTTTCTCGCCATAGGACACACCATTTCTCTTCATGAAGAAGAAAGATGGTTCTCTAAGGATGTGCATAGACTATAGAGAGTTGAACAAGGTGACTATCAAGAACAGGTACCCTCTGCCCAAGATTGACGATCAGTTTGATCAGTTACATATTCTCTAAGATCGATCTTCGATTTTGTTATCACCAGCTGGAGATCAGGGAGGAGGATATATCGAAGATAGCTTTTCGCACCAGGTATAGGCACTATGAGTTTTTGGGGATGTCATTTGGACTGACTAATGCCCCAGTAACATTTATGGATTTGATGAACAGGGTGTTCAAAGATTACCTGGATCAGTTTGTGATCGTCTTTATCGATGATATACTAGTATACTCTCTATCAAAGACAGAGCACGAGCACCATCTCAGATTGGTACTGCAAAGGCTGAGGGAGCACATGCTGTATAAAAAATTCAAGAAGTGTGAGTTCTGGTTGCCACAAATGACTTTCTTAGGTTACATAGTGAGTAATGATGTAATTATGGTAGATCCAGTGAAGATCGAGGCAGTATGAGATTGGCCAAGGCCGAAGAATGCTTCAGAGATCATAAGTTTCTTAGAATTGGCGAGTTATTATAGATGCTTTGTGGAAGGGTTTTCCAAGATTATGTCACCACTGACAAAGTTGACATGCAAGAATCAGAGGTTCATATGGTCAGACAGGTGTGAAGACAACTTCCAGAGGCTAAAAAAAGTTTGATCACCGCTTCGGTTCTGAGTCTTCCTACAGATCAGGACAAGTTTGTGGTTTATTGTGATGCCTTGAGGTAGGGCCTAGGTTGTGTCCTTACGCAGACATGGAAGGTGATTGCCTGTGCATCACGTCAGCTGAAGGAGTATGAGCAAAGGAACCCCACACATGATCTGGAACTTACAGCAGTTGTTTTTGCACTGAAGGTGTGGCGACACTACTTATATGGTGAGAAGTGTGAGATATACACTGACTACAAGAGCTTAAAGTACTTCTTCACCCAGAAGGATTTGAACATGAGGCAGAGACGTTGGTTAGAGTTGGTAAAGGATTATGATTGTGAGATCCTCTATCACCCGGGGAAAGCCAACGTGGTAGTAGATGCCTTAAAGAAAAAGGGTCTGGGACAGTTGTATAGTGTCAGGCAGATATCCAGGGAGTTGGCAAACGATATGACTAGAGCAGGTATTGAACTAGTGGTGGGCCAGTTAGCAAACATCACCCTGTAGTCTACTCTTTTGAAGAGGATCAAGGAGAAGCAGTTGAGTGATCCACAGTTAGGGAAGATCCGAGGGGACGTCCTAGCTGGAGTAGCTAAGGACTACATAGTATCAAGCATGGGCTTATTGAGATACAAGGATCGGATCTGCGCTCCGATGGACACTGGGATCAGATGGGAGATTCTAGATGAATCTCATACTAACCCTTATTCTCTAAATCTAGGCACCACGAAGATGTACAAGGATCTGAAAGTTGTATACAGGTGGCCTGGGATGAAGAGGGATGTGAGAGAATATGTGGCTAAGTGCTTGACATGCCAATAGGTCAAGGTTGAGCATCAAAGATCAGCAGGGCTATTGCAGCCTCTAGATATCCCAGACTGGAAGTAGGAGAAGATCACGATGGATTTCATGGTATGATTTCCCAGGATAGTGGGCCAGCACGATTAAGTCTGGGTCATCGTTGATCGGTATACCAAATTAGCTCACTTTCTACCAGTGAGGATGAATTACATGATTGACTAGTATGCAAATCTCTATGTGAGAGAGATAGTTCACCTTCATGGGACTCTGAGGTCTATCGTGTTTGATAGGGACCCCATCTTTACTTCCATGTTTTGGGGTAGTTTACAGAGGTCAATGAATACACAGCTGAAGTTGAGTACAACTTATCATCATTAGACCGATGGTCAGTCTAAGAGGACTATCTAGAAATTGGAGGACATGCTAAGAGCATGCGTGTTGGACTTTGAAGGCGCCTAGTGTAAATATTTGCCTCTGATAGAGATTTCCTATAATAATAGCTACCAGTCGACTATTGGAGTGGCACCTTATGAGATGTTGTATGGTAGGAAGTGCAGAGCACCCATTCACTAGGATGAGATGGGCAAGAGGAAATATTTGGGTCTTGAGGCAGTTCAGAGGACCACTGAGACTATTGAAATCCTAGAAAGCTAATCCCTAGGTTTGTTGGACCATTTGAGATCTTAGAAAGGATCGGTTAGGTGGCCTATAGTTTGGCCTTACTCCCTGCACAACGTATTTCATATTTCCATGCTGAGGAAGTATGTATCAGATATGACTCATGTATTGACTTACGAGGATCTAGAATTGGAGACAGATTTTTCCTATGAGGAGTAGCAAGTTCATATTTTAGACAAGAAGGACAAGGTCCTGAGGAACAAGACTATACCTTTAGTTAAGGTATTATGGAGTAACAACAAGGTCAAGGAAGCGACTTAGGAATGGAGGCAGATATGCTAAATTAGTATCCTGAGTTGTTCAGGTAAAATTTTGAGGATAAAATTTCTGTAAGGAGGGGAAAGTTGTAACGTCCCAAATTACCTAATAAAGCTTAAGGCCTTGATTAGGGGACTAGGATGGAAATTTATGGAAATTATATGTTTATGTGATATATATGTGTGTAATTACATGACTATGTTAGATTTATGATAATATGACTAGATATGCATGTTTAGGTGTATTACATATGCATGTGGGCTCGTTTCTTATTAGAAGGGCAATTTTCATAATTTGGAAAGTTATGGGTATCTTTCGAATATATGTGCATATATGTGATATATGTGTGAGACCACATTATTATGTTGATATATTTGGGTTACTCGGCACGAGACGATCCTACGGAGCAAGCTAGCGAGAAAGTCACAACAGGACCTAATACCCGACTCGGGGCAAGTCAAGGGGTATTTTGGGTATCTAGTACATTACCGAGTTATCGAGTAACGGGAATAAATATTCGAGGATATATTTGGAGTTAGTGAGAATAGGAGGGAATTTTTGGGATTTTGACCATTTTGCCCCCGGGGACGTTATCGGGTACCCCGCGCCTTGAGATTTTCTTAAAGTTACTTGAACCTTAAGTAAACCACACAAAAGAAAAATACAAACACTCAGCTCCCTCTTTCTTTCCCAACTGACTCTCTCCCTCTCTCTCAACTTTTGGTGTGGATTTCTTGGGGAATTGAAGGCTTGAATCTAAAATTAGATTGATTACAGCTAGAGGATCATTTAAACACAGCTGAGGTAAGCTTTATTCCCTGTTAAGTTGAATTCTGTCATGATTCTCTAGAGTTCTTGAGGTGTTCTTGAGCTTTGTGGCTCAAGTGGTTGATTGTGAGTTTAGGTGAGTTTTTAGTGAAGTTTTAGGTTGGGTTTTGTTCCTGGTATTATGCTGATGTTGTTCCGAGGATTGAATTATGGTTCTAGGAATTATTTGCGAGGATGTTGGTGGGTTTTTGGCTAAGGAAAAACAGGGGAATTTTGAGTTCGTAGGGTTGCGTTGCGAACCTGTTCTTGGGGCGCTGCGACCCATGTGAACACAGGGCCAGGTGGGGTTTTTGTCTCGTAGATGCGCCACAACTCTTAGGGGCAAGTCGTGGCCCACCTGGGCAACTTTGGCCACCTTAGGTCTTGAGTAACGGGAACTCAAGCCTGAGGGCTCGGGATCGATTCTACTATCCAGTTAAGTAGAATTAGACGTCCCGGAGGCTAGGACTCGGTGTGGAAGCCTTTATTTGCTCGTTATTGACGGGATCCTATATTATGGTTGTGACTAGATTATCGCTAGGGGCTTAGAATGGGGATCATTCTCAAGGGTCGTTCTTATTAAACTTTGCACTCGAACCTGAGGTAAGAAAACGACACCCAATATGTGATGTATCTGATTAGGGTTTTCTTCGGTTGTTGATTATAACTATGATTAGGGCTAGACCCTTGGGAATGAACGTGATTTTGGTTATGCTTGAATGCTCCATGTCTGGATAATTGTTTAATGAATGATTGCCTTATTTGCATAGGTAGGGCTCTTCCCTGTTAAGGAACATAGTTTATATTGTGTTTTTGTTTGATTGGTTAAGATACCATGGTTTATATGCATGCATACTTGTATTGTCTGAAGTATGCTTATCTGTATCGTCTAGTTATCTGAATGTCTAATTAAAGCCTTGACTTATTAGTCAAGGGTGACAATAGCGCCCTGCATGCTGGTCGAGAGGCTTAGGCCCAATCAGGGACGTACTATTACTTTGGTCGATCCTATGGTTGTTGGAACACAAAGCGCTTGGCTAGCTCTATTGCTAGTTACTCATAGCTAAGGGTCAGGTCCCCAAGTGACTCTACGGTCAACTATTTAGGGCAGCAGGCCCCAGAATGATCCAATGATCATTTATTTGTAATTGTACTCATACATGAGTAGGTTATTACTACTGGGCATGCTAGATATGTACTTGGAATCTATATTTACTGTTCATGCATATGTTTAAGTTTTCTTGCTAAGCCTTGGCTCATGGGTGCTATGTGGTGCAGGTAAGGGAAAAGGAAAGGTAGACCTGTCATGAGTTGGAGAGCTTTGATGGCAACGTGTACATATGCAGCTGCTCATCCACCACGGCCGAGGATATCTCAGAGGAACTAGGGTCATTTCCCTTATTTTTCCGCTTAGGCTGGCTGGTTGTAACTTTTTACTTGTATATACTCTTTTAAACATCTGTTTGTATGTATCCCATGTATGAAATATTTTGGGATCCCATGTATGTATGAAACTTTTAAATGAAAAGTCAATGGTTCCTTTGACCAAAATTTTTAACCCCAACCCTTGACATTAACCTTAGTTACTCATTTATAACCAAATGACTTAATCAGCAAGTCTGACACTATTTAAAGTACATAGTGTAACGGTCTGGATTAGGAGGACATTACAGTTTTGCACCTCATCGTGTAAAAAACTTAACCATTATATTTAACCGATCTTTACAATACATGATTATAAAAAATAAAGTATAATCCAAATGGTACTGTACAGCGGTACAAAATCTGATTAGTTGCCAAAGGATATACTCAAATACCAGGAATCTATTATTTAGATACTTATGCTTGCAAAAATTACCAGTTTTATGCTAATGCTTACCCTTGCAGATAAAAATTATTGGACTGTGCATCAAATGAAAAAAAATAATGCATTTATTCATGGCAGCATTGATGCACGGGATATTTAGGAGTGTACGCCCTAAATATCCACGGTCTATTAGCGAGCTGAGAAAGGGCATAATTATATCAGCCACGTGGATTTCATGTACCCAGAGCTGCTGTTACAATGTCCTACCTCTTTAGCTTGAGGTAACCTAAGTCTTAATGGGATTACTAAGGAGTCGAGTCAGAAGTATGGACACCACGGGCTGAGACTACATCAAGCTCGAGATACGAGCTTGAGTTGGCACCTCTGACCCCTTATAAAGTCAACCACGCAATGTAAACGTGCATATATCAGACATCACGTGTCTGATCCATCCCTGAATTCTCGGACACGCAGCATAAACGTGCGTGTTCAGGCACCCACGACTGGGTTGGGCCGTGCGGCCCATTATCCCCCTTACCTATTGATTAGACCACACTTCATTGTCAGGTTTTAGGAATTAATCATTAATGCACAGAAGTTACATGATGGGTAAGAAGGTCACGGGATGACCTCCCTTGCCAACCCCCTAGTATCCTCTCCCTATAAATATGGAGACCCTGGGAGTTGCAAGGGGTTGGATTCAAATTTGTAAGAAAATACCCTGTAAAGAATATCAAAGAGATATCAATAATATTGGCTGGTGGACTAGAAGGATTTTAACCTTTGAACCACCTTAAAAAGCATTCATGTTATCATTTTACTTTGAGATCATTCATCTATTACGGTTCATTATTTATCACTAATCCCACTCCTCATTCTATTAATTATCTGTTGTCGAAGAACCGCATCAACAGTTTGGTGCTCTCGTTGAGAGGCTGTTAGATTGGTGCTATCGCAAATACCCAACCATGGTAGTCACTCGCTCAAGACATGGTAACGAGGCGGACCAATGTGATGGGCAGGAGGCCCATCATGCCGCCATGTCCGATGATCAGAACCCTGAGGTTCAGCAGCGGCCGGGCAAGCAGCCAATAGGGCAAGACGACACTGGAAGTTCGGCTCCCTGGCCGCCCAATCCGAACCCAGATTTTTTCACGGCGGTAGAAATGGAAAATGCTCAGTTGAGGAGTTAGCTCACGAAAGCTAACCAGCAGAATCAAGAGGTTTTGGCCCAATTATCCCGTCTTACAACCGACGCTAACGTCGGAAAGAGGCAAGGCGAGACTCACAAGTCCAGCCGGGGTAATCGGTCCAGGCCCAGTCGGTCGGTCAGACCCTCAACATCAAATTCTACTCCCACATCGCACCACCGGGAGACCACTTTTGAGGATCTTCCTAGGCCCGAGAAGTAGTACAGCCGATTGGTCCGGACCTCAACTCCCAGCTCACTTCCGCCCTCGAGCGCACCTAGTAGGGCTCGAGGAAGCTCGCGAAGGAGATCCAGGGAGGGCTCACAATGACAGCCCGCCCCGGTCAGCCGTCCTGCGCCCCACTCAGACCGCCGAGCACCGGACGCGGAGGATGGTAGAGCGGAGCGACCGTGACCTAACTTGATCTGCACTGACAGGACTAGGATTGCATCCCCGGTTAGGCATCCTCCTTCACCAATAAGATACCCGTCTCCTCCCCAGCCAGTCCGAGACATTCCGGCCCATGGGAGCAGTAGGAGAGATCCTTCTTCCGCCGGACCTTCCCATCGTAGGCGGGCACCCAGAGAAGTCCCGGATCCTCGTCGCCAGAGGCGGGCTCCAAGCTTCTCAAATGGGAGCTATTGGACCAGAAGCCGTCGAAGTGACCTCTCTGGCAAAGATCTGCGCCAACGCTTGAGCTCGGCGCAAAGTCCTCAGGCCGCCCCGAGGGGCGACCTCCGAGATCATCTAAACTCTCAAAGGGGAGACCCAGTGGGAAACGACAGCCATGCTCACCAAAGGGAAGACTTGTCCGAAGTGCGCGATAGCGGGAACATCCCATATAACCTATCTCAAGATAGGAGGGACAATAACCCGCCAAACGCGTACAATGGATCCGGAGCTGTTGAACAGCCCCGGAACTACCAAGGAAGTCAAGACAAAACCCTTGAGCGTCTGGCTCAGATGGAGGAATTGATGAGGAAGCTCTTATCAGAAAAAGAAAAAGATGATTATGATTCAGGGGACAAACTCGAGCTCTTCGCCCCCAGCATAGCAGCAACGACATATCCACCTGGTTTCCGTATGCCGCACTTGTCCAAATTCAACGGAGACGGGGATCTGTCAAATCATCTGGGTATGTTCAGTACCTTGATGATGGCCCACAACATTGGTCTCGAGCTGAGGTGTTTAATATTTCTGTCCACCTTGACTGGGTCGGCCAGACAATGGTTCAAATAGAGTAAGAAGCAGCAGTCAATCAGCTCGTGGAAAACTTTCGCTGCTGACTTCAAGAGAGCATTCCAAGTTTCCCAGGCTGCCCGCGTCAAGGCCGATACCCTAGGAAACGTAAGGCAGCAACCTGATGAGCCTCTAAAGGCTTACCTGAGCAGATTCAGGAACGTCGCTGCTCGGGCCAGAGACACAAATTACAGCTCCAAGCTCATGGATTTGAGGACTGGGATCCCGTCGGAGGAGGACTCTGGGAAGAGATACAGAGGAAGGGAGTCAACACTGTAAATGAATTCCTAAAAAGGGCCTAGGGATGGATAAACCTGGAGGAGGCGCAAGCATCAGCCGCGGGAACCAGCCAGGCCCCTGAACAGCCCGCTGGAGTTGGAATGGAGGTCATGACAGCAACCCAAACCATTACACAGAATAACCAGTTTGGTGGAGGCAAGAGAAAGGGGAGCAGCGAGGGCAACCAGCACGACCCAAAGAAGAACAAGTCCATAGAAAAATTTAAGCCGGTCTACGCGACTTATACCGAGCTCACCCACTCTAGAGAAAACATTTTCCTAGCAAATTCTGCTCGCCTCCCGTGGAAGAAGCTGAAACTGTTAAAGCACCAGAAGGGTAAGCGAGACCCTTCCAAGTTATGTCGGTTCCACAATGACATTGGCCACAATACCGATGATTGTAGGCACCTAAAGGATGAGATCGAGACTCTCATCAGAGCCGGACCCTTGGCTTAGTATGCGCAGAATAGAGTTCCCGCCGGTCATCCAACTTCGGAAGTCCCGATAAGTCAGCCTGGATCTCGGGTAGATCAGGACGTCCCTCCTCCCATGATAGGAGGAGAGATTTCCACAATCTCTGGAGGTCCCCATCTGGCTGGCACGAGCAGAGGGGCCCAAAAGAGATACGTCAACGAACTGAAGGCTCATAATGGAGTGGAGTTCATCCCTGAGCAGCATCTACCGAAGCAGCAACGATTGGAGAGGCAACCAATCATATTTACTGAAGAAGATGCCAGCCACATCCAGTTCCCTCATAACGACCCTCTGGCTGTAGCCGTGCAGCTCGCTAATCGGAGGGTTAAGAGAGTGCTGGTCAATAATGGGATCTTGGTAAACCTACTTTTCTGGTCTACGCTGGAGAAGATGGGTTTGTCTGTCACCGAGCAAAGCCACCTCCATGATATTATACGGATTCTCTGGAGAAGGATCGGCGGCAATAGGAACGATCGAGCTGGTGATCACCTTGGGAGAGGGACCTCGGACAGTCTCGAAACTCCTCGAGTTTGTGGTCATCGATTGTCCCGCCGCGTACAATGCCATTTTGGGTCGACCTACACTAATAGCGTTTGAAGCCGTTACCTCCATCCGCCACCTCGTGCTAAAATTCCCCTCTTCCACGGGGATATGCATGGTCCATGGCGATCAACTTGCTGCCAGGGAATGCTACAGCATTTCTATGAAGGGAAAATTAAAACCCGGGCAGTTAACGATGACCGTCCAGGGTGGAAATGAGGAATCTCAGGAACTTGTGCCTAATCCTGAGATTGAAAAACCTCAGAATGCCGAAGGGGAAAATATCATCTTAAGTGATGATATCGACCCCAGAATAGGCGAGGATAAATCCAATCTCCAAGCTATCGAAGAGCTCAAGGAGGTAAATATCGATCCACAGAATCCCTCGCGGATGGTAAAGCTCGGGAAGAATCTATGCTACGAAAGGAAGGTGGAGCTGATTAAGTTCCTGCAGGAGAACCTGGACGTGTTCGCATGGTCTCATGAGGACATGGTGGGGATCAGTCCGAGCGTCATCATGCACACCCTCCACTTGGATAAGAGCGTGCTTGCGAAATCCCAGAAACAAAGGCGCCTAGGAACAACCCGAGTTGAAGTCGTAGAAGAGGAAGTAGCCCGGCTATTAAAATGCGGCTTTATCCGTGAAGCTAAGTTTTCGGTCTGGCTCGCCAACCCTGTGTTGGTCCCGAAGCCCAACGGGAAATGGCAGACCTGCATCGACTTCTCCCATCTGAATAAAGCCTGCCCCAAAGATTGCTTCCCCTTTTCGAGGATCGACCAATTGGTAGATGCCATGTCAGGGCACGAGATCATGTCCTTTATGGATGCGTATTCGGGCTATAACCAGATCGCTATGAACCCAGCGGACCAGGAACACACTATCTTCATGACCCCAACTAACGTTTATTGTTACAAGGTCATGCCCTTCAGGCTGAAGAACGTTGGAGCTACATACCAGAGGTTGGTAAATAGGATGTTTGCCAACCAGATCTGGAAAAACATGGAAGTGTACGTTGACGACATGCTGGTCAAGTAAAAAACTGCCGATAACCATGTTTCCGACCTGGAGGAATGCTTTAAGATACTGAGAGAATACAACATGAGGCTTAACCCACAGACATGTACTTTCGGGGTCGCATCTGGAAAATTCCTGGGTTTCATTGTCAATACCAGAGGAATCGAGGCAAACCCCGATAAGATCAGGTCGTTGCTCGAGCTGCCCTCACCTCGGTCGTAAAAGGACGTCCAAGGCCTGACAGGAAGGGTGGCGGCCCTTAATCGATTTATTTCCAAATCTACCAACAAGTGTCTGCCATTCTACAACCTGCTCCGGGGGAATAAGAAGTTCGAGTAGACCGGGGAGTGCGAACGTGCCTTCCTCGACCTGAAGCACATTTAGTCGAGCCGCCTGTATTGTCCAAAGCAACGGCAGGAGAGCCTCTTTTCCTGTACCTAGCTATCACGGAAGATGCAGCCAGTGCCGTATTAGTCCGAGAAGAAGACCGGTCTTAGAAGCCAGTCTATTACATCAGCAAGAGGCTTCTCGGAGTTGAGTCCCGGTATCCGTTGATGGAAAATATGGCTTTCTATCTCATTACAGCCTCTCGAAAGCTCAGGCTGTATTTCCAGTCCCATTCAATACATGTCATAACCGATCAGCCTTTAAGGCAGGTTTTGCAAAAACCTGAAGCATCGGGACGTTTGTTGAAGTGGGCTATTGAGCTCAGCCAGTTCGAGATTTTGTACACACCACAAACTGCAATAAAAAGCCAGGCCTTGGCTGATTTTGTAGCATAATGCACATGATTCCGAGAAGATCCTGTGGAAGATTCGACCCAGACCACCATAGCCTAGGCCTCTTTAGTCCAGGCCTCATGGAAGGTCTTCGTAGATGGCTCGTCTAACGAGAATGGCTCCGGATCTGGAATCATTTTGATATCCCCAGAAGGACATCGATTCCACTCGGCGTTGAGATTCAGATTCAAAGCGTCCAACAATGAGGCTGAATACGAAGCTTTACTGGCCGGGCTATGGGTGGCTCAGGAGCTGAAGGCCAGCTCCGTTCAGTGTTACAGTGATTCCCAGCTCGTGGTAAACCAAGTGCTAGGTGAATACCAAGCATGGGGAACCAAGATGGCTGCTTACCTGGCTAAGGTAAAGATCAAGCTGTCTGCATTCGAGCGTGGCTTAATCGAGCAGAAACCTCGGGAGCAGAATGCCAACGCGGACGCCCTGGAAAATCTCGCTACCTCTGGAGAGACGGAGACTCTGGGGTTGGTGCCGATAGAGTTCTTGGAGAAACCGAGCATGGAGGAAGTCGGGGCGGAGGTCGAGATGATCGATGCCAGACCGACCTGGATGACCCCCATCCTCGAATATCTCACAGCAGGAAAGTTACCTGAAGAGCGAAATGATGCAAAGCGGGTACTTTACCAGGCTCCAAGGTATACAGTGGTAGATGGGATATTATACCAGCGTGGACACTCTCTACCTCTCCTACAGTGTGTCTTGCCAAGCGAAGCGAAGACCATTTTGCAGGAAGTGCGCGAGGGTTTTTGTGGAGATCACACTGGGGGGCAAAGCTTGGCCCTGAAGATCTTAAGGCAAGGATATTACTGGCCCACTCTGTCAAAGGACTCGATCTCCTACGTCAAAAAATGTGACAAGTGCCAGCGATTCGCCACAGTTGCCCGAGCTCTCCCAGTCGAGCTGAAGATGATCTCGTCCCCATGGCCCTTCACAGTCTGGGGAATTAACTTGGTTGGTGCCCTCCCTACTGGAAAGGGAGGAGTCTGTTATGCGGTGGTGGTTATTGACTACTTCACCAAGTGGGCAGAAGCAGAGCCCTTGGCAACAATCACCTCAAAAAGAGTCATCGACTTCGTGGTCAAAAGCATTATCTGCCGATTTGGGCTGCCAAAGAAGAATGTATCAGATAATGGAACGCAGTTCGACAACGACCTCTTCACCGAATTATGTGAGAGGCACGGCATTGTAAAAAGCTTCTCCTCCGTGGCCTATCCCCAGCGAATTGGCAGGTCGAGGCCGTCAATAAGACGCTAAAGGCAAGCCTTAAGAAAAGATTGGACTAAGACAAGGGAGTCTGGCCAGAACAGCTCCCCTAGGTACTGTGGGCATACCGTACCTCACATCGAACGCCGACGGGTCATACTCCTTTCTCCCTGGCTTTCGGGAGTGAAGGCAGTCCTTCCTGTCAAAGTAAAGGTAGCCTCACATAGAGTCCAGGCATTTGACCAGGACACCAATCATGAATTGCTCTGCGTGTCACTCAACCTGATTGATGAAAGACGAGAAGATTCACAGCTACAGCTCGCGCATTATCAACAAAAGATCACTCGTTATTTCAACTCAAAGGTCAGAAAAGACGCCTTTAGCGTTGGTGACCTGGTCCTCAGAAGAGTCTTCTTAGCCAGTAAGGATCCCAAAGACAGAGTATTGGGACCGAACTGGGAAGGGCTCTACCAAATAGCCGAGGTCATAAAAGAAGGAACCTACAAGTTAGCTCGACTTAATGGAGAAGCAGTTCCACGAACTTGGAACGCAATCCATTTGAAGAAATATTATCAATGATACCTCTTGTAAGGCTTCATCAGAAAGGCCATCTTTTGTTTATCAAGTAACCACGAAAGACCCTTTCCTAATTACTTGGGGGGCATATGTATCCTGGATATAACCAGGTCCTAAAACTTAGAAGTTAGTTCAAATTGATTGATCGATGTTTTTCTTAAAAAGCACGAGATATCGATAAAGGATTAACGCGAACTAAGTTTTCAAATTAACGTCCTGGATATAACCAGGTCCTAAAACTTAGAAGTTAGTTCAAATCGATTGATCGTTGTTTTTCTTAAAAATCATGAGATATTGATAAATGATTGATGCGAACTAAGTTTTCAAATTAACGTCCTGGATATAACCAGGTCCTAAAACATAGAAGTTAGTTCAAATCGATTTATTTATGTTTTTATTAAAAGCACGAGATATTGATAAAGGATTGACGCGAACTAAGTTTTCAAATTAACGTCCTGGATATAACCAGGTCCTAAAACATAGAAGTTAGTTCAAATCGAATTATTGATGTTTTTATTAAAAGCACGAGATATTGATAAATGATTGACGCGAACTAAGTTTTCAAATTAACGTCTTGGATATAACCAGGTCCTAAAACTTAGAAGTTAGTTCAAATTGATTGATCGATGTTTTTCTTAAAAAGCACGAGATACCGATAAAGGATTAACACGAACTAAGTTTTCAAATTAATGTCCTGGATACAACCAGGACTTAACTCTTAGAAGTTGGTTCAAGCGGGTTAACAGATGTTTTTCTTAGAAAAGCATATGATGTCAATCACAACACCAACAGAAACTAAGATTATTACCAAATGCATAGAAGAGAAATAAGATAGAGGCAAAAATATGTAAATCAATTAAAATAAGGTTGAAGAAATCAATTGTCTCGAGGTTAAAAAACCTCATAACATAAAGTTACAAAACAAATAATAAATAAACGATAAAGGAGAAGGAGAAAATTCTTAAGCCCCGCTAGGCCGCTCTGTTGAAGTCACCCCCTCGCCGTCCTGCTTGATTGCAATCGAAGTCTCCCCAGTCTCAGAGGGCGCCTCTTGTTGGAGGCGAGCTTTGAACTTCCCCAGGAAGGACTCCCACACTTCCGTCCCTTAGAAGGAAAAGTCACCATCCGGGTTGAAGGCCCAGCAATGGTACAACATGGTCTCCATGGAGGTGATGGAGGTCGCCTTCTCCGCCACGAGGGCAGCCTTAGCTTCTTCAAGTTCCACCTTCACGGCGTCCAGGGCGACCTTGGTGGACTCTGTTAGGAACGAGTTTCCTAATACGCAGCGGAATGGTGGTGTGGTTGGGCCAGTGTACAACAAAATTTTTGTAACATATTTAAACTACCTTTAAATATGCGGATCCATTAATATACATACATTAATCATAAGCAAGATAGTGATAGAAATCATACCTCTTGAAGCCTATCAAGTGTCCTTGCTATCTTCTCGTATTTAGAACGATCTTCCTATCCAAGCCGCTCCCACATACTCACACCAAGATATTCCAAAGCGTTCTCTACACCTCAAGAAATGTGTGGGCACTTAGAGAATGAAGGATAGTTTATTTGTGATTCTTCTTGATGTACTCAACTCATGAGATTGCCTTCTTGAAGAAATCCGAGAGCCTTCAATTTCACGAAAGACTGGAAGAAAACCATCGAGATTGCCCGAGCCTACCTAGAGAAGGCATCAAAGAGAATGAAAAAATGGGGAGATCAGAAGAGACGACCGCTGGAATTCAAAGCAGGCGACTTAGTGATGATCAAGCTGAGGCCCGAGCAACTGAGATTCCGAGGGAATAAGGACATCAGACTCGTCCTCAAATACGAGGGTCCTGTTCCAGTCATCTCGAAAGTGGGCCTGACCTCCTACAAAGTCAGCTTACCAGAATGGATGAAGATACACCCGGTCTTGCACGTCAACAACCTCAAACCGTATCACGAATATCCAGAAGAGCTAGTGCGCAACCAGTCTACCAGAGAAGGAGTCAGCGTCAAGCCACGAAGCAGCAGACAACCTAAAGAAATCCTAGTAGAGAGGACTGTGGTTGTGGACAGAAAGAAGAAGAAAGAGTTTCTGGTGAAGTGGAAAGGGCTCGGAGAAGAAGAAATTTGCTGGGAAAGGGCGGAGGACTTGCACAAGCATACGCAGAAGATTGAAGATCAGCATGGGGCAAGTTCGTCGAGGACGCCGAAGATTTAAGTGGGGGAGAGTGTGACGTGTTGCGTCATGGCACATCTCCAGGGGGCCATTTTGTATGTATGAGCATGCCTTGGTGCTTGATCATTAGTCAAGTCTTGCACCAAGTAACCTCAGGGGTAGGGAATGGCACTTTTGTAATTATGCATATGTCTCCCAGACAAAAATCATATATGTTCCTGGGAAGACTTCATTTGCTTAGAATGCTCCTTAGGGGGGTGTGACCTGGTGACTTAAGGAAGCACCATGGCCACCAGCAGATAGGGGCTTAAGCTGTGTACTCCCTTGCCCTATCAAGGCCTTATATGAATAAAATGATGCTTTGCCATGTCCCTTTGTGTATGCATTCTTCATAGTCTATGTGTTGCTTGTTTGTTACCTTTGTTGGGCCATTGCGTGCCACTTGAATGTGTTGTTGGCTCTGATTGTTGTGTGGGATGTTGCCTCTGGATAGCTTGCCTCGTGTTTGCTCCCGCTTCATAATTACCCTTACTTGTGTGAAACTTGTAACGTGGCTAACCATTGAGTTTGCTTGCCGCAGGTGTGAATTCTAGGCTGACTTGCTAGTTAAAAGTGCTAACAAGTGCCGCACGTTCCGCCCATTCGAGTATCGAAGTTGGCGGCCCGTGACACTGGGCACGCAGCAAGGGCTGGGCACGCAGCAAGGCAGCTGGGTGAGGCTCGGGCTTCGGGGCTCAGAACCCGGGGCTCGGGCCTTACAGAATTTTTTAAATAATTTTAACATAGAAAATTAAAATTACAAAAATTCCTATGCCCCAAAATGGCTTACATTTTTCATCTAGAATTTTAAGAACATTTCCTAAACCCAAAACACCATATAATTAACGACCCTTAAGAATCAACTATCATCATACATACATCCATCCATTCACATATATTACAATAATATAAGAATGCATATTATGCCCACACAGTAATTAATGTATGCAAAGATTAATGAGCGCTCTGGTACCAATTGTTAGGAACGAGTTTCCTAATACGCAGCGGAATGGTGGTGTGGTTGGCCTAGTGTACAACAAATTTTTTGTAACATATTTAAACTACCTTTAAATATGCGGATCCATTAATATACATACATTAATCATAAGCAAGATAGTGATAGAAATCATACCTCTTGAAGCCTATCAAGTGTCCTTGCTATCTTCTCGTATTTAGAACGATCTTCCTATCCAAGCCGCTCCCACGTACTCACACCAAGATCTTCCGAAGCGTTCTCTACACCTCAAGAAATGTGTGGGCACTTAGAGAATGAGGATAGTTTATTTGTGATTCTTCTTGATGTACTCAACTCATGAGATCAAGAGAATAGGCCTGAGAATTGGTTCTTTATTTTCAGGGAGAGAGAAAACTATCTTTCTATTTTCACAGAGCGAATGTTCAGAGTAGTCTCACTCTCTTTTCTTTTTTTTCTTGTCTTAATAATTTTCTGATCAGTCATACTTAACAGAAAAAATTCAAAATTTAAAAATTAAATCTGTAACCATTTTACAATTTAATTTTTAATTAATTAATTATTCCATTAATGAAAAAATCCAAAAACCAATTTTCGAATTATCCATTAATTAATTAATTAATTAAATAAAATTGAAAATCCCATCCCTGAAAAACACTGGTGCTACACGCCACACACAGTCCTGGACTGTGTGTGAATGTGTAGCTTCCTAATTTCTAGGGATATTTGTTTTTCAAATTTTATTTAATTATTTATTCAAATTTCTTTGTCAGATAAGATCTAACAACCTGATAACTAATTCAAATTTGAATTCAAATTAATTATCTTTTTAATTAATTATCAAATATAATTAATTATTTGAATAAATATTAATCTTTTAAATTCAAATCCAATTTGAACTTATCAGATTATCTTCTCCCACTAAAATAAAGATATTTAATTAATTCTACTAATTAATTAAACCCAAATTTTCTAAATTAAATATTTAATTTATTATAATTTCAAAAAATTATAATTAATTAATTATTTAATTAAATTTCGAAAATTAATTTAATTATTTAATATAATTTCGAAAATTATATAATAATTAAATATTAATTAATTTGGTTAACTACAACTAATTTGTAATTAATTAATTAATCACCATTATCATATAATTGCATATTTGGCCTGAAGAACAAATTTCTTCCTAAATATGTCTTTAAACTATTTTCCCTTCATATCAACTCTTACCTTGAACAGTGTTGATAGAGCCGCTATGGGGACCTATGGACCTATAATTCCAAGCTCCAATAAATTTGAGATTATTAATTAAACTCTTTAATTAAATAATCTTAATTTATTAATCTCACGATTATTCCACTATAAATGTGAGATTGAACTCTTGTAATTATAGACATTTCATTTACTGAGTACTTTATAATCATAAAGCATCCATTGATTTAATCATTGCATACAACTTGACCCTCTAATAATGGTTCATAATTAATCGGGAATAAAATTACCGTTTTACCCTTTTAATTATCTCTTGTTTCCTTAAGTACCATTGACTCTACTAGTGAAGGTTAATTCATAACTAAATTATGAATTTGAGCTCAATAACCTTTCAGTCCCAAAAGTCAACCCTTAAGAGAACCATCATTCAATCTCTTGCGAGAAGGTATAGATTCTATATCTGTATACTATGTCCCCAGCCATCTATATTAATGAGTTCCCAAAACAAAAGTTTTTAGCCTGATCATTCTGACAGACCCTAACAAGTGAATCAAAGAACTCATATAACATAAACAGGAGTTCATAGTAACCTCAGGATTAAGATCTATTTGTATATGATCATCAGTTGATATATTTAATTAATACTTCGAAACGGTATTTAACTAAGTATTAATAAACATATCTGGTCCAGTTCTATATATTCTCTAATATATAAAGCACCTCTACTAAAGTGTCCTACCACACTAGTGATCCGGATCTAGATCACATGTATTCATAATACTAGTGGACCGTACTTGCAGTAATTAATCTAAAGATTCCATAACTTTATTTTACTGCGAACTATTCAAGTTCATTTATCTCAAACACAATCCTCTCGTACTAATACGTGTTTGAGATTACATTCATGAACTTAGGAATTTTCCTGATATTTACATAATATTATCATAGAATAATATAGTCCATAAAATATATGCATAACAAATTCAATTTATTTATTTATTTCATAAAAACAATGTCCACTACATATGCTTTCAGATGGCACATTTCCAACAATCTCCCACTTGCCCTAAAGCAAATGATGCATCTCTCTCATTCCCATATTTCTTACATGCTCCTTAAAAGATTTTATGGATAAAGTCTTTGTGAAAGGATCTGCAAGATTATGCTATGAAGCTATCTTCATAACTGCAACATCTCCTCGATGAACTATCTCTCTTAGCAAGTGATACTTCCTCTCGATGTGCTTTCCCCTCTTGTGACTCTGTGGTTCCTTTGAGTTAGCTACTGCCCCACTGTTGTCACAGTATAGGACTAATGGCTTATCCACATCTGGTACAACTTCCAGATCGGAATAGAACTTTTTGAGCCACACAGCCTCCTTAGCTGCTTCACAAGCCGCTATATACTCGGCTTCCATGGTGGAGTCTGCAATGCTGGTTTGTTTAATACTTCGCCAGACTACCGCTCCTCCTCCAAGAGTAAACACTAATCCAGAAGTCGATTTCCGACTATCTCTGTCTGATTGAAAATCAGAATCAGTGTAACCAGTGGGGTTCAGGTCTCCACCTGAATAAACAAGCATATAATCTCTAGTATTTCTAAGATACTTGAGAATATTCTTTACTGCAGTCCAATGACTCAATCCAGGATTGGATTGATAATGGCTGACTATCCCTACTGCATAACAAATGTCTGGTCTCGTACACAACATGGCGTACATTAGACTGCCTACTGCTGAGGCATAGGGATATTGTCTCATGTCTTCCTCTTCCTGAGGTGTTTTGGGACACTGCTCTTTGGAAAGGAATACTCCAGAACGGGTTGGCATATCACCCTTTTTGGAGTTTTGCATATTAAAGCGTTCTAGCACCTTATCAATATAAGTTGCTTGAGACAATGCCAAAGTTTTGTTCTGTCTATCTCTAAGAATCTTAATGCCCAGAACATACTTTGCTTCTCCCAAATCTTTCATTTGGAATTGTTCAGCTAACCAGTTCTTTACTTTTGATAATGCTGTTACGTCATTTCCAATCAGTAATATATCATCAACATAAAGAATGAGGAATACTCCTACACCATCTTTGATTTGTTTATAGACACAAGGTTCGTCAACGTTTTGTTCAAAACCAAACGTTTTAATTGTGTCATCAAATCTAAGATTCCAAGATCTAGAAGCTTGTTTGAGTCCATAAATGGATCTAAGAAGCTTGCAAACTTTTTTCTCTTGACCTTTTAACTTGAACCCTTCTGGTGGAGACATGTAAATGGTTTCGTCAAGGTAGCCATTCAGAAAAGCTGTTTTGACATCCATTTGCCAAATCTCATAATCCATGCAAGCAGCTATGGACAAGAGTATACGAATGGATTTTAGCATGGCTACAGGAGAAAAGGTTTCTTCATAGTCAACCCCTTCTTTCTGTGTGTAACCTTTGGCTACAAGCCTTGCTTTGAAAGTCTCTACTTTCCCATCCGCTCCTCTTTTCTTCTTGAATATCCACTTGCAACCAATGGGTTTGATATTCTCAGGTGGATCTTCAAGAACCCAGACAGAATTGGAATACATCGATTCCATTTCTTGGTTCATGGCATCTTGCCATTTGTCCTTGTCAGAATCATTCATTGCATCTCTAAATGTCAATGGATCGTCTTTGTTTGTGTCAGACACAAGCATTTGAACTTCGTGTTCATAGCGTGTGGGTTGCTTGCTAACCCTCCCACTACGACGAGGTTCATTACTATTCTGACTAGAATTAGTAGTTTCCTCTTGCCGTTTTTCATTGGTTGTTGCTGGTGACTTTGCAACATCATTTGAGACCATCTCCTCCAGAACAACTTTACTGCGAGGTTTGTGGTTATTTACGTAGTCATATTCAAGAAAAGTTGCATTTGTCGATACAAATGTTTTATTTTCTTTTGGACTATAGAAAATTCCACCTCTGGTCTCTTTGGAATAACCTACAAACATGCACACTTCAGAGCGTGATTCCAACTTCCCGGTCTTTCCTTTAAGAACGTGTGCAGGACACCCCCAAATTCGAAAATGGTGTAAACTAGGTTTACAACCATTCCATAATTCTATGGGTGTCTTTTGGACAGACTTAGATGGAACGACATTTAGTATGTATAGTGCACATTGAATTGCATAGCCCCAGAATGACAGTGGTAATGATGAGAAACTCATCATTGATCTAACCATATCTAATAACGTTCTATTCTGTCTTTCTGAAACACCATTTTGCTGTGGCGTTCCAGGTACTGTGAGTTGGGATTGAATGCCATGCTCACACAGATGGTCTTTGAATTCAAAATCCAAGTACTCTCCTCCTCGATCAGATCGAAGAGCTTTTAGTGACTTACCTAATTGCTTTTCAGCTTCTGCTCGAAATTCTTTTAACTTTCCAAAAGTTTAAGATTTTCTTTGCATTAAATATAGGTAACCATATCTTGAATAATCGTCAATAAAGGTGACGAAGTATTCATAACCTCCTCTTGCTTGTACATTTAGTGGACCGCAAACATCTGTATGTACTAGCTGAAGTGGTTCTGTGGCTCTTGAACCTTTGGCAGAGAAAGGTCTCTTGGTCATTTTGCCTTCTAGACAGGATTCACAAACAGGGAGAGATCCAATAGATAGTTCTCTTAAAGGACCATCCTTTACAAGCCTATTTATTCTGTCTAGACCAATATGGCCCAATCTCAAGTGCCATAGATATGTATCACTATCGGAATCAGTCTTTTGTCGTTTAATAGATCTTGGATTGGCTGTTTTAAATAATTCTTAATTATTAACAGATTTCTCTTTAGCTTGCAGTTTATAAAGCCCATCGATAGATTTTGCAGAGCATATCTTAAAACCATATCTTGAAATAACAATCGAATTATTATTAAAAGATATTTTAAAATTTTGTTCATGCAACATAGAAACATAAATTAAGTTTCTAGAAAATCCAGGAATATAATAAACATTTTCTAAAACAAGAAATTTATTATTATCAAATTCCAAATGGGTTGTTCCAACTGCTGCTGCAGAGATAATCTGTCCACTGCCTACCCTCATAGTCACCTCTCCATCAGCAAGCTTCCTCGTTGAACTAAGAATCGAAAGAGAAAAGCAGACATGGTTAGTGGCTCCTGAATCTACTATCCAGGTTGAGGAATTATCTTCCACTAAACAAGCTTCTAACACAAGTAAATCAAATTTGCTTGTATTATTCTCTTTGAGGTCAGCGAGATACTTTGAACAGTTTCTTATCCAGTGACCATTTTCTCCACAATTAAAGCAAGTCCCTTTTGGGGTCTTCCTTTTGGAGGTTTTAGTGTTCTTGTTCTCTTTGCTTTTGGATGACTTTTTAGGCTTCTCACATATCAATGTAATGTTCAAGTTTGATTTCCATTTCATGTAGTTTTCACCAGTCAACTTTTCATTAGCAAGTAAAGAAGATACATGATTTGAGCTAGACATTATTGCTGAAAATAAATAAATAAATAAAATGAATTTATGCATATAATAAATATCAGTTATTTTCGGAATAGTAAACGTGATGCATGAATGCAACAAAAAACACATAAAAAATAATTACTTATTCCACGATTAATTAATTTGAACATTAATGGACCAGCCTTAGGGTAGGTCAGACTAATTCCAAATTAATTTTGAGACAAGCTCTCAAATTTATAAGTTAAAACTTAAATCAATATTTCTCTTTTGACTTATAAACAACCGCTTGTTTGGTCAAGAATACACTAGTCCGCTCGAAAGCCTAATGTACATTGTGAGTGTAACCCATTATTTTAGATCAATGACTTAACTCAAGAGTGTGCCATAGGGTCAGTCAAACTTGAAATACATCATTAAATCTTATTCTTGAAAAAGAAGTTTGCCTTGAGAATAACATAGTCGGAAGCCTTCCTTAGGGGGACACAAGCAATGGTGCCGCGAGGCCCTCTCCATGTTACCTCGGTGCTAACTAATAATGGAGACCATGTGACTTATTGTCATAACTCCCTTTCCCACTCACTATTTTAGAACATGTGTTTTCTCAAAACATCCTATGCTTTTTAATTAGTTGTAAAAATAAAGTGATCTATTTTTACCAAATGATATTCTAATAATTACTAATCAAATTAAGCAAAATTAAAATTATAGAACTATGCTCTAATTAGTTCAATTTTATTTTGCTATAATTACTAAGAATATTATTTATAATTTAATAAAACAATTTTATTAAATACTAGAAATTAAACCACTTTTAAAATCTATTTCCGCTCTTGAACTAGTTAAAAACTAGATTTATTATTATATGGACCAGCATATAATCACATAGGACAATCCTAAGGCATGTTTCTACTCATATGAGATGCATGCACAATTTTAAATACTGTGTGGGTTATATGTATGGCATGTCAAAAAATGCATGATAAAGTATTAAACAATTTAATCACATTCAAACATTTAAATAAATAAATAAATGCGAGCCGGGTGTCTTGGGTATTTCTAGAAAAATTACAACACTTGCAAAAATATACACACAAATGTAAGAAACTAAATAAGACCTAAATAGATCTCTATCTATTACTCAGGGCCTTCACACGTAGTTTTGATCCATTAAGCCACTTATCCATTTAATTTTGAATTAAAATAACTTTTAATTATCTTAAACAAATTTTAAGAATAATTAACTTGGGTTTGATGCCCAATAATTTATTAGGCCCAGATTTGAATTTGGGCTCATACAATTAATTCAAAATAAAACAATTTTTTTAATTATGGGTTAACTAAATTAAGCCCATAATTTAAATGGACAATTTTTGGATGCAAGCCCTAGGGTTTAGAAATCCCTAGGGGCGGCTGCACATGGTGGCTCGGCATGGGTGCATGCGGCTGAAGTGCACAGGCTGCTGGGCGGGATGTGGCAGCATCAGGCGCAGACTGGGGAGCTACTGGTCGAGGCGGTTGGGCTGGTGCGCAGGGGCATGGCGCAGGGGCGCCTGGGCAGGGGCGCACGGCTGCTGGACGCCTAGGCTGGCAGCATGCAGCAGCGGCTGGGCACGCTGCAGGGGCTGGGTGTGACATGTTGCGTCATGGCACATCTCCAGGGGGCCATTTTGTATGTATGAGCATGCCTTGGTGCTTGATTATTAGTCAGGTCTTGCACCAAGTAACCTCAGGGGTAGGGAATGACACTTTTGTAATTATGCATATGTCTCCCAGACAAAAATCATATATGTTCCTGGGAAGACTTCATTTGCTTAGAATGCTCCTTAGGGGGGGGTGACCTGGTGACTTAAGGAAGCACCATGGCCACCAGCAGATAGGGGCTTAAGCTGTGTACTCCCTTGCCCTATCAAGGCCTTATATGAATAAAATGATGCTTTGCCATGTCCCTTTGTGTATGCATTCTTCATAGTCTATGTGTTGCTTGTTTGTTACCTTTGTTGGGCCATTGCGTGCCACTTGAATGTGTTGTTGGCTCTGATTGTTGTGTGGGATGTTGCCTCTGGATAGCTTGCCTCGTGTTTGCTCCTGCTTCATAATTGCCCTTACTTGTGTGAGACTTGTAACGTGGCTAACCATTGAGTTTGCTTGCCGCAGGTGTGAATTCTAGGCTGACTTGCTAGTTAAAAGTGCTAACAAGTGCCGCACGTTCCGCCCATTCGAGTATCGAAGTTGGCGGCCCGTGACAGTTGGTATCAGAGCTTAGTTTGAGAAAGCTTGGGGACCCTGCAGGATGGGGGGCAACACTCAACGGATTGAAGCGCTGGAGAGGCGTGTTGGAGAGCTTGATGGCCTGGACGAAAGAGTCAGGGATCTCAGATCTGCCAGGCTAGAACCAGAGACGACTAACGCACTAAACCGCGTGGCTGTGTTGGAGCGGGATACGACCAATCTACTGGCCCGCATAACAGCAATCGAGAGGAGAGAAAACCTTTCAAGCACATCCCATAGTCCTCCGAGGGTGGAACGTATGGAGGCAATGGAACGAGCGGTGAAGGACCTACAAGAATCATTAAATGACCTTGTAGAGAATTGCAGGGTGTCGGTTGAGGCAATTAAAGAGGAAATGTTGGAGATGAACACCAAGCTGAACCTCACCATGAGGGCAGTTGGGAGCCAGCCTGCAACCGGACCCATTGGCATGGAATATGGCAGAGTAAAAGTCCCGGAGCCGAGGCCCTATGGTGGGGCTAGAGATGCGAAGGACTTGGAGAACTTCCTTTTTGATATGGAGCATTACTTCTGAGCCGTGAGAGCTGAATCGGAAGATGGCAAGGTGGCCATGGCGACGATGTACTTGTTTGCGGATGCCAAAGTGTGGTGGAGGACAAAGTATGACGATATTCAGAACGGCAGATGCACCATAACAACCTGGGAAGATCTCAAGAGAGAGTTGAAGACGCAGTTTCTCCCCGAAAATGTTGCCTACATAGCTCGACGCCAGTTGAGAGAGCTGAAGCACACTGGCACAATCCGATAATATGTTAAGAAATTCTCTGGATTGATGCTAGATATAAAAGACATGTCCGAAGTGGACAAACTCTTCGCATTTTTAGAGGGTCTGAAGCCTTGGGCAAAGCAAGAGCTCGAGAGACAGAGAGTGGCTGACCTAGCCACTGCTCAGGCTGCTGCCGAACGATTAACTGATTACTCATCAGGGAACATTCAATCCAAGAAGACCAATCCGTCGACTAGTGGAACTAATGCTGGGAGTAAAAAGTTTGGGAAGTCTTGGCAGAGCAAGAGTGGGGGAGGAGAGAAAAGGATTGTGGAGTCTAACGCTCCTAGCGAAGGTGGCAACCCCCAGTTCAAGAAGCCTCTTACATGTTGGATTTGTACCGGGCCTCATAAGTCAATAGAGTGCCCTCACAAAGGCTAGATGAGTGCCCTCCAGGCGACATTTGCCCAAGCAGAACAAAACAACGTAGAGGAGGAGGAGGAGTATACGCACATGGGTGCCCTCCGGATGCTGAATGCTCTCAAGAAACACGGTGCGAAAGTGAAGAAGACCCTCGGAAAGGGACTAATGTATGTGGACGCCACCCTAAATGGTAAGATGGCTGGAAGTGTGATGATCGACACAGGCGCCACTCACAACTTCATTTCGGAGATCGAAGCTAAACGTCTGGGACTAAAATGGGAGAACGACCATGGCCGCATGAAAGCGGTTAACTCAGAAGCCTTGGCCACAACCGGCGTGGCTAAAAAGGTGAACATGAAGATTGGCTCGTGGGAGGGGCATACTGACTTGGTGGTCGTGCGAATGGACGACTTTGATGTGATATTGGGTATGGACTTCCTTACGGAAAAGGGAGCCATTCCCATCCCAGCTACGGGAAGCTTACTCATAATGGGGGAGACACCAGCAGTGGTGCCTGCTAAAGTAGAGCAGCCCCCAGAAACCAAGCTGCTGTCAGCCTTGCAGTTGAAGAAGGGCGTGAGAAGACAAGAGCCCACGTATATTATCCTACCCACAATATACGAGGATACGGTGGATGAAGTCATCCCACCAGAAATTCGAATGGTCTTGAAGAAGTATGGGGATGTGATGCCGGACTAACTCCCCAAAGCCTTACCACCTAGAAGGGGGATTGATCACCAGATTGAGCTGGTGCCGGGAGCCAAACCACCTGCAAAGGCGGCCTATAGAATGGCGCCCCCCGAACTAGCAGAACTGAGGAAGCAGTTGAAGGATTTACTAGAGGCAGGCTTCATCAGGCCATCGAAGGCACCATATGGTGCACCCGTGCTATTTCAGAAAAAGCACGACGGGAGCTTAAGACTATGTATTGATTACTAGGCTCTCAATAAGGTGACAGTGCGTAATACATACCCCATTCCCTTGATCGCCGACTTATTCGAACAGTTAAGTGGAGCGAAATTCTTTACGAAATTGGACTTAAGATCAGGCTACTATCAAGTGCGGATAGCAGAAGGGGATGAGCCGAAGACAACGGGTGTGACTCGATATGGGGCATACGAGTTCCAAGTCATGCCGTTTGGGTTGACAAACGCACCAGCCACGTTCAGTACGTTGATGAACCAAGTTTTCCAGGAATACTTAGACAAGTTCGTGGTAGTCTACTTGGATGACATTGTGGTCTATAGCTCTACAATAGAAGAACATCAACGACACTTATCTCAAGTGTTTCAGAAATTGAGAGAGAACCAACTCTATGTGAAGAGAGAGAAATGCTCCTTCGCACAAGAGAGAATCAAGTTCCTAGGCCACATAGTAGAACATGGTCGGATCCGCATGGATCTAGAGAAGGTGCGGGCCATTCAAGAATGGAAGAACCCCACAAATCTGAAAGAATTACGCTCCTTCCTTGGTTTAGCCAACTATTATCGAAGATTTGTGGAGGGCTATTCAAGAAGGGCGGCACCCTTAACCGAGTTGTTGAAGAAGGGTGTAATTTGGACGTGGACCGATAAGTGTGTCGAAGCATTTAAGAGTCTGAAGGAAGCCATGATGCGAGATCCTGTCCTCGCCTTACCAGATGTTGGTAGGCCCTTTGAAGTGCAGACCGATGCGTCTGATTATGCTTTGTTAGGGGTGCTTGTACAAGAGGGCCACCCCATAGCTTATGAAAGCCGCAAACTCACAGAGGCAGAGAGGCGGTACACTGCACAAGAGAAGGACCTTCTCGCAGTAATTCATTGTCTACCAGTGTGGAGGCACTACTTGTTGGGGTTAAAGTTTGTGGTGAAAACAGATAATGCAGCGGTGAGTCATTTCCTCACCCAGCCAAAGCTTTCCCCTAAACAAGCACGATGGCAGGAGTTCATAGCAGAATTCGACTTTCACTTCGAACACAAGGCGGGCCGTCTAAACCAGGCAGCTGATGCCCTGAGTCACAAAGCTGAGTTAGCGACTCTAAAACTGCTAGCAAATATGTCAGCTAGCATGGTGACCACTCCACTTCGGGAGCGCATTAAGGAGAACCTGGTGAAAGACCCGGTGGTGAAGACCATCATGAATCTCGCAAAAGAGGGGAAGACTCGCCAATTTTGGATAGAGGACGATCTTTTGTGGGCCAAGGGTGGCCGCTTATATGTTCCAAAGACGGGAGATTTGCGGAGGACACTAATGAGTGAGTGTCACGACACCTTGTGGGCGGGTCATCCAGGGTGGCAGAGAACCCATGCCTTATTGAAGCAAGGGTACTACTGGCCACAAATGCGCAACGATATTGTGGAGTATACCAAAACCTGTCTCACCTGCCAGCAAGACAAAGTGGAGAGACACAAGACGCCAGGGTTGTTAGAACCTTTGTTAGTCCCAAGACGACCATGGGAGAGTGTGTCGCTTGACTTCATTACTAGTTTACCGAAGACGGGAGACTTGAGTGCGATCTTAGTGATCGTGGATAGATTTTCAAAGTATGCAACCTTCATACCGGTGTCAAAATATTGCTCGGCAGAAGAGACAGCGAGACTTTTCTTCAAGTATGTAGTTAAGTATTGGGGAGTACCCCAAAATATAGTTAGTGACCGTGATGGAAGATTCACAGGGACCTTTTGGTCGGAGTTATTCAACCTTTTGGGGTCACAACTTAATATTTCCTCGAGCTACCATCCTCAAACTGATGGTAGAAGAGTACTTGCGGCACTTCGTCAGTGCTAACCAAAAGAATTGGCCGCAACTACTAGATGTAGCTCAATTTTGTTTCAACTCTCAGAGGAGTTCTTCATCAAACAAGAGCGCTTTTGAAGTTGTTAACGGTCAGCAACCGCTGTTACCCCACACAGTGGATGAGTATCGCGGAAGAAATACGAGAGCCTTCAATTTCACGAAAGACTGGAAGAAAACCACCGAGATTGCCCGAGCCTACCTAGAGAAGGCATCAAAGAGAATGAAAAAATGGGGAGATCAGAAGAGACGACCGCTGGAATTCAAAGCAGGCGACTTAGTGATGATCAAGCTGAGGCCCGAGCAACTGAGATTCCGAGGGAATAAGGACATCAGACTCGTCCTCAAATACGAGGGTCCTGTTCCAGTCATCTCGAAAGTGGGCCTGACCTCCTACAAAGTCAGCTTACCAGAATGGATGAAGATACACCCGGTCTTGCACGTCAGCAACCTCAAACCGTATCACGAATATCCAGAAGAGCTAGCGCGCAACCAGTCTACCAGAGAAGGAGTCAGCGTCAAGCCACGAAGCAGCAGACAACCTAAAGAAATCCTAGTAGAGAGGACTGTGGTTGTGGACAGAAAGAAGAAGAAAGAGTTTCTGGTGAAGTGGAAAGGGCTCGGAGAAGAAGAAATTTGCTGGGAAAGGGCGGAGGACTTGCACAAGCATACGCAGAAGATTGAAGATCAGCATGGGGCAAGTTCGTCGAGGACGCCGAAGATTTAAGTGGGGGAGAGTGTGACGTGCTGCGTCATGGCACATCTCCAGGGGGCCATTTTGTATGTATGAGCATGCCTTGGTGCTTGATCATTAGTCAAGTCTTGCACCAAGTAACCTCAGGGGTAGGGAATGGCACTTTTGTAATTATGCATATGTCTCCCAGACAAAAATCATATATGTTCCTGGGAAGACTTCATTTGCTTAGAATGCTCCTTAGGGGGGTGTGACCTGGTGACTTAAGGAAGCACCATGGCCACCAGCAGATAGGGGCTTAAGCTGTGTACTCCCTTGCCCTATCAAGGCCTTATATGAATAAAATGATGCTTTGCCATGTCCCTTTGTGTATGCATTCTTCATAGTCTATGTGTTGCTTGTTTGTTACCTTCGTTGGGCCATTGCGTGCCACTTGAATGTGTTGTTGGCTCTGATTGTTGTGTGGGATGTTGCCTCTGGATAGCTTGCCTCGTGTTTGCTCCCGCTTCATAATTACCCTTACTTGTGTGAGACTTGTAACGTGGCTAACCATTGAGTTTGCTTGCCGCAGGTGTGAATTCTAGGCTGACTTGCTAGTTAAAAGTGCTAACAAGTGCCGCACGTTCCGCCCATTCGAGTATCGAAGTTGGCGGCCCGTGACACTGGGCACGCAGCAAGGGCTGGGCACGCAGCAAGGCAGCTGGGTGAGGCTCGGGCTTCGGGGCTCAGAACCCGGGGCTCGAGCCTTACAGAATTTTTTAAATAATTTTAACACAGAAAATTAAAATTACAAAAATTCCTATGCCCCAAAATGGCTTACATTTTTCATCTAGAATTTTAAGAACATTTCCTAAACCCAAAACACCATATAATTAACGACCCTTAAGAATCAACTATCATCATACATACATCCATCCATTCACATATATTACAATAATATAAGAATGCATATTATGCCCACACAGTAATTAATGTATGCAAAGATTAATGAGCGCTCTGGTACCAATTGTTAGGAACGAGTTTCCTAATACGCAGCGGAATGGTGGTGTGGTTGGCCCAGTGTACAACAAAATTTTTGTAACATATTTAAACTACCTTTAAATATGCGGATCCATTAATATACATACATTAATCATAAGCAAGATAGTGATAGAAATCATACCTCTTGAAGCCTATCAAGTGTCCTTGCTATCTTCTCGTATTTAGAACGATCTTCCTATCCAAGCCGCTCCCACGTACTCACACCAAGATCTTCCGAAGCGTTCTCTACACCTCAAGAAATGTGTGGGCACTTAGAGAATGAGGATAGTTTATTTGTGATTCTTCTTGATGTACTCAACTCATGAGATCAAGAGAATAGGCCTGAGAATTGGTTCTTTATTTTCAGGGAGAGAGAAAACTATCTTTCTATTTTCACAGAGCGAATGTTCAGAGTAGTCTCACTCTCTTTTCTTTTTTTTCTTGTCTTAATAATTTTCTGATCAGTCATACTTAACAGAAAAAATTCAAAATTTAAAAATTAAATCTGTAACCATTTTACAATTTAATTTTTAATTAATTAATTATTCCATTAATGAAAAAATCCAAAAACCAATTTTCGAATTATCCATTAATTAATTAATTAATTAAATAAAATTGAAAATCCCATCCCTGAAAAACACTGGTGCTACACGCCACACACAGTCCTGGACTGTGTGTGAATGTGTAGCTTCCTAATTTCTAGGGATATTTGTTTTTCAAATTTTATTTAATTATTTATTCAAATTTCTTTGTCAGATAAGATCTAACAACCTGATAACTAATTCAAATTTGAATTCAAATTAATTATCTTTTTAATTAATTATCAAATATAATTAATTATTTGAATAAATATTAATCTTTTAAATTCAAATCCAATTTGAACTTATCAGATTATCTTCTCCCACTAAAATAAAGATATTTAATTAATTCTACTAATTAATTAAACCCAAATTTTCTAAATTAAATATTTAATTTATTATAATTTCAAAAAATTATAATTAATTAATTATTTAATTAAATTTCGAAAATTAATTTAATTATTTAATATAATTTCGAAAATTATATAATAATTAAATATTAATTAATTTGGTTAACTACAACTAATTTGTAATTAATTAATTAATCACCATTATCATATAATTGCATATTTGGCCTGAAGAACAAATTTCTTCCTAAATATGTCTTTAAACTATTTTCCCTTCATATCAACTCTTACCTTGAACAGTGTTGATAGAGCCGCTATGGGGACCTATGGACCTATAATTCCAAGCTCCAATAAATTTGAGATTATTAATTAAACTCTTTAATTAAATAATCTTAATTTATTAATCTCACGATTATTCCACTATAAATGTGAGATTGAACTCTTG
Source organism: Humulus lupulus (assembly GCF_963169125.1). NCBI lineage: Eukaryota > Viridiplantae > Streptophyta > Magnoliopsida > Rosales > Cannabaceae > Humulus > Humulus lupulus. Next base: position 164,826,805 of record NC_084795.1, read on the forward strand.
TAATTATAGACATTTCATTTACTGAGTACTTTATAATCATAAAGCATCCATTGATTTAATCATTGCATACAACTTGACCCTCTAATAATGGTTCATAATTAATCGGGAATAAAATTACCGTTTTACCCTTTTAATTATCTCTTGTTTCCTTAAGTACCATTGACTCTACTAGTGAAGGTTAATTCATAACTAAATTATGAATTTGAGCTCAATAACCTTTCAGTCCCAAAAGTCAACCCTTAAGAGAACCATCATTCAATCTCTTGCGAGAAGGTATAGATTCTATATCTGTATACTATGTCCCCAGCCATCTATATTAATGAGTTCCCAAAACAAAAGTTTTTAGCCTGATCATTCTGACAGACCCTAACAAGTGAATCAAAGAACTCATATAACATAAACAGGAGTTCATAGTAACCTCAGGATTAAGATCTATTTGTATATGATCATCAGTTGATATATTTAATTAATACTTCGAAACGGTATTTAACTAAGTATTAATAAACATATCTGGTCCAGTTCTATATATTCTCTAATATATAAAGCACCTCTACTAAAGTGTCCTACCACACTAGTGATCCGGATCTAGATCACATGTATTCATAATACTAGTGGACCGTACTTGCAGTAATTAATCTAAAGATTCCATAACTTTATTTTACTGCGAACTATTCAAGTTCATTTATCTCAAACACAATCCTCTCGTACTAATACGTGTTTGAGATTACATTCATGAACTTAGGAATTTTCCTGATATTTACATAATATTATCATAGAATAATATAGTCCATAAAATATATGCATAACAAATTCAATTTATTTATTTATTTCATAAAAACAATGTCCACTACATATGCTTTCAGATGGCACATTTCCAACAATCTCCCACTTGCCCTAAAGCAAATGATGCATCTCTCTCATTCCCATATTTCTTACATGCTCCTTAAAAGATTTTATGGATAAAGTCTTTGTGAAAGGATCTGCAAGATTATGCTATGAAGCTATCTTCATAACTGCAACATCTCCTCGATGAACTATCTCTCTTAGCAAGTGATACTTCCTCTCGATGTGCTTTCCCCTCTTGTGACTCTGTGGTTCCTTTGAGTTAGCTACTGCCCCACTGTTGTCACAGTATAGGACTAATGGCTTATCCACATCTGGTACAACTTCCAGATCGGAATAGAACTTTTTGAGCCACACAGCCTCCTTAGCTGCTTCACAAGCCGCTATATACTCGGCTTCCATGGTGGAGTCTGCAATGCTGGTTTGTTTAATACTTCGCCAGACTACCGCTCCTCCTCCAAGAGTAAACACTAATCCAGAAGTCGATTTCCGACTATCTCTGTCTGATTGAAAATCAGAATCAGTGTAACCAGTGGGGTTCAGGTCTCCACCTGAATAAACAAGCATATAATCTCTAGTATTTCTAAGATACTTGAGAATATTCTTTACTGCAGTCCAATGACTCAATCCAGGATTGGATTGATAATGGCTGACTATCCCTACTGCATAACAAATGTTTGGTCTCGTACACAACATGGCGTACATTAGACTGCCTACTGCTGAGGCATAGGGATATTGTCTCATGTCTTCCTCTTCCTGAGGTGTTTTGGGACACTGCTCTTTGGAAAGGAATACTCCAGAACGGGTTGGCATATCACCCTTTTTGGAGTTTTGCATATTAAAGCGTTCTAGCACCTTATCAATATAAGTTGCTTGAGACAATGCCAAAGTTTTGTTCTGTCTATCTCTAAGAATCTTAATGCCCAGAACATACTTTGCTTCTCCCAAATCTTTCATTTGGAATTGTTCAGCTAACCAGTTCTTTACTTTTGATAATGCTGTTACGTCATTTCCAATCAGTAATATATCATCAACATAAAGAATGAGGAATACTCCTACACCATCTTTGATTTGTTTATAGACACAAGGTTCGTCAACGTTTTGTTCAAAACCAAACGTTTTAATTGTGTCATCAAATCTAAGATTCCAAGATCTAGAAGCTTGTTTGAGTCCATAAATGGATCTAAGAAGCTTGCAAACTTTTTTCTCTTGACCTTTTAACTTGAACCCTTCTGGTGGAGACATGTAAATGGTTTCGTCAAGGTAGCCATTTAGAAAAGCTGTTTTGACATCCATTTGCCAAATCTCATAATCCATTTATGTAAATGGTGGAGACAGTTCCCCTAGGGCGACCCATGTCATTACGCAGCGCGAGCTGGTCAACACACTGGAGTAAAGTGATGTTGCGGTCTGGGTCTGTTCGGTGGTGGTGAGTGAGTTGGCTGGGGTTAAACCTAGCAAGCCTTAAGTCTGCGGCGGCCCTGTCTAAGTCCCTTAATAAGTAAGGGTTACCTTGACCAGAGGGGCCGACGGCTGCCCCGGACTGGATCCTCGCCGCATTGACTTCCTGGGCGACCTCCAGAGCCCGCTTCCAGCGTACAAGGGGTACCTCGTCCTCGTCTGCGGCATCCTCCTCGGGGATGGGTGCCATCTCGTGAGGAGCGGGGATGGCCAGCGGCCTCCTCAAGGCCAGAGTCTGGCCAGGGGAGATTAACTTACACGCCAACATCGTCTCGTCAGGAGGGTCAGAGTAAAAGTTTTCCTTGGAAGGAAAGTTTCAGTGAGCAACAGTAGGCAAAACCGCCTGTGAAGTGTTTCCCCTAAGCTACCCGGTTTTTGCACCCTAAGAACTAGTTATTCCAAATAGGCATAAAAATTTTTACCCAGAAAGTGTATCATATGAGTCATGCTCCTAAATGGTTTTTCCTACGGTCGATACCCCTAGGATAAAAACCTACGCATAAAATACCAGCAAAAAACAAGCAACCTATTGCATGTGATTAAAGAGAGAGTTTACCTAAGCAACAGTGAAGGAAAAAATTTAAAACATGCACAAACGGAGGACTTACAGAAATGTTTTGCTATGAAGAGACTGAAAGGGTTGTCGGGTTGAAATCCTGTTGGGATCACTGGTACCGGAGTCTCGAAGGAGGTCTCGTGTCTGAACTTCTGGAACGCTGGGAACAGTGACCAGAAGAAAGAAAGGATTTTGAGAATGGGAAGAAAGAAGAAGATGAGAAAATTTTCAAATGAACGGGTAGCCCATGCGAAAGGTGGCCAGTCCTTTTATATACATAAAAGGCCAAAGGATGAGGGTCGTTGGATCGCCTTGATGTAGGATACAAGGATCACTACTCGAAAGACAAAACAACGGCCGAAGATAGGCTAGGCCATTTAATGTGGTTCTCGGAAGACGGACCGTCACCAATCACGATGCTCCACGTATTCGATACCAACGTAATGGGCGAAATGTGAAGAGTCCACAAAGAAGCCTAAAAGCCCCCACTGTGGCCCCAGGTAACGTCATGTGCCACGAGCAGGGGCTTGGGGGGCAAATGTACGCCCTAAATATCCACGGGCTATTAGCGAGCTAAGAAAGGGCATAATTATATCAGCCACGTGGATGTCATGTACCCGGAGCTGTTGCTACAAGGTCCTACCTCTTTAGCTCAAGGTAACCTAAGTCTTAATGGGATTACTAAGGAGTCGAGTCAGAAGTATGGACACCATGGGCTGAGACTACATCAAGCTCGAGATACGAGCTTGAGTTGGCACCTCTGACCCCTTATAAAGTAAACCACGCAATGTAAACGTGCATATATCAAACATCACGTGTCTGATCCATCCCTGAATTCTCAGACACGCAGCATAAACGTGCGTGTTTAGGCACCCACGACTGGGTTGGGTCGTGCGGCCCATTATCCCCCTTACCTATTGATTAGACCACACTTCATTGTCAGGTTTTAGGAATTAATCATGAATGTCACAGAAGTGACATGATGGGTAAGAAGGTCACGGGATGACCTCCCTTGCCAACCCCCAAGTGTCCTCTCCCTATAAATATGGAGACCCTGGGAGTTGCAAGGGGTTGGATTCAAATTTGTAAGGAAATACCCTGTAAAGAATATCAAAGAGATATCAATAATATTGGCTGGTGGACTAGAATGATTTTAACCTTTGAACCACCTAAAAAAGCTTTTGTGTTATCATTTTACTTTGAGATCATTCATCTATTACGGTTCATTATTTAGCACTAATCCCACTCCTCATTCTATTAATTATCTGTTGTCGAAGAACTGCGTCAACAAGGAGCAAAAGCAGCTTCAACCCTCGTGGAACCTAATGTAAAGTTCAGCACAGATTCAGGAGCCAAAGTACAAGATCCTATTGCATATAGAATCTTAATCAAGAAGCTGATACATCTAACAATCACATGGCCTGATATCAGTTATGCAGTCAATTCATTGCTGATTCGGAACAACCACGTCTACATGTTGTCTATCATATCCTTCAATATTTAGAAGCCATACTAGGGCTGGGACGTTTTTAGTCTTCTTCGTCACTTGACAATAACGTCAAAGACAATCAAATTTCTTCCTTTGCCGATGCTGATTGGGGCAAGGAGGTCCATTTCGAGTTCTTGTATCTTCTTAGGCAACTCATTAATCTCTTAGAAGTCTAAAAATTAAACACAAATCTTGCAGCCCATCTCCTGAAGCCGAATACAGGCCCATGGCCAGTACCATTTGTGAGATAACTTGGTTGATTGCTCTTCTTAAAAATTTTTAGATTACTCACACCATTCCAGCTTTAATTTTTTTGCGACAAATATGGATCAATCCACATTTATGAGAATCTAGTGTTCCATGAACGCACTAAACACGTTGACTGCCACATAGTTCGTGAGAAAGTTCAAAGTGGAATGCTAAAGATGATACATATCAAATCTATTGATAACCTAGCTGACTTACTCACTAAAGTCCTATTCCCCTCTATATTTCATAATCTACACTCCAAGATAGGTGTCAAAACTTATACACTCCATCTTGAGGGGAAGTATTAAACAATGAATTAGTTAGATAGTTGTATTTTCTATTTTAATAGTGTGTAAACAAAGAAAACAAGATTACAAAAATAAAGCATTTCGTACTCAGTTTTCTAATAAGATCATGACATAGCTAGTGTATTAGTCCAAGAAAACTTCAACATAAGGTAAGAGTAAATTCATGTTATTAATCAACGATTATCAAAGGTTAGAGAAAGTCAATAGAGTGTCACCCATTAAAGGTAAGCCACCTTTTTGATAATGAGTTTAAGAAGAATGGTTTTGATGATCATCATAGAATGTGTAACTGAGTTGATGTGGAGAGTCTTGTATGTTGAACATGAAAACTAAGAATTTTAATTTTCGTTTCTTGGAAAGCTGTCATAGTGTTTTAGTCATAAATTTTTATTTAGGACTCTAATTTCAATAAATTAGAAATCATTGGAAAGATAATTGAAACAGCTATAATTTTTTGTGAAATAATATTTTCCTGATTCAGATTGTTTAGGGGTCAAAATCTAGTCGTAAGATGTAGGTCTGATTAGTTATGAATTTTCACATTTATTTAAGTTTGTGTAATACTGATTAAGGTTTCTAAGGTATTTCATAATTAATGTACAAATTTTGAAATTAGGATTTTCCATGGTCATCAAACTTTTGGTAACTGGTTTATTATGTGCGCAACGGAAAACACGGAGTGGTGGGCCCAGGGATTTCAAAAAAAAATTATTTAAACAAACTTTAAATAATTGGATCCATTACTATGCAAAACATTAATCAATGATATAGAAATAGATGAGGATTTACTAGTTGTAGACCAAGCAAGAATCCTTGCTGTCTTTTTGCAACTCCTACGAACATCCAATCCAATGCACCCTCTAAAATAATTTAATCACGATCTTCCAAGATGTGTCTCTACACCTCAAGACGTGTATGAGCACGTAGAGTTATGGTGGGAAATTTTCTGATTCATAAGATATTCTCAACACATGAGATCTTGGAATTTCTCAATTTCGAGACAATTTTAGGGGATAGGAGAAATATTACGATATATTTTTATCTATGTGAAAATCTTAGAATTTTATCTGTAGAATATTCTCACACTTAAGTGTCTCTTTTTAAACAATTTATATATGATGGATTTATAAAATAATTAATTAAATTCAAAATTCAAATTATATACCTATTATTAAATGAGTAATTAAATAAATAAAAAAATATCTAAGATCCAATCATGAGCATTGTTACACGCCAATCATAGTGCATGCACTGTAGTTGGCATGTAACATGTCCCTGATTTCAAGGATAGGTTTCAACCACTTTTATTTCATTATTATCTAATAATTATTTATTAAAAAATATATAAACTTAATAACTTATCTTATCAGATTAATTAAAGAATAAATATCTTTTCTAATTCAAATTCAATTTGAAATATCATAAATATTTTTTCTCATTATTAAAATAAATAAATCTAATTAATTCAAAATATATTATCTTAATTACATATTTGACCCTGAAGAATGAATTTCTTCCAAATATGCATTTATCCTGATGTTTTCCATGTTCAGCCCTTACCTTAAATAATGTTGATTTTGAGCCCTCTCGGGGACCTATGTTCATATATTTTCAAGCTCCAATAAAATTAGATTATTAATTAAAACTCTTTAATATAATAACTTTAATTTATTAATCTCAATATTATTCAACTAAAAATATGAGACAACATTCTTGTAGTTATAGACATTTATTTATTGAGTATTGTTTAATAATTAAAAGTGTCAATCCATTTAATCACAACATACAATTCAATCCTCTATTTAATGGTTCATAATTAAAGTAGGAATATGATATCGTTTTACCTCTTTAATGATATCGTGTTACCTTAAGTACCATTAGCTTTACTAGTGAAGGTTAATTCATAAACTAATTTATGAATTCGAGCTCAATAACCTTTCAATTCCTAAAACCAACCCTGAGAACCATTAGTCAATTCCTTTCGGAAAGATATAGATTCCATATCTGTATATTATGTCCCTAGCCATTTACATCAATGAGTTCCCAAAACAAAAATTTTCAGCCATCATTTTGACAAACCATAATGAGTGAATCAAAGAACCCATATGATATAAACATGAGTTCATAATAATTTCAGGATTAAGATCAATTTATATATGATCATCTTATTGATATATTTAATTAATGCATACAAAATAAATGGTATTAGAAAAATATTAATAACATATTGGGTCTCGTTCATGTATAACCACTTTATACAAAGTACCTCCACTAATATGTCCTTCTACATCAGTAATCTGGATCTAGATTACATGTAATCATAATAGTAGTGAACCGTACTTATAGTATTTAATCCAAAGATTCAATATAACTTTGTTTTACCGTGAATTATTTAAATTTGTTCCCTACAATCTTAATCTTTTCGTACCAATACAAGATTGTAGTCACAATAATGAATTTGGTAATTTTCTGACATTCATATATTTTTATTCTAATAATAATAATAAACAATTAATATATGCAAAAAAATCATTTTAATTGTTTATTTCATAAAAGATTGTTCAAACACATATGCTTTAAATGACACAATTCCCAACAATCTCCCACTTGCCGTAAAGCAAATGAGATGTCTTTCTCGAACCCATATTACTAACATGATCTTTAAAAGAATTAGTAGCTAAAGTCTTAGTAAAATGATCTGCAAGGTCATGTTCTGAAGCTATCTTCATAACTGCTACATCTCCTATGTGAACAATATCCTTGATCATGTGGTACTTCCTCTCGACACGCTTTCCCCTCTTGTGACTCATCGGTTCCTTTGAGTTAGCTACCGCCCCATTGTTGTCATAGTACAGGACCAATGACTTATCCATGTTTGGAACAAATTCCATATTAGAATAGAAATTTTTTAGCCACACAGCCTCTTAGCTGTTTCACAAGCCGCTATGTATTCGCCTTCCATGGTAGAATATGCAATATTGGTTTTTTTAATACTACGCCAGACTACAGCTCCCCCACCAAGTGTGAACACTGATCTAGAAGTCAATTTTCGACTATCTCTATCTGATTGAAAATCAGAATCAGTGTAACCAATGGGGTTCAGGTCACCACTTGAATATACAAACATATATTCTGTAATTTTCCTTAGATACTTGAGAATATTATTTACTGCAATCCAATGACTCAATCCAACATTGGATTCATAATGACTGACTATCCCTACTACATAACAAATGTCGGGTCTTGTACACAACATGACATACATTAGACTGCATACTGTAGAGGGGTATGGATATTGTCTCATATCCTCTTGTTCTTGAGGTGTTTTGGGACACTGCTCTTTATAAAGGATAATTCCATGACGGGTTGGCATATCACCCTTATTGGAAATTTACATACCCAATAGCTTCAGTACCTTATCAATATAAGTTGCTTGAGATAGAGCCAAAAATTTTTTTAGCGATCTCGAAGGATCTGAATGCCCAGAACATAGTTTGCATCTCCCAAATCTTTCATTTGGAATTGCTCGACTAGTCATTTTTTTTACTTTTGTTAATGTTTCTACATCATTTCCAATCAGTAGAATATCATCAACGTATAGAACTAAGAATATCACAATGTCATCTTTGATTTGTTTATAGAGACAAGGCTCATCAACGTTTTGTTCTAAACCATACATTTTTATTGTGTCATCAAATCTCAGATTCCAAGATCTAGAATCTTGTTTAAGTCCATAAATGGACCTAAGAAGATTGCAAGCAATTTTCTCTTGATCTTTTATTTTGAACCCTTCTAGTTGAGACATATAATTGGTCTCATCAAGATAGTCATTCAGAAATATTGTCTTAACGTCCACTTGCCATATCTCATAATCCATGCAAGCAGCTATGGACAAGAGTATGCGAATGGATTTAAGCATGGTCATAGGAGAAAAGGTTTCTTCATAATCTGCCTGAGTATATCCCTTGGCTACAAGCCTAGCTTTGAAATTTTCTACTTTCCCACCAACTCCTCTTTTCTTCTTGAATACCAATTTGCATCCAATGGGTTTAACATTTTCTGGAAGATCTTCAAAAGAGCAGACCAAATTGGAATACATCGATTCCATTGCCATGTTCATGGCATCTGGCCATTTTTTTTGTTAGAATCTCTCATTGCATCTTTATATGCCAATGGATCATCTTTGTTTGTGTCAGACACAAGCATTTATACTTCGTGTTCATAGTGAATTGGTTGCCTGACAACCTTCCCACTACGACGAAGCTCTCTATTATTTTGACTAGAACTTATGGCTTCTTCTTGTCTTTGTTCATTACGAACAGTTGGTGATCTATTTACTTGATGTGATACCATCTCCTCCAGTACAACCTTACTGCAGGGTTCGTGGTTGATAATATAGTCATATTCAAGAAAAATAATATTTGTCGATACAAATGGTTTATTTTCTTTATGACTATAGAATATACCACCTCTAGTCTCTTTGGAATATCCTCAGTGCGATATCACAACTTTCCAGTCTTTCCTTTTAGCACGTGTGCTAGACACTCCCAAATACGAAAATGGTGTAAACTAGGTTTAGTACCATTCGATAGTTCTAATTCTTCTCGATAGACTTGGATGGAATAAAATTCAATATATTCATTGCACAGTGAATTGCATAGCCCCAGAACAACAGTGGCAATGATGAAAAGCTCATCATTGATGTCTAATATCGTCTGATTCCTTCTTTCTAAAACACCATGTTGTTGTGGCGTTCCAGGTGCACTAAGTTGGGAATGAATTCCATGCTCACGCAAGTGTTCCTTGAATTCATAATCCAAGTACTCTCCTCCTCGATTAGAAAGAAGAACTTTAAGTGATTTACCATATTTCTTTTCAGCTTTAGCTTGGAATTCTTTAAACTTTCCAAAAGTTTCAGATTTCTTTTGCATCAAATATAGGTAACCATATCTTTAATATTCATCAATAAAAGTTATGAAATATTAAAACCCTCCTCTTGCTTGTACATTAATTGGACAACACACATCAGTGTGTACAAGTTGGTGTGGTTCTATGGCCCTTGAACCATTTGCAGAGAAATGTCTTTGGGTCATTTTGCCTTCTAGACAAGATTCACAGATTGGAATAGAACCAATAATTAATTCTCATAAAGGTCCCTCCTTTACTATTATGTTAATTCTTTCCAAAAAAATATGCCCTAATCTCAAATGTCATAGATATGTTTCACTATCGGAATCAGTCTTTTGACATCTAATAGATCTTGGGTTTGCAACTTTAAACATTTTAGAGTTGTATATAAATCGATCTTTTGTCTTTAGTTTATACAGCCCATCATTGGATTTTGCATGACAGATTTCAGTACTAGATCTTGAGATAACAATATAATTATTATTAAAAGAAATATGAAAAACTTCTTCATGCAACATAGAAATATAAATTAAGTTTCTATTAAATCCAAGAATAAAGTAAACATTGTCAAGAACAAGAAATTTATTTTTATCAAATTCTAAATGAGTTGTTCCAACTGCTTTGGTAGAGATGACCTGACCACTGTCAATCCTCATAGTCACCATTTCATCAGTAGGCTCCCTTGAAGAACTAAGAATCTGCAAAGAAAAGCAAACATTGTTAGTGGCACTAGAATCAACAATCTAGGATGATGTATCATCATCCACTAAATAGGCTTCTAAAATAAGTAATCATATTTACCTTTCTTCTTTTCTTTTAAGTCCGAGAGATACTTATGACAGTTTCTCTTCCAATAACCCTCAACTCCACAATGAAAGCACGCCCCCTTGGGCTGTTTTTTCTTGGAAGTTTTGTTATCCTTGCCTTTGGATTACTTTTGAGGCTTCTTTTACTGTTTGTCATTGCCATTTTCATTAGATTTCTTTCTCTTCTTATTTTCTCTTTTGAAGAGGAAGGTTTAGAATCAGTAACATTTGCTTCTTCTACTTTAATTACTCTTATTGAGTGATTCAAAAGTCTGCAACTCATTTAACAACTGAGTCGTATTATACTCTAACTTGTTCCTAACATAGTTGATGGTAAATGTGGAAAAAGCTTGTTTGAGAGATTCAATTATTAGGCTAACTTGAGTCCTCTCATCAATGGTTGCTCCATGAACTTTCGCATCATGCATTGTATTGATCATGTCTAGAACATGTTTTCTGACATAAACTCATTTCTTCATTTTCATGTTCATATAGGCTCTAGTAGCCTCATGTCTGCATTGATTGGGCTATTGTCCAAACATGGCTTGAACAGACTCCCATATTCCATATGCAGTCTCCATGTCTTCATGCTTCTTTCTGAGTACATCACTCATAATAGCAAGCATGTAGCATTTAGCCTTGGTTTTGGATAAAATCCAAGTATCATACTTCTCCCTAGCATTTTTGGGAGCAGTGGCAGTAGGGACCTCAAGACATTCCTCAGTAAAGACAAACTTATAGTTCTCACAAGTCAACACAATGTTCATTTTGATTTCCATTTCATAAAATTATCACCTGTAAGTTTCTCATTTTCAAGTAAAGCAATAACAAGGTTTGAGTTATTCATCATTGCTGAAATAAATTAATCAAACAAAATGAATTTAACACATATTATGAATATCAATAATTTTTTGAATAGTAAATATGATGCATGAATGCAACAAATTTAAATAAAACATAAAAACAATTATTACTAATTCCGCGATAAATTAATTTGAAAATTAATTGACCAACCTTAGAGTAGGTCAGACTAATCTCAAATTAATTTTGAGACACTTCTAAAATCCATAAGTGAAAACTTAAAATCAATTATTTTCTCTTTTAACTTACGAACAACCGCTTGTTTGTTCAAGATTAACTAGTCCGCTCGAAAGCCTAGTTTAATTTTTTGAATGTAACCCATTATTTTAGATTAATGACTTAACTCAGGAGTGTGCCTTATAGTCAATCAAACTTGAAATACATCATTCAATCCTATTCATTAAAGAAGTTAACCTTGAAAAATAACACAGTCAGAAACCTTCCTTAGGGGACACAAACAAAAGCGTCTCGAGGCCCATTCTATGAAACATCGGTGTTAACTAATAATAGAGACGATAAGATATATTGTTATATCTCCTTCTGCCACTCACTTTTTTAGAATATGTGTTTTCTCAAAACATCCTATGCTTTTTAATTAAATTAATCCAATTAATTTACCAAATGATATCCTAATAATTACTAATCTCATTAAGAATTTTAACATTAAACAAGATTTTAACAATCTATTAAATAGACCCTTAAACTATCTGGTATATAAATGCTTTAATTCTTAAGAATCTCATTTGCCTATCTAATAAAATTAATTTTCAAATACTTTTTGAAATTAACATTTAAAATCAATTTACTTATTTCTTCTAGATTAAACTAGATTAATTATATGATTCATTAAATGCATATAATCAAATAGAACGTTCCTTACCAAAACATATTTATACTCGTTATGAGATGCATGGTTTTAATTAGATACTTTGTGGGTAATATGTATGACATGTTACAGTGCTTGATAATGCTTTTAAACATATTTAATACATTCAAACAATTAAATAAATAAATGCGAGCCGGGTGTTTTGGGTATTTCTCGAAAAATTATAACACTTGCAAAATATACAACAAAAAACGTAAATACTATCTAAGGCCTAAATAAGATCTTCTATCTTCATAATTTGGGCCTTCAAAGTAATCTTGGCCCACTATCACCTCCATCCATTTTAATTTTGAATTAAAATAATTTTAATTATCTTAAACTACTTTTGAGAATAATTAAACTTGTGTTTTAAAACGCAACAAGTTATTAGACCCAATTTGAATTTGGACTCAAAATAAATAATTTTAACAGGCTTTGTGAAAAGCCCTAATGGATAACATGTTGCCAATTAGGATTTTGGACAAACCCTAATTTTATGGCAACTAGAGTTGGCTAGCGCAGGGAGGCTTGGCTGGTAGCAGGTGTTGCGTGCGAGGCTCGAGACGTGGCAGGCAACTCACGCAGGGCTCTTGGGAGCTGGCAGGAAACGAGCGCGAAGCTCGAAAGGGCACTTGGCTGGCATGCGAAGGGCTCGGGGAATGCTTTTCTGGCGTGCGTGTGGCTTTGGGATCACCTGGGTTATGCGCGCGAGGCAAAGGAGGGAGCATCTGGGCTGGCAGGCCGAGGAACTATCCACGAGACTCAGAGCCATTTTTCCTTTGGAGCTTGGGAGGAAATTTTAACATAATTTAAAATTGCTAAAAATTAAATTACAAAATTCTTATGCCCTAAATGGCTTACATTTTTTAGATCTAGAAAAATTAACAACAATTCATAAACCCAAAACACCATATAAATAACGACTCTAAAGAACAAACATTTATCAAACTAACATCCATCCATTCATCACATATTACAATAATATTAGAATGCATATTTTTCCCACTCAAAAAGTATGTATGTAGAGATTTAATGACCGCTCTGGCACCACGCACCACACACCAATTAATGTATGTAGAGATTAATGTATGGAGTGGTGGGCCAAGGGATTTCAAAAAATTTATTTAAACAAATTTTAAATAACCTGGTCCATTAATATAAAAAAAATTAATCAATGATATAGAAAAAGATGAGGATTTTTACCAATTGTAGGCCAATCAAGAATCCTTGCTATCTTTTTGTAACTCTTACGAACATCAAATCCAAAGCATCCTCCAAAATACTCAAACCACGATCTTCCAAGATGTGTCTCTACACCTCAAGACGTGTGTTGGCACGTAGAGTTATGGTAGGAAATTTTATGATTCACAAGATATTCTCAACACATGAGATCTTGGAATTATTTAGGTCTGAGATAATTTTATGGGATAGGAAAAATATTATGATATATTTTTCTCTCTTTGAAAAACTTAGAATTTTCTCTCACTTGAGTGTCTATTTTAAAAAAAAAATCTATCAGATAGATTTATAAAAGAATTAATTAAATTCAAAATTGAAATTACAAACAAATTATTAAATGAATAATTAATTAAATAAAAGAAATATCTAAGATACAATCTTGGACCTTGTTACACATCAATCACAATGGATGAACTGTAGTAGGAATGTAACATATCCATGATTTCAGGGAGAGGTTTCAACCACTTTTATTTAAATATTATCTAATAATTATTTATTCAAAAATATTTAAACCTAATAACTTGTCATATTAATTAAAGAATAAAAATCATTTCAAATTCAAATCCAATTTGAAATATCAGAAATACTTTTTCACATTATTTAAATAAATAAAACTAATTTATTCATAATTAATTATCTTAATTATTTAAATAGAATTTTTGAAAATACAAATTTTTAATTAAAAATTAATTTTAAAAAATTACATTAATTAATTTATTAATTTTGAAAATCAATATGCTAATTAATTAATTTGTCTCAATTATATATTTGCCCCTGATGAATAAATTTCCTTCAAATATGCTCACCCTGATTATTTCCATTTTCAACCCTTACCTTGAATAGTGTTGATAGAGCCGTCTCCAAGACCTATGTAACTATAATTTCAAGCTCCAATAAATTTAGATTATAAATCAAAACTCTTTAATATAATAAACTTAATGTATTAATCTCAATATTATTCCACAAAAATATGAGACTACAATCTTGTAATTACAGACATTTATTTATTGAGTGCTTTTTAAATATAAAAAGTGTCCATCGATTTAATCACTACATACAATTCAATTCTCTATTAATGGTTCATAATTAAAGTAGGAATATGATACCGTTTTACCTCTTTATTTATATCTTGTTCCTTAAGTACCATTACATAAACTAGTGAATGTTAACTCATAAACTAATTTATGAATTTGAGCTCAATAACCTTTCAGTTCCAAAAGCTGACCATTAAGAGAACCATTATTCAGTTCCTCTCGGAAAGGTATAGATTCCATAACTATACATTATGTCTCAAGCCATTTACATCAATGAGTTCCCAAAACAAAGTTTTCAGCCTGATCATTTTGACAAACCATAATGAGTAAATCAAAGGACACATATGACATAAACAAGAGTTCATAATAACTTTAGGATTAAGATCAATTTGTGTATGATCATCTTATTGATAATTTAATTAATACTTATAAAATAAATGATTTTAGTAAAGTATTAATAACATATCGGGTCTCATTCATGTATAACCACTTTATTCAAAGTACCTCCACTAAGATGTCCTACTACATTAGTAATCCAAATCTAGATTACATGTATTCATAATACTAGTGAATTGTACTTACAGTATTTAATCCAAAGATTCCATATAACTATGTTTTATTGTGAACTATTTAAATTCGTTCCCTGCAATCTGAATCATCTTGTACCAATACAAGATTGTAGTCACAATAACGAATTTGGAAAATTTCTGATATTGGAATAATAATAATAAACAATCAATATGAAATTCATTTTAATTATTTATTTCATAAAAGATTGTTAAAAAACATATGCTTTAAAGGGCACAATTACCAGCACAAATCGCCCACACGACACAAACCGCAATTTGCGGTGCAGTTGCAATTTGCATTTTTGTCAAATTGCACTGTGCACTACGGTTTGCGATTTTAAATTTTATAAATGCAGTTCAAACCGCACTACACTACATCATTATAAATATTAATTTTTTATATATTTTTTCAATTATACTATATTTAAACTTAATGCATCTATATATTTATATAGTATAATATACACAATATAGAAAAATTATTATGTTTCATGGATGGTCAAACATATTCTATTTCAACCTAAAGGTATTCTTCCTTAATCAAAAACACTACTGCCCGCACCACGAACACCCCTATTGGTAAGGTCACTTTAAATAAGGGAATATTGGTAAAATTTCTTAGTACAATTACATTAATTAATTTTTAATAATTAGTTCAAATTAGTTGTGGCTTATATTTATTAAGTAAAGATTAGATATTTATTGATTAATTAATTTTACAATAATGAATAAATATTAATTAATTATTTGATAAAAGTTAATTAAGTATTGAGACTAAGAGAATAAAAGTTAGTTATTTATTAATCTAGAGTTATAAGATAATTATTAATTAATTGGTTTTCCCAAGAAGGGGTATTTTGGTAATTTCTTGGGTCAATGGTTTTTAGTAATTTTAACCTATGGTCTCTATTGTACCCCAAAATAAGTGTGGATTCAACCATTCAGCTAGGGGGTTATAGCTGGAAAATAAACACATGGATAGAGCATTTGAGTAGGACATCTGGCTAATTTTGATGTGAGCAGCTCGAGTTAAGACTTGGCAGTATGATAAGCAGAAAATCTCCAGATCGCCTCTAAGGATAATAACCTAGTTCAAGACATGTGATGTCTAGATCGCCTTCTGGATACTCCGAACTTGGTCCGAACTAAAGTTCATTCACTCTTCGATATCCAAATCGAGGAAGATGTTCAGCTCGTGGAAACCTGGTCATGACTCACAGTCAAGGATCCCAAAAGACTTGGAGGTTCCTTATAAGCTCGTTAATGCCCAGGTTGTATTACATATCTATTGCCCGAGATAACGAATGTAATTTCCATAGGCAATCATATCCCTATTTAGATGGAAAATTATCTTGATTGATTATTTACCATATTTATGCACGCAGTTACCCAAACATGTCCAGGAATATCCACTATAAATATTAGGCATAGTGGACAAGAAAAGTGTCTACTTTTAAGATACATAAACTCTGCAGAAATTGTAAGAGATTAATAATATTGCCTCGTGGACTAGTTGGATTTTAACCACTGAACCACGTAAAAGTGTGACTGTGAGAAATTGTTCATTTAGTTAATTACGGTTTAGAAAAGAGCACTAATATCTCTGTTATTGAATTTTGTAATCCATTGTTAGCAAAAAACTGTGTCAACAGATTGTTGCTTTCATTGAGAGTTCATTAGTGCTTAATCCCCTACGCGAAGTTTCACTCAACATTAATCATGGTGGTCACTCAATCTATGCACGACAATGAAATGAAGCAGCCTGGTGATCAAGAGGTGCATCATACAGCCATTTCCACTGAAAAAGGCCCAGATTTTCAGCAACATCCTAGAATGCAACATATTAGCCAAGACGATGATGGCAGTTCAGCATCATGCCCACCAAATCCTAATCTAGGGTATCTAACAACCATTGAGATGGAGAATGCCTAATTAAGGAGCCATCTCGCTCAAGTTAATAGGCAGATTGAGGAGGTCCTGGCTCGGTTACCTCCTCTGGCAATCGATGTTAACGTCGGAAAGAGGCGAAGTGGGTCCCACAGGAATAACCTACCCAATCCCAGTCGTTTTGTCAGAACTGAAACTCCGAGCTCTGTACCTTCCGAGCGAAATCAGCGGAGTGCTCAACCTGCTAATCCTCACAAGAACCATCATCCCATGTTAGTAGATCAGTCAGAACTACAAACCCCAGTTTCGTGCCTTCTGAACAGATTCCAAGGAATGTTCACAACAACCCAATAGGGTGAGCTAGGACAAATTCACGGAGACAAAACACCCCAACAAATCATTTCTTGTCGCAATCAGAGCCTCCGGCACAGAGGTCCCGGGAGATTGAGGTAGAACTGAGATGGGTTAACCTAGTGCGCCCCAATGGAACGAGGATAGTCTCGCCGAAAAGGCACCCACCATCACCGGTTAGACATCCAACACCACCGTGCCCGCAGAGGAATGCTCCAACTCGAGGGGACAGTAGGAGAAATCCTCCTCCCCTAGAGGATATCTATGTCCCACGGCCTCACGCTGATAATCTAGGTCCCCGATATCAGACGCGGGTTGTAAATTTCACTAACGAATATTACTGGACGGAGAGCCAGCGTGGAGGTAGGTATGAAAGAGACCTGAGGAATAATCTGAGTTCCACACAAAATCCTTGTTCAGATCCACATTCTGACCGACGTGTTCATTTGAATTCACAAAGGAGGTATCCAGCTCACAATGATGATATGAGTTACGCTCAAAACAGGGGAAATCAGTCTATCGTACGTGATAGTGGGAATGTCCCACCTAACCTAGCCCAAGCTTGGAGGGAAAACAACCCATCTAACATACACAATAAGATGGGGGTTGGTGATTAGCTCCCAGCTAACCTAGAGACCAAAGATCCATCCCTCGAGCAGCTAGCCTTAATGGAGGATCAAATGAAGATGCTCTTATCTGGAAAAGGAATTGATGATTGTGATTCCAATGAGGAGCTCGAGCTTTCACTCGAAACATCGCAGCAGCTCCGTATCTTGTTGGCTTCAGGATGCCGACCATGCTTGCATTTCTTGGAAACTCAGATCCATCCAATTACCTCAAGACATTCAATATGCTAATCATGGCCCACAAAGTCGGGTTTGACCTAAGGTGTATTTTGTTTCCCGCAACTCTGACCAAACCCACTAGATTGTGGTTCAATAAGTACAGAAGACATTAAATTACCTGGGGGAAGAAATTGTCTTTTGAGTTTAAGAGAGCATTCCAGGCTTCGAAGGAAACTCGCGTTGAGGCCGATTCATTGGCCAACATAAAACAACAACATGGTGAGTCCCTGAAAGCATATCTGAGCAGGTTCCACTGCAACACGAGCTAAAGATGTTGATGATAGCTCCAAGCTCATGGTGATGAGGACGGGAATCACGGTAGGAGGCAATTTGTAGCAGGAACTCCAACGAAAAGGAGTTAAAAGTGTAGATGAATTCTTGGCCTGGGTTCAAGAATGGATAAATTTGGAGGAGGCGCGATCTGCTATGACAGGAACCAGCCAGATCCCTATTCAACCCGCTGGAGCGATATGGATGTTGCAGCTACGGCTCATCCTGTTACCTAAAATAACCATGTGGGAAAAAATAAGAGGAAAGGGAGTGGCGAGGCCGACCAAAACGGCACAAACAAGAACAAGCCTGAGAAAAATTCAAGCCCATCTATGCAACCTACACCGACCTAACCGATACATGAGAAAACATTTTCCTAGCAAACTCTAATCGCCTTCCATGGAAGAAGCCAGAGTCGTTAAGGCACCAGAGGGAGAAGAGAGATCCCTCTAAGTGTATTCGATATCATAATGACATCATCCATAACACCGATGATTGCCGACAATTGAAGGAATAGATCGATACCCTCATTCAAGATGGACCGTTAGCCTAGTATGCCCAAAACTGAGTAGTTCCCAATCAATCAATCCGGAAGAATCCCCAACTAGCTCCGAAATCTCCGATTGGCCAACCTAGAGCTCAGCCAGATGAAGGGAACCATGTTGATCCTCCTCCAGTAGTAGGAGGGAATATAACTTATATTGTCAAAGGACCCCATTTGGCGGGCATGAGCAATGGGGCCCAAAAAAGGTATATACAGGAGCTACAAAACCAACAACGGTGCTAAATTTATCCTGGAGCAATGATTATCAAAACAACAGTGGGTGGAGAAACAACCAATCATTTACACAGAAGAGGACGCTAGCCACGTTCAGTTCGCGCATAATGATCCACTAGTTGTAATCGTTCAACTCGCCAACCAAAGGGTATGAAGGATATTGGTTGATAACGAGAGCTCAGTAAATGTGCTATTCAGGTCCACCCTAGAAAAAATGGGATTGTCCGTAACCGATCTTAAGGTGATCTCAATGACACTGTACGAATTCTCATGAGAAGGAACAACAGCTATAGGGACGATCATGCTAGTAGTTGCTCTAGGGGATGATACGCAAACTGTTTCTAAAATAATCGAGTTCATCGTAAGTGATTCTCCAACGGCATACAATGCAATTTTGGGACGACTTGTGCTGATAACTTTTGAAGCCATCACCTCGATCCGACACCTAGCGATGAAGTTTCCCTCAACTTCAGGTATATGTACTGTGAAAGTAGACCACCACGCTGCCAGAGAATGCTACAGCATTGCCATGAGGGGAAAGTCACAACCTAGGCAGCAAACAATGGTCATAGTTGAAGGAGGAGAGGACCCCAAATAATGGAAGTTATCCACGGGGTGAAAGAACCTCAAGAAAGAGATAACGAGGTCGCCCAACAGGAGGACATTGATCCATGATTAGGCTAAGACAGGTCTGAGCTCCGAGCCGTGGAGGAGCTCGAGGAAATCAGTACGATCCAGAGGCACCTTCAAGGGTTATAAAGGCTAGGAAAAACCTTGGAGCTGAAAGGAAGAAGGATCTGGTCGAGTTCTTAAGAAATAATTTGGATGTCTTTTCCTGGTCACACGAAGATATGGTGGGAATCAGTCTAAATGTAATAATTCATACTTTGAATTTGGACAGGAATGTGTCTGCAAAGACCCCAAAATGAGACTTTTGGGAAGAGAACGATAAAAAACTTTAGAAGAAGAAGTGGCTCGCCTACTTAAGTGTTGATTTTTCTGGGAAGCTAAATTCCCGACCTTGGTTGCTAACCCCGCCTGGTCCCGAAACACAATGGAAAGTGTAGAAAGTGCATTGACTTCTCTGATCTCAACAAGGCCTATCCTAAGGATTGTTTCCCACTACCTAGAATCGATTAGTTGTAGACGCAACAGCTGGTCACAAGCTCATGTGCTTAATGTACGCATATTCTGGATATAACCAGATCAGGATGAACCCTGCAGACCAAGAGCATACTAGCTTCATGACTGAGCATAACGTATACTACTACAAAGTTATGTCATTCGGGTTAAAGAATGTCGATGCAACATATCAACTGTTAGTCAAGAAAATGTTCGTTAACCAGATTGGGAAAAACATGGAAGTGTATGTCGATGATATGCTTGTTAAATCAATTACTGCAAGTAACCATGTATCCAACCTAGAAGAGTGTTTTGACGTGCTGAGGAAGTACGACATGAAGCTAAACCCCCAGAAGTGCACTTTTAGAGTTTCATCGGGAAATTTTTTGGGTTTCATAGTCAATAAAAGGGGGATAGAGCCAAACCCAAAGAAAATCAGGTCGTTACTGGAAATTCCTTCGCCTAGGTCGTGTAAAGAAGTACAGAGCTTAACTGGAAAAGTGGTGGCACTAAACCACTTTGTTTCAAAATCCACTAACAAGTGTCTCCCGTTTTACAACTTTCTGAGAGGGAACAAAGAGTTTGAGTGGACCGAATGCAAACAAGAATTTCGTGACCTGAAACTCACCTAGCTAAACCCCTCGTACTATCGAAACCTACAGCTAGAGAATGTTTGCTTCTATATCTGGCTGTGACAGAAAATGTGGTCAGCGCCGTGCTAGTTCGAGAGGAGAATCGGGCGTAGAAACTAGTATACTACATGAGTAAGAGACTTCTTGGAGCTGAGTCTCGATATCCTTTAATAGAAAAAATTGGTGTTCTGCCTGATTTTGGCTTCAAGAAAGCTCAGACCGTACATTCAGACCCACATCATCAACGTCTTAACCGATCAACCTTTATGGTAGGTCTTACAAAAGCCTGAAACATCGAGACATCTACTAAAGTGGGACATCAAACATAGCCAGTTCGATATATTTTATATACCACAGAAAATGATTAAGAGTCAAGCGCTCACTGACTTTGTGGCCGAATGCACAGGTTTCTGGACGAGCCTATAAGAGAACCAATGAAAGAGTTATGGAAAAAATTTGTTGATGCATCCTCTAATGAAAATGAATTAAGAGCTGGGATAATTCTGATATCACCTGAGGTGCATCGATTCCATACAACTCTCAGGTTTAGATTCGAAGAATCCAACAACGAGGCAGAGTACGAAGCTCTATTGGTAGAAATAAGGGTGGCGAAAGAACTAAAGGCAAAGGCGATCCAATGTTATAGTGATTCCCAGCTCGTGGTTAATCAAATATTGGGAGAGTATAAAGCTCGCGGTATAAAAATGGTGGCTTACTTAGCTAAGGTTAAAGGCGATGTAACGACCCAAAATCACTAATAAGGCTTAAGGGCCTTGATTAGTGTGCCAAGAGGGCACGAATGGTTTATGTGTGAATTAAATAGTTTAATGCATGATTCTGTGTTAAGCATGCTTGCATGATTATATGAAATGCATGTGGGCCCCATTTGGTTGCTGGGGGCATATTTGTAATTTTAGCCTGTTGAGGGCATAAATGTGATATTTGTATATATTATGATTGATACCGCGTGTGAGTGGTGATATAATTATGTTGCACAACCCGAGACGGTCCTAGGGAGCTGTTTAGCTAGAAAGTCACAACGGGGTCAAATACCCGGCTCGGGAGGAGCTTAGGGGTATTTTGGGAATATTATAAAGTGTTCAGGAATTATTGAGTAGCGGTTAGCAACTGAGTAATGGTTTGGACATGTCGCGATTAAATGTGGATTTATAGGAATACTTGAGGATTTAGCGGGGTTTAGGTGAAATGACAGAATTGCCCTTGGGGTTGTATAAGACTTTTTATTATGGGAAAGGGCAAAATGGTAACTTGGTCTTAGGAAAGGATAACTCTGGCTGAGGAGAAGTCAAATACGTTACTTTCACTTAGGAATGAACTGAATGTCTTGCTGAAATCTAGAGGAAACCAAAGGAACTAGAAGGAAGGAGAAGAAGAGCTATCTTCTTTGGGGTCAAGGAAAGGACTCAAGGGTGAACTAAGGGAGACTTTAGGCCAAAAATTCAAGGGTGCAGAGGTAAGCTTTAACTCTCTACCTTGTGGAAATTCTGTTGGTGATGTTAGGTTAGTAAGCTGAAATTGTGTTGTTTGCTTGTGGGTTATTGGAGTGAAGACTCAGCTTAGAAATCAAAGGAAATTAGCTTGGAGTTGGACTTGAAAGTAGCTCAAGGTCGAATCTCTGCTTGAGGTAATAATTTCAAGTGTCTATGGGGTTTATAATCTGGTGTGGTTTAAGTTTTTGAAAGGGTGGTTTAAGTTTTATAAAGTATGGTTTAACTTTTTGTGAATTTTGAACCACTAGGTGAATCTTGGGTTTGATTGTGTGATTGGGTTTGTTGCTGTGATTTCTGGGTTGCCATACTGTTTATTTGAGGTTTTAGGTTGAGTTGGGACTTGGGTGTACCCTTGGGGTTGATTTGGAAGAGTTTTGACTAGGGAAAAATGTTGGGAAAAACCAAGTTTTCTAGGTTCGCGTATGAGCGTCGCGACCCTGTTCTTCCGCTCTGCGACCCTAGGTTGAAGCAGGAGTTGGGACCATTCTGGGCACCACGGCCCCCATAAGGCTGTACCGCAGTGCTAGGCTAATTTCAGGACAGGGGAAATTAGCCTAGCACTGTACCGCAGTGCTAGGCTAATTTCAGGGCTCGAGGGACGCTTTCACTACCTTGTGTGGGGAAAAGGGAGGTCCCGAGAGAACGGGATTGGTTCTAGGAGATGACTATGAATTTGTTAGTAATGAGAGTGCAATGTATGTGTGCTGTGACTAGGTTTTCGGCGAGGCTCGGGTTAGAGGACCGCGCTTGGGATTTCTGTGCTCACGAAGCTCGGTACATAGGTAAGAAAACTGCACCCAGTTGTGAATTTATAATGGGACTAAGGGTTCCCTGTTATAAATGCTTTATGAAGGATGGTATTATGCCATGTAAATAATAAACAAACGGCCTAAGAGTGCCAGAGTTTTCGTTGGCGCACAGGGCGCGGCTCAGCCACTGGTAGCTGAGGACAACTTATTATTCACTGAGCTCAGTTTAAGCGGATCGGAGTCAGTGGGGGTAAACAGAGGGTGCGACCTAAGGGCATCGACCCTAATTGTCATGTGATTTGATTAATATTATTTATTAATGAATTTGTTATGTTGAATAGCTGAGTGTTGGTTTGTTGATTCATTGGTTATGTCTATGGACTATGTGATTAATGTGGTATGCTAAGTATATGAACATACTCTAAAGGTTATTCAATTTGTATCACTGTTCGTGCTATAACATTATATTTTCTTGTTGGGCCTTTGCTCACAGGTGCTACTTGGTGCAGGTAAAGGAAAGGGCAAGCTTGATCAGCCCTGAATCGGAGAGCTCTGAGGGCAGAATGTACATGTTCAGCTGTTCAGCCGCCACAGTTGAGGAAGGGATAGGAACGGGAGGACCATAAATGTTTGTTTTTCCCTTAGAGTGGCTAGCGGTTGTTTGTACTCTAGAAATTTTGTAAACTGACATTCAAACACTGTTTCTTTTGGGATCCCTTGTATAAACTGTTTAATTATATGAAAAGTATATTTTATGACCAAAATCTTTTAACCCTAGTTCATTAGTGATGTCAGTGACACATTTTTAACTGAATGACTTGATTAGCAAGTCCCACACCTTTAAAAATACACAGTGTAACGGTATTGGCTACCCAGGGCGTTACAAGCGAGTTGTCTGAATTTGAGTTTTGCTCCATTAAACAAGTACCCCGCGAACAGAATTCAAATGCAGATGCTTTAGCTCGACTTGCCACTAAAGAGGCGGATACACTGAATATAGTCTCGGTGGAGTTCTTGGAACAATCGAGCATAATGGAAAAATTGCTTGAGGTCAGAATGATTGACATAAAATCGACCTGGATGATCTCCATAATGGAGTACCTCACAACCAGTAAACTACCAGGCGATCGAAAGGACGCAAGAAAATGTATATATTAAGCCCAGCGATATGTCATGGTGGAAGGGACTCTATATCGACGAGGGCATTCGGTACCCCTCCTGCGGTGTGTTCTGCCCGAGGAAGCACAGACTATCTATAACGACCCAAAATTACTAATAAGGCTTAAGGGCCTTGATTAGTGTGCCAGGAGGGCATAATTGGAAGTTATGTGAATTAATGGTTAAAATGCATGATTATGTGAAATGCATGTTTATGAGTATTGGATAAGCATGTGAGCCCTATTTGGTTTGTAAGGGCATAATCGTAGTTTTGGCCCGTTAGGGCATAAATGTGATTATTTTTGATAAACTGTTGAGACCACATTATTATGTGGATATAGTTATACTTGCAGCATTCGGTACGAGGCGATCCTAGGGAGCAAGTAGCGGGAAAGTCACAACGGGACCCTCTACTTGACTCGGGGCGAGTCAAGGGGTATTTTGGGTAATGGACATTTATTTGGGTTATTGGGTTATGAAAATAAATAATTTGAGATATATTTGAGGTTAGGAAGCCTAGGTGGGAATACCGGGGAATTTTACCATTTTTCCCCCGGGGACGTTTTCGGTACCCCGAGTCTTTGAGGTAACATTAGGAACTTAAGTTAAATAAAACAAAACCAAGAAGCTTTCAGAATTTTGGTGAACCGACCCAAGGCACCCTCTTCTCTCTCTCTCTTTCTCTAAATCATACCAAGGGGATTTTGAAGAACAAAGCTAGGATGTTGGGCTCTAAAACTTGGAGATTGTTCTGCATCACTTTGTGGATTCAAGTAGAGGCTAAGGTAAGCATCAAACTATGATTTTAGCTAGTTAATTCAATGGTTATTGGCTGGTTTTCTTAGTTCTTTTAAGGTGTTGAAGTTGACGATTGAATCTTAAGTTTGATGATTTTTAAAGCTAGAATTTGTTAGGTTTTGCTATTGGAATCAAAGTGGAACTTCTGGGATGATTAAATTAAGTTGTTAGATTGATTTAAGGGGTAATTGGTTTGGTTTTGGTAGATAAAATGGTGGTTTTTATGGGTTCAAAGGGGTCGAGCCACAGCTCAATTCTTGGTGTGTCGCAGCCCTTCGAAGCAGATGGAGGCTGAGGAAGAAGGGCGGGCTGCTGCATGGGGAATGCTGAGCCACGGCCCGTGTCTGTTTCTGGGCGAGGCTGGGCCTCTGATTGGGGGGCATGCCGCGGCATGGGAAGCTTGAGCTGCGACCCTTATGTGAATTTTTGGCCTTTTGGATTTTTTAAGCATCGGAACCTAACCTAGGGTGCTCGGGATCGATCCCACTACCGTGTTTGGTGGAATTCGATGTCCCGGAGGCTAGAAATATATCCGGAAACCCTTATACAATTATTGATGGAATCCTTTATCATGGTTGTGACTAGGTATACGCTTGGGCTCAGGGCAAGATCGTGCTTGGGGATCGACTTTCTTCATCAAAGCACTTGGAATTAAAGGTAAGAAAATTGCACTTGTAGGATGGGACTAAGTGTTCCCTATGTTTGTATGCACTGTTATATGATTGTGATAAACCATGTGAGCATGTTGGGACTAAGAGTTCCCTATACTTGTATGAATGTCATGAGGTTGTATTATGCCATGGGGACATGTGATAAACTGCCTAAGAGTGCCGGAACCAATACTTGCGCACAGGACGCGACCCATCCACTGGTAGCTGAGGACAGCTTAATAATCACTGAGCTCGGCTTATGCGGGCCAGCGTCAGTGGGGTGAACACTGGGCTTGGCCTAAGCGAGCCAGAGACAGTGGGTTAAATAGAGGGTGCGACCTACGGGCATTAACCCTAGTTGTTGCTTGACATGTATACTTTTGGTTAATTGTTGTGT
Source organism: Humulus lupulus (assembly GCF_963169125.1). Classification (NCBI taxonomy): domain Eukaryota; kingdom Viridiplantae; phylum Streptophyta; class Magnoliopsida; order Rosales; family Cannabaceae; genus Humulus; species Humulus lupulus. Next base: position 164,853,141 of record NC_084795.1, read on the forward strand.
ATGATATGTTGAATATCTGGAACTAGATCATTGGTTATTGACTGATATCCTGGATTGAGTGAATGCTATGGCTTGTTGGGTAATTGATTAATGTCTTGTAAATCATTTGGTTATGCTCTGTGAACTACTTAGTTGTTGATATTGATTGTACTATGATGTTATGTTTTCTTGCTGGGCCTCAGCTCACGGGTTCTACGTGGTGCAGGTAAAGATAAGGGTAAGATGAATTGACCATGGGTTGGAGAGCTTTGGGGGCGAGGTGTACATTGTTAGCTGCTTGGCCGCCACGGTGGAGGGATTATGCAGGGACGGAAACCTAAAATGTGTATTTTTCCATTAGAGTGGCTTAAATATTTATTACATTTGGAAATTCTATAATTATGTCATTTAAACCTTGATTTGGGATCCCAAGTACCAAACACTTATTTTAATGAAAATTATTCGTTTATAACCAAAATCTATTAAACCTAACCTATTTATGTCTTTAGATTCACGTTTCTATTTAAATGACTTGATTAGCAAGTCTCGTACTATTTCAAACACACAGCATAATGGTCTTGGTTATCCAGGGCGTTACACTATCTTGGAGGAGATACACAAAGGCTTCTGCAGAGACCATGCCGGGGGGCAAAACTTGGCTCTAAGGATATTGAGATAGGGCTATTTTTGGCCTACGCTGAAAAAGGATTCAGCCTCGTATGTGCAGAAATGTAACAAGTGCCAATGCTTTGCCACCATTGCTCGGGCAGCACCCATTGAGTTAACTAAGATCTCACCCCCTTGCCATTTGTAGTATGGGGAATCGACTTGATTGGTTCTTTGCCAACAAGAAAAGGACGAGCTTGTTATGCAATTGTTGTAATCAACTATTTCACGAGGTGGGTCGAGGTCGAGCCTCTGGCAACCATAACCTCGAAGAGAGTCATGGATTTCATCGTAATGGAGATCATATGTCGCTTTGGGCTCCCAAAGAAGATCGGGTCTGACAACAGAACTCAGTTCAATAGCGATCTCTTTACAGAATTTTGTGAGAAATACGACATAACCAAGAGTTTCTCGTCAATAGAGTATCTGCAAGCTAATGGGCAGGTCGAGGCTGTAAACAAAACCTTAAAGGCGAGCTTGAAGAAGCGGTTAGATGAATCCAATGGACTATGGCTCGAGCAGCTCCCACAAGTACTTTGGGCCTATAAAACCTCACATCGCACCTCCATAGGGCATACTCCCTTCTCTCTAACTTTTGGAAGTGAGGCAATGCTCCCGATTAAAGCACTAGTGACAACACATAGAAAGAAAACCTTTGTTCAAGATCAAAACCATGAGCTACTTACCTAGATCTGATCGAGGAAAAATGAGAAGTGCCACAATTGCAGCTCGCCCAATATCAGTAGAGAATCACTCGTTACTTCAACTCGAAGGTGAAAGGTCGCAGAATCGGACTCGGTGATTTAGTGCTTTGGAGGGTGTTTTTGGCAAGTAAAGATCCTAAGGATGGTGTATTAGGACCGAATTGGGAAGGGCCATACCAGATCATGGAAATCCTATGAGAATGGACCTTTAAATTAGCTTGGTTAAATGGAGAGATAGTTCGATGGACCTAGAATGCCCTACACCTTAAGAAGTATTATCGGTAATAGTTGACATAGTTATTTTTCTTTAATGTTTTTGGTACTGTCCCATGTAAGGATTATTTATAAAAGTCACTTCATCTAAATAACATTAGATTTTTATGTAGAGCTAATATTTTCATCTTATTCTTGTAAAGAATCACGTGTTCATTTTGTAAAAATGACCAAGAATATGCATAAGTTCTGGTCGCTTGGGAGGCACATAATCGAAGAGCTTTTAAAAGAGTTTAGCATATTCGGATAAAATTTGAAACTTAGAATTTTGAAAAATTGATTATTTAACTGCTTTTAAAAGTTCAGATTTTCAAAGTAATTCTGAATACGAACTAAGTTTTTTTTTTTTTTTTGATAGAATAATACGAACTAAGTTAGGAAATTTCCAAGACAAAACAAAACCTAGAAGACAACAAGGAAATCCTGGATATAACCATGTCTGGGGCCTGATTCCTAACAGGTATAATGGTATTAAGTGGATAAAAAATTTGGACATAACCAGGTCTGACGCCGGATTCCTAACAGGCATAATGGTATTAGGCGGGAAAATTCTTAGGTATAACCAGGAAATTGACTAAAATTGTTTAGTCGAGCCATCAAAAACCTATAACGATCCAAAGACGACCCCTACGATTTCGAGTGTGCAAGAATTCAAAGTTCATAAGCATGAGAAAATAAAAGATTAAGGGGAACAAAAATAGATCACAAAATATCAAGCATGTACTAAAAAGTATATGATTATCTCAAGGAGAAAAAACCTCGATCTAGCCAAAAGGCAATTGTTTTAGTTTTTGAGGACTTAATTACAGAAAAAAGAGAGCAAAATAAATGGAATAAAGAAATCACTGAGCTCTGTCAACTTGCTCGTGTGATGACACCTCCTTGTCGTCCCCTTCAATAGCTCTGGAAGCATCCATGTTCTCAGAAGGCTCTTGTGAGAATCGACTTTGAAACTAGGCAAGATAAAGTCCCCAAAGCTCCGCTGCCATAAAGGAGAAATCCCCTTCCTAGTTGTAAGTCCAACATCGGTGGAGCATCTCCTCCAAGGCGTTCGTCGAGTCAACCTTAAATAGTTTTTTCTTGAGCACATCATCCTCTTCATGTTTCTTATTGATGTTGTCAATATTGCCCTGCAGCTGATCCCGTAGTTGGCTCACCTCCACATCTTGTTCCTTAGAAATCCACTCATTCTCCTAGGAGGCAGCTAGGGAGACCTTAGCAATCGACTCATTCTCCAAGGCGGCCTTGAGCTCCTCCTTCCTAGCTCGAGACTACAAAAGGAAAACTTTGGTAAGGGTTAGTTTGCGAAAGCAAAAGAAAAAATGAAGAAGAAGAAGTACTATAGGGGGAATGTAGATGGCTTACAGTCAAGTTCATTCCCATGGCCGACTCCAGAACATCCTCAGGGGAACGCACCTCCATAGCCTTTAGGTCCTTAACGTTGGCTCGATATTCGTGTCCCACCATATGGTTTGCCATGTCATATACAATTCCTTAGAATGCTTCTAGGATCCTTTGCAGTTCGAGGGGTTTGACTGGGGTTTGAATGGAGGGGACTTCCCCCTCAACAACCTGAGGGACCGGAGCAGGTTCATTTTGAGGAAGAGGAGGAGGAGCCTCAAGAATGATAGCAGTTGTTACTAGAGCTGGGGGCTGGGTTTTATGTTGCTGTCTTTGGGTGGAGCTGACACCTTTATCACTTACAGGAGATTCGGTGGATGCTCCAGAATTGGAGGCAACTTTCTTTGATACTCTTGCCTTCTTGACCATGGGTCCAGCTTCGACCCCGCCTGTAGCATCCCAAAAATTCAGAAAGAGAATTTTAGCTTTGGTTAGTTTGTCAGGAGAGCGAGATTTAAATAATTGTGTTATTATGTGTTTTACTATGAATATAAATGTGACTGTGTGAATTTATTTGTATTTAATGTCCCATGCTTGGTAACCATTGGCATTTCGTTAAATTGAACCCATTGAGGATATAATTTTGAGCTATGTGCGGTGTTTCTGACATTGGGAGACCCTGTGCCACGGTGTTAGCGAAGAGTCACAAATATGTTATTTGGTATCTATTGAGGTTGGTAACCATTAGTAACCTTATGTTAGTGTTGTTACTGAAATAAGGGTAAAAATGTGGCATTTATTATAAAGGGTGAAAGGACCTAGATACCATTAAGTTTTAGCCTAGAACTAAGTTAGAGGAGGGGTAAAATTGTCTTTTAATGTTAGTAATAGAGAACCCATGGCTGAAGGAAAGGACTTTCACGTGTTAGTTTTCTAGAGTTCCTTGTTTTAGCTTTTGGTTCAACTTTGAAGGAGAGAAGAAGACAGCTTAAGCCTAGGCAACTAGGTTTGAAGGAAATTAGAGTGGAAGCAAGTTATAGGAAGGGAATTGCTGCCATCTTCACCAAGGGATTTCATATTTGGAGACAAAGGTAAGGTTTCATCTTTGGTATTGGGTCTTTTTACTTGTTCTTGAGAGTTGAGGTTTGATTGTTGAAACCTGGATTTTTCGCTTGATATTTGTGAACTTTGAGCTTGGAATGTGATTGGAAGCAGCCTAGGGTCGAATTCCTCCTTAAGGTAGGGGTTCCTTTGAAGTTTTAAGAATATTTCTGGTGTGGTTTAAGTTTTTAGGAATTTTAAACCATTGACTGATTTGGAGTTAGGATGTGAGTTTGAGTTTGTTTTTAATGTTTGTGTTGTTTATTTGGAGTTTTGGGTCCAATTGGAACTTGGGTACACTTAGGGAATAGTTGGGCAAGCTTAGGTTCAAAGAAATGGTAGAAAAATCCAGTTTTCCTGGGTTCGCGTAGGAGCACCACGGCACTGGCATGATCCAGGGAAAGGGGCCCTGGCTGGGTGTTGCGGTGCCCGTATGGCTGTGCTGCAGTACTACGCCATTTTCAGGGGTCTCAATTTTGTATTTTTAGGGCATAGGCCTAGGGACTTAGGGGACGATTTCACCACCTCGTGTGGGGAAATTGGAGGTCCCAAGAGCACGGGATTGGTTTCGGAGTTCAATTATGAAATCAAGTAGCAATGAGAAAGTTATTTGTGGGTTGTGACTAGGTTACTGCTAGGGCTCGGGAAAGGATCATTCTCGGAAGTCGTACTTGCCTGCCTAACTTCTAGTTCTCGGACCAAAGGTAGGAAAATTGTTTGTGCCCATAGAGCAGGGCATGGCCCAATTATTTGTGTTGAGTGTTGTGTAGTGTTCTGTGTAAATATTTGTAGTTGTTATGCTATGTTTGCAAGGTTATGATTGATCAGCAAGGGTTGGGATCGGTGAAGGCTACGAATGGCAACAAGCATACGGAATGTAGGCCAAATGACAACAAGTATGTTGAATGCAGGCCTCCATGGCATGGCCATCTAGGGTTTTGTGCTCACCTGTTCGGTGAAGACCGCAAACCCAGTCCCTGGTAAAGCACCTGGGTCGGCACAGGCCATTATATGAATAATCTAATATCTGTTTAAGGTTGTGTATTTATTTGATTGAACTGTCATATGCTAAGTGTGGAGTTTTCTTGCTGGGCCTTAACTCATGGGTGCTCTATTGTATAGGTAAGGGCAAAGGAAAGGCCGACCAAACATGAGTTGGAGGGCATGGAGCACCACATACATGTTTGGCCTACCTGGTCACCACGTCTGGGGATTGTTTGAGGGGCATGTTGTAAACATTTGGTTTTTTCGCTTAGGTCGAATGTACTCTAACTGTTAAGTTGTAAATATATATTTTGTAACAATATTTTGGAATCCCAATGTATCACTTTCATAAATTTAATGGATGTCCAAACTTTTTATGCTTAATTTTCATTAAATGAGTCCTTATTTCGATTAATCACATTTTCCAGTCAAAAACCTCAATTAGCGAGTTAATGGCACATTTTAAAATGACATGTTAATGGCCAGATTTAAAGGCACCTTTTAGGCCCACATCGTCTCTTGCAAAGGAATGAGCAGAAAATTCAAATACAAGAAATGGCTAGTCAAAGTTATGCAAGGAAAAGAATAGAGCAATAATCCTACCCTCCGAGTTAGAGGAGGAAACTATTATGATTGGCTCGGGTTCACAAGCTGGACTGGGTAAAACCTCTAACTCATTGATTATTGGGGGAGTGGGGACTCTAATATTATTACGCCTTGGGTCCTACGGGGTTCAGGCTCTTCATCCGAGCTGGACTCATCTAAGTTCTGCCTAAAACTCGGGGAAAATACACCCTGATGTTGGGAAGGCCACATCACACGGTTCGTACCATACTCCTAAAATATGTCGGACCTCAAGTGAAGGGTATTGTCTACCACTATGGTGCATCGGGGATAACTATGGTCGAAGCAAACCACCAAGTGATCCACACACTATTGGAGGGTCATGTTCAAGTTCGGGTCAACAAGATGTCGACTCACGAGCTGTCGTGGGTTGGACTGAACTAGCCTAAAACTGGCAGCCGCTTGGTTTAATTCTTTATAGGGGTTACCTTGGTTGGAAGTGTCGGTTGTTTCCTCTGACCTAGCTCGGTCTGATTTAGGATACTGCCAATCTTCAGTGGCCTTTCTTTTGCACAGAAGTTGCGATACCTCTTTTTCCTCTTTGATGTCTTCAACTGCGAGGAGACACCAAGGAAGCTTGGGGGGCGGACCTCGGGCTCTGATGTCCAACGTTTGATCTTTACGGATCAGATTATAGGCCACCATGAGAGCATCATTCACTACCATTTGGAACTCCTTCTCCTTCGAAGGGATACGAGTTAGTGTCTCGTACTAACCTCCAAGGGTCTCAGATTTCCCTATCATCTTGTATATAGTTGGACAAAGTAACAACTCATTTAGGATGGTTAACGTCAATAAGAAAGGAATTCATGTATGAAATTCGAAGAGTTAGGAAACTTACGAGGACGTTTGAAATACCAGTGAGCGAAGTTCTTGAACCCATTTGACATAATGAATTGATCTTTATATTCATTCGGGTGGCTGGGGAGGTCGATGACGGATGCCATGCTGGAAAATCAAGTGAGGTAGTAGAACCCATCACCTCACCCCTTCTGCTCAGGGTAGGCTTTGAGGCAGAAGAAATACATAATGTTGGCTGGGGTGGGGACCTCCCACTTGTGCTTCAAAAATAAATATTTTAGCCCCGCCAAAAGCCGATATGAGTTTGGGGGAGCTAGAATGGAGCCAGTTCGACGTAGTTAAATAATTCTACGAAGCACTCGTCACTTCAGGCCCCAAAACCATCTTGAAGTGGGACACAGTTCCCCTTTCCTTCCAGCGGAGGTCGGCCAACAAGGTCGTCGGGTCCCATTTCGACCCCATGGCTCAACAGAATCTTGTTTACTTGGCCTGACTTTTATTCGAGACACAATGTGCTCGGCCTCAAAAAAGGTGTTAGGGTCGACTACGATCTCCCTATCTACCACTGGGCTGAAGTGGGGAAGGGGGATTTTGAGCGCAACCTACTTGCCCTTACTCTTGCTTTGAGAAGAGAAGCATGCGACAATTTTCTTTTGATGAACCATGGTCTAGCTCGCTTGACAAAAAAGAGGCTTGTTAGTAGCGACCTAAAATAATGTCTAGCTACGACGATGAAGGTACAGTGAAGCGAAGGTTTGAATTTGGTTTATTTAACCCAAAATATACGTGAGCTAATATATATCCTTGCACTAACTCTTGTTTCCATGCACATTCTTTGTTATATTATTTTATAATATAATGTAATATTATATTATTTTATAATATAATGTTTTAGATTAAATAAATGTGACATAGAGTGTCACATATTGTAACATATAATAGAGAGTTACATTATTTGGAGATATGTGAAATATCCAAACATGTAACATATTTGGTGTTACAAATTCATCACAAATTTGTAACTCATAAATATCACCCATTATTGTGTAGATTTTTTGTTACACAATATTGAGATGAATTTCTTAAAGCCATATGAGAAATGGCTAATAGAGATGTGATTTTAACTCCCATATTGTGTATGGAAGTTACAAAATCAAGTGGGAATAAATTGGAACGTTTTGGAAAAACTGAAAAAATGTGTTGCTGAAATTGACTGAGGGCCGCGGCGCCTGGAACAAGCGCCGCGGCCCTAATGGCTGACAGCTTCATATAATTTCGGTTTTTATCCAATTTTGAACGATTCCAACAGCCAAGTAACTCCCAAGTCTCTATTTTAATTCCATAAAACACCCAATTAATCATTGGTAACAGCCATGGGGGTTGGTGGAATTTGAAATTCAAAGGGTGTCTCTAAACTCTATAAATAGGAGCCTAATGCTCACTTGTAAGACACACCATTTTTCTATCCACTAGAGCACTTGGCTAGAAACACCTTGAGGCTTGATTATTCCAGAAAGCATTTCCAAAAATCTGAGAGAGATCCCTTAGTGCTTGAGTTAGGTGGAAATAAGCTTTTGGACAAAGGTTTTAAACCTTGTTCAAGTTGGTGATCCCCAATCCTCTTCACTTAGGTTGTGTAAGTGAGAGTTTGTTTGTGGTTTATGTTCTTCCTTTTATTCTATTGTTCTTCTTCTTATTCTCTTGTTTTATTTACTTGTATATTTTGTTTAAGAGTTGTAATCTCTTCATTTGGTCCAAACACTTTATTTTATTTGTAACTTTTGTTTTGAGTTGTATTTTACTCTTCTCTTCTTCTTCATCATCTTCTTCATTTCCTTTGTTTTATTTGTATTTTCAGTTATAGAGTTGTAACACTTTATTTAATCAATCTTGTCCATTGTAATATTTTGCATAGAGTTGTAACATTATCTTACCATTTCCATTGAGGCAATATTATTTTTCCTAACAGTCTTTATCTACACGCTATAGATTGGGGAAAATCCATGTTACTTCGGATTTACGTGTCAGACTTGTCACCCTTTTGAAAGCGGTTTAATGCAAAACCGCTCAAGGAATCGTGACCCTTAAGCAACTCAGAACTGAACCTAAAAACCCCTCAACTTCTTCACATAAATAGGTAACCTAAACAATTCAAAAAAAATTACATCCTTCCAAAACCCAGAAAAATTACCCATTTTTCATGCACCTTATTTCTAAACGAACCTAGTATCGTTCTTTTAGCCTAAGAAAATCCCTATTGAACTTGGACATGGCCGATGTATGAGATGTTACTGGAAAGATTTCGAAATAAAAGGAACTTATTGAAAAATAAGAGAGAGATTTAAACTAGATGAAGAAATACTTACAATTAATATGTTTGATCAACGGGGGTGCTGATAGATCTAAAGGAAGTAGCTTGAGAGCTTCTAGAGGATGGGAGAATGGCAAAAGATTTTGAAAGAGGTCTGTGAAGAAAGGGGAAGTTTTTTGAAAGGAAACTTTTTAATGCGAAGGTGGTGAAGTTCAGGTCAAATTTTCCTATTTATATGTAAACTTCGGGAATTAATTTGGGCCACTCGATCAAGTCAGCTCGAGATCCAAAGGCCAAGATTAAATGACCCCTGTGGCGGCAAAAAGTTGAGAAGATAGTTGTTGCAGTCCTCAAAACCCGAACAGGCGCCTATTATAGACGACCATGTGTTTAACACTCGAGTAGTGGGTGGGCACAATTTCATACAACAGAAGCCTAAAATAAGCAGAAGTCAGAAGTGGGGGAAAATGTTGTACCCCAAAATAAGCATGGATTTAATAATTCAGCTAGGAGATACAATTGGAAGATAAACACATGGATAGAGCATGCGAGTAGGACATCTGGATAATTTTGATGTGAGCAGCTCAAGTTAAGACTTGGCAATATGATAAACAGATAATCTCGAAATCGCCTCTTGGGACATTAACCTACTTCGAGAAATGTGATGGCTAGATTGCCTTCTGGATACTCCAAACTTGGTCCGAACTAAATTTCGTTCACTCTTTGATCTCCATCTTGAGGAAGATGTTCAACTCATGGAAACCTGGTCATGACACATAGTGAAGGATCCAAATAACTTGGAGGTTCCTTATACACTCATTAATGCCCAGGCTGTATTACATATTTATTGCTCGAGATAACGGATGTAATTTCCATATGCAATTGTATCCTGTACGCCCTGGTTTTCCCACGGGCTTATTAGCAGGTCGAGTCTCGGACTAATCATGGTTTAGTCGGAGGACTCCCCCAGGCCGGAGATCCTGTTTCCAGATCGTACCTTCTTAGCTCGAGGGATCCTCAAAGGCTCGCCAAGGGCCCCCAAGACTGGAGGAAGGCATCAGAAGACCTGAAGGCTGAAGGTCGGTTCAGGGAAGCAGCTCGTGGTACGAGCTGGCCATGGATCTCTGACCCTTTGTAAAGTCAATACACGCAAGATAAACGTGCATATATCTGACATCACGTGTCCGATATCCCCCTGACTTCTCGGACACGCAGCAGGAACATGTGCATTCAGACACCCACGGCTGTGTTGGGCGGTGCGGCCCATTATCTCCTTACACACTGATTAGACCACACTTATGTGTCAGGTTTAGGAATTAATCATAATTGTCACAGAGTTGATATGACAAATGGTAAGGTCACGGGATGACCTCCCTACCAACTTCCAGGTGCCTTCTCCTATAAATATGGGGACCCTGGGAGTTGATAGGGGTTGGGAAAAATAGTCTCTGAAGAGCCATATACTTTGTAAACCAAATACCCAGAATATATGAATAATATTGACTAGTGGAGTAGAAGGATTTTAACCTTTGAACCACTTAAAAAACGTGTCTGGAGTCACCTAGTTCATTCTCTAAGATTTCATATCTGTGACGGTTCTACTTTCAGTACTAATCCCTTTCTCTTCTTCTCTTAATTACCTGTTGGCGAAGAACCGCGTCATGGAAACCTGGTCATGACACATAGTGAAGGATCCAAAAATACTTGGAGGTTCCTTATACATTCATTAATGCCCATGCTGTATTATATATTTATTGCTCGAGATAACGGATGTAATTTCCCTATGCAATTGTATCCCTATGTAGATAGGAAATTATACTGATTGATTGTTTACCATATTTATGCATGAAGTTACCCAAACCTTTCCAAGAATATCCACTATAAATATTAGGGGCAGTGGACAGGAAAATGGACTACTTTTAAGATACAAAAACTCTGTAGAAATTGTAAGAGATTAATAATATTGCCTTGTGGACTAGGTGGATTTTAACCACCAAACCATGTAAAAGTGTGAGTGTGAGAAATTGTTCATTTAGTTAATTACGGTTTAGAAAAGAGGACTAATGTCTCTGTTAATGGGTTTCTTAATCCATTGTTGGTGAAAAACCGCGTCAACAATCTCATAATAAAGTCTAACGTTGGGTATGTAATGAGTCATAGATTCCTAATTTAGTAATAGTAATTTATTTTAATAAGATATTACGTTTGATCATGTATAGGATCTAGTGTGTTGTGACCCCTTCAGTGAACAACATGCGAGAACCTGAGTTAAGAAAGTTCTTACACGAAGTAACTCAGGTTATGTGGAAATTTACGTGATTGCTTATGTTCTTAGTTTCTTGTGCTAGTGTGAATGTTGAGATTTTAATATTCTAACATGAAGGTTTCATCATGCGGGAAGGTAAGTTTGAGGAATGTAATGCCTCGACTAATTCTAGACTTCGGACCATTAAGAACTACTAAGACATAGCTACTAATTTGAATACATATATTTGAAATAACATTACTTTATTTAAAACCCAAAGTATTATGCCAAATACAAAGTGAAGTATGGGTACCCATTGTTATGAAACATAAAACATAACTTTAAATTAATTGTTTAAATACTAAGTGCGGAAATACATAAAAAAAACATAATTTAAAAGACTTTAAACAATGTCATCCTCGATCTTCCAGCAGTCCATTCAATCTATTCATCCTCAACACACATGTCAAGCTGCCACGAATCTTTTCTGCCTTCCATGTTCATTTTCCTGCATCAAGCTAAAAAGAAAGGAATGATCCTAATGCCCAACAAGGAAAATATACTAACAACATATATCATAAATCATAAACATAAGACTATATCATAAACATATACTATAAAACATGACTATAAAAATGTATATCATATAGGACTACAATATTAATGGCCATTAAATCATTAACATGGTATCTGATAAAACCATCTAGGTCCTCTGTCTACTAATCGAGATAGGTTAGATCACAACTATAGTATATGATAACCCATCTAGGTCCTCTGTCTACTAATCAAGGTAAGGTAAATCATAACTCTAAACCATGAAAATGATAAAAATTCTTGGGGCTTGCTATCTAAGCAATTCATATGCCCAAGCGACTACAAAACATATTTATACACATACATATCATAACATAAACATATAAAAACATATAATCTAACCTATTTCCCTTACCAAAAACTAGGATATTTGGGAACAAGAACAGGATTTGGAACATTCCTAAAACATACAATAAGAATCGTGAGTTTCTAAAGAAAATAGATGAAAAGAGAACTAAACCATCCAAGTAGAAACTTACTGAAAACCTTAAGTTTCAAGAAACTTAAACACCTAACCAAGAATCCTAAACAAGAGTTAGGATTTGAAAGAAAATAAAAGAAAACTAAAGAACCACGAAGAACTGAACTTAAGGATACGAATACCTTGGATGAACTATTACTTGATCTACACCTCGATACTGAAATAACACTATATCTTACTTCCCAAGTGTTTAGAAAAGCTTAGATTAGAACAACATTTATCCCAAAACCCAAGTGTTTCTCTCTATAGTAATCTTAGCAGCTTGGAGGGTCTAAAGAATGCTTGAAGAATGAAGGAAATGGCTGAGTACTAGGCCCTATTTATTGAGTTCAAGGACTGAAACTAACCCCTTTTAATTTGAATAAATAAATGAATATAAAATGAAAAATATTTCAATTTTCGTTCAATAGATGCCCAGAACTCAATCAAAATCGTTCAAAGGTGGGTCCAAGTGGTCAAGGCTGTTTTTTAAAAATTAAATCCTCAAGTTTAAAAAATTCACTCCCAATGGTGACATATCGCCTAGACCTTTATCCCGAGCCCTGTTCATTTGTTTGTGCGAAGTCGACGTATTTTCTGTATCTCCCATAGGCGATATATCGGCTCCTATAGCTGCGATATATCAGCATACGTTGATATATCAAACACGTATTTGCACTTTTTCAGCATATTTTGAATTGATTAAACAGCTTTGACTGAGTCCAAATGTGATCTTAACAGCTGCTGGAAGGTTCTAGAGCTTCGAGATCATTCTTTTAATTAATCTATTCATCAATAATACTTAAATCCTTAATAAGCATGATTATGACAAGTGTCACATTCTTAATAATTCTATCTAAACCTGAGGTCATAATAAATAATATTTCTAAGACCAGCAATATTAATCAAACCTTATGTTATAATTAATATTTCTATACTATAGGTTAAACTTATAAAATTCATAACGGTTGCTATGAGTTTCCAACTAAGTCCCGACTTGAACCAAAATCCACGGAAACTAACATACTACTAACTACTACTACTATCTAGCTAAGTAAAAATTCTAGGACACTACAAGGAATGTGCTCCAATTCGATTGGTAAGTCTAGGAGGTTGGTACCTCACATTATTTATTTATTTCAGATGACTATTGCAGATTGCTAGTGTGAAAAGAGTTGATTAGTTTAGTGTTTTATGTGATTATGATTGACCAGTGTTTAGTGTTTTTATTGATATGTTTATGATGACATGTATGATAGCTATTTAGTTGTTATCTTTATACTTTGCTACTGGGCGTTTACTCATCAGTAACTTCTATGGTGTAAGGTAAAGGTAAAGAAAAGGCTTAATCATTTGGTGGTGATGAATTGGTGGGATCTCAACTTGGATGTGTATACTATGATTAACCAACCTAATGGGTTTGCAGCGTCTGGGCTTTCGTTTTATTTTCAAGTCTATTTTGTTAAGTTTTGAGCCTTGGTTATTTCTATTAGTTTCTTCTTATTATTATTTTTTTAAGAATATTGTTTCGTTTTAGTTAAGTTAGTAAGGATGTTTTGTTTTTAAATTGTGATCCCAAATCAGTGCATGCTTACTTTATGAAGATCTTTCAAGTATCTTAATTAAATGAGTTTAGTTTTTAATGTCAAGTTTTCATAAACTATTTTTAATAGTGTTTATTTACTGGAATACCCCTTGTGGGACCTAATGATTTAATTAGTTTGAAAATTGGGTTGTTACAGAAACAATGACATAAGAAGCTTGATCATGCTATTATTTCAATTAGATTTAGAGATAACAATGGAGACAAGTGCTTATACTATACCCTAAGACTTGCGAGAAGTTATAATTGTAACGCCCTGCGTTTCGAGCACCTACTAGTATCTAAGAACATGGTGATGAGATATGTTTTAATATTATTTTTAGTAATAATATATGCTTGACAAGCAAATTTGATGTTGTTATTGTTAGCCAAAGTGTCAAATGTGTGGTTTTGTGACAAACCAATCATTTCAGTGTCAGACCGGGATGGAAACCCTAACTTAGTAAATTTTTGGATAAAATATTATTAGAGAAGTATAATTATGGAAAAATATTAATGGGCATTAATTTTTTGAATTATTTTATATTAAGGTCAAAAGGTTTGATTTTTGTGTGAAAAATATTTTTAAAAAATGTATTTTTGTGAAAAATGTATATTTGCCAAAAATGGAATTTCGCTTAATTAAATTACATGAGGTATAAATATAGGATTGTGACCACTTAAATTAAATGAAAAGAAACATTTAATTAGCCTAGGATTGTGACCACTTAAATTAAATGTTTCTTTTCATTTAATTTAATTAGCCTAGGTTAAGAATTCAACTTGGTGATAAGTAAGAAAAAAATTACCACTTGGTAATTATTTTAGAAAATACATAATTAAGTGTAGGTTTAATTAAAAAAATTTAGTGCTAATTGGGGATTAAGTGGGGCAACAACTCTTAGGCTTATTTTGGTCTTTTTGAATGTTTTTAGTGAAAATATAGATAGTCAAAATCTAGTGAAAAGCTTCATTTTTTAGTTTTCTTTCTCTCTCAAAAAAACACAATTCTCCTCCTTCTCTCTACTCTAAGCCCAGTACTCCTTTTGTTGCTCTAACTTTTTTCACAAAAAATTCTACAAACTCTCTCAATCTCTCATCTTCACTCTTCTATACACACAACATTAATTCATTTTCTATTTGTAGAAGCTAGGAAACACAACAAAAGGGAAAACACAAAAGGTAAAAGTTCTAAAATTTTGCTTTGTCATGTTTGTTTAGTTTTGTTAGTTTGTCCCTTTAGTTTCCACTTGTTAGTTTATATAAACTGATTTTTGGGGTTTTGGGGTGTGTAAATATCAAGGTTGAAGGCTTTATCAAGAAGTAGAAGTGTTAGAGACCAAGAGTCTACAAAAGGTTTATGGTTACTCTAGTTATATTTATGCTCAATTTTTGTATAATATGCCTTCTTTATGTAATTTGTGTGTTTAAATTCATTATGGATACTCTAATATTGTATAATTATTGTCTGATTATGCATGCAAGGATGTTTGGATGAATGTTTAGAAGTGGAATCCAACATTCCATAGGTATTTTATGATTTAATGTATAAAATGTTTAGGTCTTGATATCGAATGGGTCAAGCAAAAATTATATAAACTTGATTCTGAATTTTCTTGGTTCTATTGTGTAGTTTAGGAAGAGTATATTTTCATAGTGTGTTTAAATGTTCAAAAGGTTTTAAAATGGCCAAGTTATGATTCTTACAAAATTATTGTGCAATGTGGAAAAATAGTTTTTAGAAACTGTACAAACATCCAAATTTGGACAACGAGTTCAATATGTAAATTGATGTATTTTTTACTATTTTTTGAACTAAACACTCCCTTGATATTGATAATATAACTGGTAAAGTTTCAAAGAAAAATATTTAAAGGGCTAGGAGATATGAGTTTTCAAAGTTAGGTAACAATTTTAGATTTTAAGAATAGTGTAATGCCCCAAATTTCATAATAAGGTTTAGGACCTTGATTAGGAGGTCGGGAGGTCTATAATTGGTTTATTATGTTATTAAATGATTATATGCATGTTTATATGAATTATATTATTATATGATGATAAACGCATGCAAATGAGTTCACATTTTATTATAAGGGCATTTTGGTAATTTGGCCCGTTGAGGGCATAATTGTGTATTTCGGTGCATGTTTGTGATTAATTGATAAGGCCACATTGCAATGTGGATTTTTTCGAGCCATTCGGCATAAGACGATCTTGAGTGTAAAGTAGTGGTTTAGTCAAAACGGGATTAAGTTCGGGGCTCAGGGTGATTTTAATTATTAGAGCATTGCCAGGAGTTAAAGGGTAACGAGATATGGATTATTGGTGTTTGAGTATTTTGGAGAATAACGAGAATTTGAGGGCGTTAATTATAATTAACGAGATAGGCAGGAAAGGACGATTTTGCCCTTGGTGGCTATTAAGGCTTTTATTTAGGCATGAGGGCATTTAGGTCTTTTCACCCTTAAGGATTTATATCAGCCCTTTAAGGTTGTAGAAAGCTATAGAAAACAGAGTATTGCTCTTCTTCTCCTCCCGATGGTTTTTTTCCCTTGATTTTCTCTTTGAATTCTCAAGCTCTTTTCGAGGAACCAAGCCAAGGAATCAAGTCTTGATGATCTAGGGTTATGCTCTACCATCGAAGAGGGTGTATTTATGAGATTAAGGTGAGTTTCTAGCCATAAAAACATTACTTCTTGCTCTATTTATCCATTTGAGTTTCAGCTGGTTTGTGAGTTAGAAAGTTGAGTTTCAATGGATGTTTTTGGCTAGGGTTCTTGGGTTTGTGAGGCCTAGGAAATGTGGGGATGGCTTTTGGGTTCATTTGGGACTTAATTTGATGTTTGGAAGCATTGGAATCAAGTTGGAAATGAAGGAGTCGAAGGAGAAAGGTTCATGGGAACTTCAGGCTGGGTGTAGCGCTATAACGCCCACAATGGGGCACTATAGTGCTACCCAGGGATGCTTGGGGGCAGTTTTGGTTCGGTGAAGAGCGTTGGGGCGCTACCCTGTTTCACCATAATTCTGCTTTGTGTGTTTTTAAGGGTTTTTGGCTCGGGGATTCAATCCTTAAGACCCGGGATCGAATCTACTCACCGTGTGGGTACATTTTGGGGTACCGAGAGTGGGGTTTAGGTTAAGATCCTATTATTGTTGATTTTCATTAATGGATGTTATATTTGGTTATGACTAGGTGACCACTAAAGGATTAAAAGGTCGATCGTTCTCAAGGGTCGTTCTTGTTCTAATTCTCGCTCCAACCAGAGGTAAGAAAACTGCACCCTGTATATGACATGCATGGTTATTATTGAGGCATGTAGAGTGGTTAAATGTGATGCATGTGATGCACGAGAAACATGTGATTAGGGCATGCCATGAGTATTGAATATGAGATTGATCAGAGCTTGAGTCTCTGTATTTATGCATGATCCTAGTTATGCTAGCAATTGTTAAGTGAGCATGTTGAATGCCCTGTATTCAGATATTTGACATGTGATATATGCTTGGTAGCATTGCTTACTTGTGTATGGCACTGACTATTCAGAATCGGCACTGGTTGCATTTTACTGTCCTGAGAGTCAGAAATGGCATGATCGTCATGAACGCAGAGCCGATAAAAGATTAGATCTAATCGATATCAGCATTGAATGACTCTGGGAGCATTAACGTTTAACCGACCCGAAGGTCGTTGAAAATTATAAGCACTTAACTAGTCTAGGAGTAGTTACTCAAGGCCAGGGCCAAAGGCCTAGGTGACTGTTTTGTCACATGGCAAAGGGAGTCAAATCCCATGTTGGTGACCCCGTGGTCACTCAGTAAGTTTATGCTGGGGACTGTTTCACCAGATACCTATCTTGTTTAAGCTAGTGAAAGGATCACTTATTTATAAAGGGAATGGAACCCACCTTAGTGACTTTTACAACTGTCACTCTTCTATTCAGGGATATAAGCCCAGTATGGTTACCGGAACCACCAGTGTTAAATCACTTATCTGATTAGGATTGACTTGATAGTCATCCACTCAGGAGGGCAGGATTCCTTATCCTAGATACCCATCATTACATGAACTTATTTTCCTGCATAAATAGGGCTATATCTGCTAGGCATGCGCCGTATGGTTTGATGACATGTTATTACTGTTCATGAGCATATTGAGTTTTCTTGCTGGGCTTCGGCTCACGGGTGCTATGTGGTGTAGGTAAAGGCAAAAGAAAGGATGACCATCCTTGAGTTGGAGAGCTTAGGTGACGATGTGTAGATATATGGCTGTTCGACCGCCACGGCCGAGGGTTGAAAGAGAAACTAGGGTTAAACCCTGTTTTGCCGCTTAGATTGGCTGGTTGTAAATATTTTCTTGTAATAGACCATTAAATTATATTTTTGGGATCCCAATGTATACAGTAAATGTTCTAATGAAACGTTATATCTTAACCGAAATTTTTAATCCCTAAACCGCTAATCATACTTAGTTACACGATTTTGGCCAAATGACTCGATTAGCAAGTTTAGCACTGTTTATAAGGCACGCCGTAATAGTCTTTGGAGTTTAGGGCGTTACAAATAGCCTTCTAGATAGCCATATTTGTGAACACTTTTCAGTAAGTAAATATTATCCAAATGACCTAATTTTTCACATGGAAAAAATTAACATAACTTAATATGGACCTAAGAAATTTCAGACCTAAATAATGAACCAATTGGATTTTATGATTTCTCAAATTTTAAGAAAAAAAAAGGTTAAAATTTCCCTTGGCAATTTTAAAGGGGAATATTTGAAAATAGTTTTTACCAAGTAAAAATAGTAACTTTTGGTTAAAATTTTGCAAGAAACTTCTTTGAATAGCGAAGATTGATTCTGCAAAGTTTTGAAAATTTTAGAGTAATGATTGTCAAAATATAATTCTCTAAATGTTGCAACTTAGAAACTAAAATAACAAATTCTGTACAAAGACGAAAACTGGGATATTTTCTAAAAGTCTAGATGTTCAACATAATTTAATCTTAATAATTATATATTTAAGTCTAACACATTTAATAATTATTCAAGTTAATTTGGATACTATAAATTAATATTTTTATTAATTGATTAATTTTTTGTTTAAGAAATTAATAATGGACCAAAACCCTAATTTTTAAACAAATTGAATAAATTATATTTTTAAAATTAATTCAACCTTTTCTTATTTTTTTCTTAAAAATAAACTAAATTTTTATCATCGTCTTTATAATTATTTATTTATCAAATAAATTAACTTAATTTATCAAAGTTTACAATTTAAATGATTTTACCAAAAATGATTAGATTCTTGGTAACTTATCGAAGAAAGGGTAAAATTGGTAAAGCTAAAATGCTTGCAAAATTATATCTTTTAGACTAGGTCCGATAGTGGACACGTAGCGGGACATTTGCATAAAACCCGACTTTCATATAATTGGACCCGTTGTGGGAATTTTTTCGAGAACCTTAAGTGTCGTGGTACAACTTAAAAAATGTGAGGACGATACTACCCTTAGTTGGTATTCGATTATGAACTTAATGCCCAAGGTAGATTAATCTAGTATAAATGCCATAATTAGTCCGAGTATATTGTATATTAGTTACGGTATTGGCTAACGAGACGGGATGGTTCGTGGGAGGATTGCCCACACGCAGCAAGGATAATCGGTAAGTTAGTTTGTGATTTACATGTCTACAACATGAATTAACTAGTGTATTTCTTGTTAAAAGTGGGACTTATATGCTAGTTTAAGAGATGACTCATTTGGAGACAATGACTAGAGGTGGGGTGTTTACGCTCCACATGAGATGCTGTGTATTTATGGTCTGAGTCGCGCTTGGGACCTTTGAGATAAGTGTACCTGGTAAAATTAGGAGTCTGAACAATCCTAGCAGTTCTTATGCTCCATTGTGATTTTTTATTTTAGTCCAATTCGCGACCGTGAGAATTGGCCAGGAGATAAGTGTGGTAAACTTAGAAGTTAGAACGATCCTAGGGGTGTTGATGCTCCATTGTGATATTGATTAGTGGTCCGACTAGCTACTATGACATTTAGCTAGGAGGTAAGTATGCTGGGTAAACCTAGATGTCTTGATGAGCTGGTGTTGATCCACCAACCCAGTGTGTAACACCGTGGATAACCAAGGTTGTTACATTGTGTGGTTATAAAAGTGCAAAACTTGCTAATCAAGTTGTATAGTTGCAAACGTGACCCTAAAGTCGTAATTAGGTTAGGGTTAAAAGATTTTGGTCATAAATAGGAAATTCTCATTAAAATAAACATTTAATACATGGGATCCCAAAATAGATTTTAAAGGACAGTTTACAAAATTTCAAAGTTTATGTACAACCACAAGCCACTCTAATGGCAAAATAGACATTTTAGGTTCTCCTGTCCCTGTACCATTCCTCGGCCGTGGCGGCCGATCAGCTGACTATGTACATTCAGCCCCACAGGATTGGTCCACCTTGCCCTTGCCTTTACCAACACCACGTAGCACCCGTGAGCCAAGGCCTAGCAAGAAAACCATAATGCATAGCATAAGCGACAATCAACAGTCAGATAATTCACAGATCACCAAACAGATACTCAGCAAGTCACATTGCTCAAATAATCAACGATATCAATCTGTAAACCAGTAACCAATCATCCAGATAATAAACGTGCCATAATAATTAGATTCATAACAACAAACATACAACATAATATCCAGGGTCAACGCCCTTAGGCCGCACCCTCTGATTATCCCACTGACTTCGGCTCGCTTAGACCGAGCTCAGTGATTATATACTTAACCTCAGCTACCAATGGTCGAGCTGCGTCCTGTGCTCAAATAATGACTCCGGCACTCTTAAACCGTTTATCACATGTCTCTATGGCATAATACCATCTTATGACATCACATTCAAGTATAGGGAACTCTTAGTCCCAACATAACCACATAACCAGGTGTAGTTTCTTACCTTTGATTCTGATTGCTTTGGTTAATGAAAACGACCCTCGAGAACGATCTCATCTGAGCCCTAGCGTACACCTAGTCACAACCGCAAAGTAGAACCATCATTAAATCTCAATTCCTTAACCAAACTTCGGGACCAATCCCAAGCCCTCGGAAAGCCCAATTCCACCAAACGGGGTGAGGAATCGACCCCCGAGCTTCTAAGCAAAAACCCTAAGAAAAATATCCAAAACCCATTTCTGGAGGCAGGGTAGCGCTACAGCTCCACAAGGTGAGAGCTACAATGCTACAAATAGAGACAAACGCCCCCCAAAAAACCAGGCATAGCGTTGTAGCGCTCCAAAGCTAGTGCTACAGCGCTACAAACAACACATGCAACCCTCTGGGTTTTTCCTTCGAATTTCCCCGAGCCAAAGCACCATAAACCCATTCTAAACCTCAACTAAACTTCAAATTGAGCCTACCATCCACTACATCTCATCCAACATGACCCAACAACATCAAAACTTGGCCACATGCATCATCAAACACAGAAAACCAGAATTGAGCTTAAAGCTCAAGAACTGCACCAGAAAACCTAGAAACTCAACTGATCATGATTAGAAATTGTTACCTTTAATGGAGAATCCGACCATAGGTTGCCCTTAGTGCCCTTCCAGCATTTGGTTCCTCAAATCCCCAAGCTCAAGTCCATTAATTTCCATCCAAAATTCAAATTCAGAAACAACTTCATCAAAGTCAGAACATTCAGAACAAACTCTTTAAACTTTACCTTAATTGGACACTAACTCCAGCTGAACCTCCAAGCTTCACCAAGAACCAAAGTCTCAAGCTCTAGCCTAAACCTCCTTTGAGCTTATAGCTTCAAAATCCAGAAGAAAGGGTGAAAGGAGAGGAAATCGTGTGGGAGAGAGAAAGGTCTCTGTTTTTTTCTTTTTCTTTTTCTTCTTTCTTTCTTTCCTTGAGCTTCTAACTCTTTCTGCAACTTCCACTAAGTCTAAAAAAATAGAATAACCCTTATCCCCTTTTAACCACCAAAAGACCATTTTTCCCTCCCAAATAAACCTCAGTCTTTAATCAATCTATGGGCATTTTGGTCATTTTCTCCCGATTCCCGCTAGTTCCTCAAATGTCCCTAATATTTACCACTTAATTCCCATCATCTAAATAATCACCAACCATTTTCCCCAAGGTCTATAAATCTCCAATATATTTCCCAGATTTCCAAAAATACCCCTAGGCTCCCCCAAGCCAGGTATAAACCCCCGCTGTGACTATTTCGTTAAACCGCTCACTAGGATTGCCTCGAGCCACAAGCTGCAAATATATCCACATTATAATGTGTTCTCAACAATTTATCACAAATAATCACGTTTATGCCCTCAATATTCCAAAATTACGATTATGCCCCTATAATCTCAGCAAGGCCTACATGCATACTAATACTCATAATCATGCATTTAATCATTTAAATCACACATAAACCAATTATGCCCTCCCAGCACACTAATCAATGCCCTTAAGCCTTAATAGTAATTTTGGGTTGTTATATAGTGTGTGTTGGATACCAGTACGGAGACTTGGATCTCCACTATGATTTGAAATAAGATATACTAGGGGATACTTTTGGCAACTCCCCGGTTGGCTTCTAGTGTCAATTTTATAATTAGTTATTATTATGTTTCTGCTCTAATCTAGATGTTCTGCAAGGTTTTTTCTTCGCTGTTTCTGCTTATGGTATTGTGATACAACCATGATGCTTAGGCATTCTTGAATTGTTTGATTAGGGCCTTGGTTTATCTAGAACCCTAAGTGTGGCAAGATATCTATTGTGCGGACAATGACTTAGTCATTGTTCATGTTGTTGTTTTCTACTTTCTTTGTCAAATTGATTTACTAAGCGTTATCACTTACCTAGTTGTTCATGGTGTAGGTAAGGGCAAAGAAAAGATGAGACGGTGAGCGTCGGGGTCTACTTGCAAAGATGTACATGTGGCCCGACCTCTTGGGAGTCTACACTATTGAAATGTTAATTTTACTTTTGTTTAAACTATTTTGGTTTACTACAGTACTTTTAATTTTTAAATGTATATATTTTTAGTGCATGGACACATATGTTTTAAAAAAATTATATGGATTTTGGAGACCTTCTAAGTTATGGAAATGGTTTAATTTCTACAAAGTTAGTGTTAGTATTTTTTGTTACAATAATCTTAGTATGTTGTTGTACCCTAAAATTCAAGGCAAATAATGCTTAGCTCGTGATGTCTATATTCAGTTCGCTCGTATCCCAAACATGTTCTGTGTTGGACACTTGGTTGTATCACAATTAACCTTAAAATGTCACATGGAATGTTAGATCCTACTTCAGGTCATCTAGGGTGCAACAAGCATTATAACCCGAGGCCGGGTGTTTAGTTCCTCAGATCACTCTCTGTTTGGCTAAATAATTAGCTAGGAGTCATTGAGGTAGATGATACGTGTATCTTAGAAGCTGTAATGACCGAATTACATGACATTTGGGATTCTTTCCTATATTGGTATATTTGACAATATATTATGAGCCGTGAGGGAATATTGTGTATTTATTGCATATAATGTTGTTATTTCAAAAAGAAAAACTTCCCAAAATGTTCAAGGAAAACCCTATATACCAATTATCCATATAAATACATAGGATTGACTCATTGTAAAGGACACCATTTGTATTGTACCAAAACTCTGAAAAAATTGCTTTTGTAACTTTAAACTCATAAATCAATAGCAATGACTTTTGGACTTGATGGAATTAGCTACTGAGCCACATAAAATCTCTTTGTTCTCCTTCTTCCTTGTGTTCATCATAGTGTTTCGACCTAATACTTTTCTTAGATCTTGTTAGCCCAAAAATTAGTGTCAACATATAAACATGTAACAACCTGATTTTCAAGCTAATTAATTTACCAAGCCCTGCGTGGGTATTTTAGTAAATTAACACTTTTAAAAAAACTTATGAGAACTAGATGTTAAAACTATGCTTATTACAACTAGAATACTTAAAAGATCTTTATAAAACAAACATGCACTAGTTTGAGATCCCAATTTAAAAACAAAACATCACGAATGTCTTAACTAAAAATGAAACAATACACTAAAAAACGTACGTTGACTGAAATAACTAACTTCAAAACCAAAAAAAAAAAACTTGAAACTAAAATAGAATCCTAGACGCCACCAACCTCACAATATGGCTGATCAAAGTACACACACCCAAACTGAGATCCTGCCAACTCATACCACCAAACGATTAAGTCTTGCCTTTACCTTTCTATACACCATAGAAGTAACTGATGAGCTAACATCTAGTAACGAAGCACAGAGATATCAATAACTATTTAGCATACATGTCATCATAAATATATCAATGACCTTACTAAATATTGGTCAATCATAAGCACACCAAACATTGAGAGAATCAACATTATTCACACTAGCAATTAGCGAAATTGGTCATCGAGAAAAATAAATAATGTGAGGTTCCAACCTCCAAGACTTATGACAAACGGTACATGTTAGAATATTCACACTAGCACAAGCAACTAAGCATACAAGAAATCTGTTGTAATCACAACCTCAAAACAAGAACAAAACACAAAACAAAACCAGAAAACAATTGATCAATTATCAAGCATAAAACACAAACTGGTTTTAATCAAGGAATCAATACCAAAAAACAGAATGAAAACATAAAGAACACAATGCACATATGTGGTTCAAGTGAATGTTGGCTAGACACCACTCTACTCCCGGCCAATACCAAGTGAATGTAGTCTCTTTATTAACTTGAGTTCTCAATTTTGTACATCAATGGAGTCTTGCTCCAATAATCTGTCTTTAGAGTGATACAAGTTCTCTCAAAGCTCACTTATTTCTTACTCTGTATATCTCTGTACATAAAAGAATAGAATGAATAAAAGTGATAGATTAGGAGCCTTATATGTACACTTGAGAGGTAAGCAACAGACTTAACCTTTAAGACCCAAGTACCACCTGTCATAACTGAATTTAAAGATTCAGTTATGATGTCCAATAATAGTCAAGTTGACCTTGAGCATTTGACCAATACTTAACAATCATCCACCTTGGTTAAATCCTTGAGATTAACACCTTGAGCTGGTTATAAATTGGCAAGTCAGCAGCTAAGTATGTTGAGCAAGCTAAGACAGTGTCTAAACTTGCTACAGGGGACATACTTAGTTAACATGTTTGTTGCATTATCCTTTGTTCCCACCTTCTTGACTTGAACTTCATTTCTCCCAATGACATCTCTGATAAAATGAAGTTTGATGTCTATATGTTTAGACCTCTCATGGAACATAGGATTATTCATTAAGTGCAAAGCACTTTGATTGTCGCACAACACAGTGATGTCCTCTGAATTGTACCCCAATTCACTTGTGAATCCTCTCAACCATATGGCTTCTGTAGCAACCATATATTCAGCCTCTGTACTTGATAATGCCACTACCTTTTGAAGGTTAGATTTCCAACTAATACATCCACCCAATGTTGTAAATGCATAACCTATCAGTGATCTTCTTGTGTCCAAACTTCCTGCATAATCTGAATCCACATACCCTTCTATCTCTGTTCTGAATTCTACGTCTGCACTGTACATTAGTCCAAGGTCCAGGTTTCCTTTGACATACCTCATGATCCATTTCAGTGCCTTCCAATGCTCAATCCCAGGATCTGAAATGAATCAACTGACAACACTTTGTGCATAGGCTAAATCTGGTTTTGTGCAAACCATGGAGTACATTAAGCTTCCAACACATGAAGCATAGGGTGTCTTGTCCATTTCTTCTCTGTCTTCCTCTGATTTGGGTGTCTGCTGTTGTGACAGTTTGAAATGGGGTGCTAGAGGTATAGTAACAGGTTTCACTTCTATCATGTTGAACCTGCTCAATACTTTTTCAAGACAGCTTTTCTTAGATAAGAACAAGTGCCTTGGCCTTGATCTTATAATATCAATTCCCAGAATTCTCTTAGCAACACCTAGATCCTTCATCTCAAGTCCAGACCCCAACTGACCTTTGAGTCTATCAATCTCAAATCTGTCTTTGCCTATGATTAGAATGTCATCTACGTTTAAGAGAAGGTATAGGGTGCTATTATAGTAGACACATGGATCTTAGCTGCTCTTTGTATAGCCTATGTGAGTCATGAACTCATTGAATCTCAGATTCCATTACCTTGGTGCTTGCTTGAGACCATACAAAGATTTCTGTAACAGACATGCCTGATTTGGTTTGCTGCTTTTGAACCCTTCAGGTTTAGCCATATAAATTTTCTCTTCAAGTCTTCCATGCAAGAAGGTTGTCTTGACATCCATTTGATCCATTTCTAGATCATACTTGGCTACTTTGGCCATTATCACACGAATGGATGTTTGCTTCACAACAGGTGAGAAAATGTCTGTAAAATCTATACCCTCTCTTTGGTTGAAGCCCTTGGCTACCAATCTAGCTTTATATCTGATTTTCTCTCCTGGTAGACCTTCTTTTAGCCTGAATATCCACTTGCAACCTATGAGTTTCTGTCTGGGAGGCTTGTTTACTATTATCCAAGTCTTGTTCTTAATAAGAGAAGCCATTTCTTCCTGAATAGCATTGTTCCATTCATTACTTTCACTCATATTCATTGTTTGTTGGTAGGTTGTTGGTTTTGTGCTTTCAATCTCTTCTGCTATGTTCAGTGCAAATGTTGTGTAATCAGCGTATCCAAGTCTGTCAGGGGGTTTTAGCTCTCTTCTTGCCCTATCCCTGGCCAACTGATAATTGTCTAGATCTGTCTGAGCTGTTTCACCACTTGAATCAACTTGATCTTCATCTTCTAGATTCTCTGAATGCCCTGGTGTTTTATTTTCTTCAATCTGAACTGGTATGCTTCTCTAAGTGCCTGTATCACTTGCTTTGTCTTTCACTGAACCATCTGCTTGTACCATAGCCATTTAATCTTCCTTAAATACCACATCTCTGCTTATGATGCATTTCTTGTGTCCCTCTTCTAAACACCACAATCGGTAGCCTTTGACACCATATGGATTTCCCAAGAAACATGCATTTCAGGGCTCTTGGTTGGAGTTTGTCTTGCCTTATATGAACATAGGCAAGACAACGAAAGACTCTCAAGTGATCTAACTTAGGTGCATTTCCTGTCCATAGTTCTTGTGGGGTTTTCAAATTGATTGTTGTGGATGGACACCTGTTTATGAGATAACAGGCTATCTTTACGGCTTCACCCCAGTATTTTCTCTCCAAATTTGCTCCTTTGAGCATGCACCTAACTCTTTCAATCAATGTCCTATTCATCCTCTCAGCTAGGCCATTTTGCTGAGGGGTTTTAAGAACTATTTTGTGCCTAGCATTACCCTTCTTGTCACAATAAGCATTGAATAACCCTGAGCAAAATTCAAGGCCATTGTCAGTTCTCAGTTTTCTAACTTTCTTGCCTGTTTGCGTCTCAACTAGTTTCTTCCATTTTACAAAAGTTTCAAATTCCTCATCTTTTGTCTTCAATAAGAACACCCAAAGTTTCCTTGAGTAATCATCCACAATGCTTAAGAAATAGTTGGCCCCCCCTAGTAATTGAACCCTTGAAGCCCCCCACAAATCAGAATGAACATAAGCCAATGGTTCTTTGGTGGAGTGCATTCCAACAGAAAACTTGACCCTGCAGCTCTTCCCCATGACACACTCTTCACAAAACTTTAGTTTGCCATCTAGTTTCTCCTTTAAGAGACCTTGTTTATTCAGCTCAATCAAGCCTCTCTCACTGACATGACCTAGTCTCATGTGCCATAGCTTGGTGTTGTCAACACCAGCTCTCCCAACTGCAGTATCCACACTACCTTCAGTAGCGTTTGCAAACTTGCTGCTGTCTGTCTGCCCAACCAAAACATAAATGCCATTCTTGAGTTCACCCTTCATGACAACCATAGAGCCCTTAAGAACCTTGAGTGAACTTTCGATCTTGATAGAGCAGCCTTTAGAAATCAATTCCCCAACAGATAACAGATTTCTCTTGAGTGCAGGGACATACCTCACATCTGTCACAGTCCTTGGCATACCATCATGCATTTTGATCACAACTAACCCTATGCCCTCAACCCTACAAGCTTTGTTGTCTCCTAGTAGAACTGAACCTCCTGTCAGATCCTTGAATTCACAAAAGAATTCTCTGTGAGGTGTCATGTGGAACGAACAGCCTAAGTCAAGAATCCATTCTTGGCCAGTTTCTTGACTTGAGACTACTAAAACATCAACTGAGTCATAGCCCTCTGATGCAACACTAGCATCTCCTCTTTCCTTCCCTTTGTCATTTTTCAACTTTTCCTGCAAAGCCTTTTGCACTCATCTCTGAAATGACCCTCTTTCTTGCAGTAGTAGCATTGTTTTCCAGCCTTTGATTTCAATTTAGACCTTTATCCATGATGACTGTTCTTGTTGTTGCTGTTTCCTTTGTAGTTGCCATTGTTAGACTTGTTCCCACCAGATCTTGAATCCCTGTTCTCTGATCTGCCTCTTGCATACAAGCCTTCACCATTATTCTCACTATTTTCCTCAGATTTCTTTTGTATCTCCTTAGAATTCAAAGCAGCTTTCACCTCTAACATAGTCAAGGTATCCTTTCCATACAATATAATATAGTATCCACAAAATGTTCATAAGCTTTTGGTAATGAACTGAGTAAGAGAATACCTTGATCCTCATCATCAATCTTGACCCCGATATTGTTGAGATCCAAGATGATCTTGTTGAATTCATCCAAGTGTTTCTTGAGTTCCTTGCTTTCATCCATCTTGAGAGTGTAGAGTTTCTTCTTGAGATAGAGCGTATTTGCAAGTGATTTCTTCATGTAGATGCCTGACAATTTCTCCCATAGACCAACAGCAGTGTCTTCACTCGACACTTCTCTCAAGACCTCATCTCCAAGACTGAGAAGTATAGCACTATGTGCCTTTGATTCTATTTCCTTCACCTTCTTCTTGTCATCTCCAAGATTCTTAAGCTCTTCTCTGTCAATAGCTTCTGAAATCCCCTAATGAACAAGCAAAGCCTTCATTTTGATTCTCCATAAGCTAAAGTCATTAGCTCCTGTGAACTTATCCACTTCAAACCGCGCAGAAGCCATTTGAGATCAAATCTTGATCTTTCTTGAAACCTTGATGTTGTTCTTGATGGCCCTCGAACCTGGCTCTTGATACCACTTGTTGTAATCACAACCTCAAAACAAGAACAAAACAACAAAACAAAACCAAAAAACAATTGATCAAATATCAATTATCAAGCATAAAACACAAGCTGGTTTTAATCAAGGAATCGATACCAAAAAACATAATGAAAACATAAAGAACACAATGCACATACGTTGTTCAAGTGAATGTTGGCTAGACACCACTCTACTCCATGACCAAACCAACCACAAGGGCTATGTAGTGTCTTTATTAACTTGAGCTCTCAATTTTGTACATCAATGGAGTCTTGCTCCAATAATCTCTCTTAACAGTGATACAAGTTCTCTCAAAGTTCACTTATTTCTTACTTTGTATATCTCTGTACATAAAATAATAGAATGAATAAAAGTGATAGATTAGGAGCCTTATATGTACACTTGAGAGGTAAGCAACAGACTTAACCTCTAAGACTCGAGTACCACCTGCCATAACTAAATTTAAAGATTCAGTTATGATGTCCAATAATAGCTGAGTTGACCTTGAGCATTTGACCAATACTTAACAAAATCACATAAATTTATGCGAATCCTAAGTTGTAGGGCTGTTATTGGAAACCACAGACTACGGCTCCAGACCCAGACCAATCCAGACCGTGCCGCAAGTGTCGGGATCGTCACAGGCAGTCTGGTCAATCCGGATCCTTTACCATTTTCTTGTCCAATCACGATTTCTAGCTTATTGTCGATGGTTCAAACTAAACCAACTCGTTTAGCTTATATATATATATATAGATAGATATATTAACACATTAACAAACCCTGCCTTTAACAATTTAGCCACTCTCTCCACTCCGTCTCTTTCACTCACGGCCACACCCTCTCCAATCTCCACTCCTTTTCCCGACCTCTCTCCTTCTCCTTCATTATTAAGAAACCCATCTCTCTCTCCCTTTCTCTTTGCCCTCTCACTCTCCCTCTCTTTTCTCTCTGTAGGTGCTAGCGTGGGGCTTGGAGATAGCAAGCTAGTGTGAAAGAATATGGTGGCTCCAGCTGTTGCACGGTGGCACGACAGGGTGTTGAAGGAATGATTTAGCTTTGAGGCACAAACAATGATGGAGTTGCAAAATGTAATTTCTTATCTCTCTCTTATATGGTACAATTCATTTCTCTTTCTCATTGAGGTTTAATCACTATCTCAGTCATGGATTGCTTGAAGATTTCTAATATATTGAAGGTAAAGGTTTCTTCATTTTGAACAAAGGTAATCCCTCTCTCTGGTATAATTTTGTATTGCATGTTGAATATACTTTGATTTAAGATTGTCTAGTTAGGTATATCTTCCTTTCTTCTGAACTCCATGATTCCTTTTAACTTATTTGTAAAACTCATAATATATGTTGTGTGTGTATATATAAGATTTACATGTATATGGTATTCTTGTGTGTTGTATCTGATTTGTTGACTACATTTGCGCATAAATTTTTTTATGGGATTTTGCTCGTTTAATACCCTGTGTTTTGAGAAAGTTCTATTTTGGTACCCTCTATTACGAGTATTACTCATTTGGTACCCTCTATTTTGATGATAAATTAAAACTGGTACCTTCAAGTCAATTCTGGTCATCAATTTTTTTTAATGACCAGTTTGCCCTCCATTAATTGGTTTTTTATTATTATTTTTATTTTAACAAGGTTAATTAATTTTGAAAAATAAGACCTCATAATAGAGGTACCAAATGCACACGTATATGATAGAACCATATATATATATATACATATGATGCACACACATATATATATATATTTATACATATGACAGAACCAATATATTCTCTCTAAATAAGGCCATAAAACTGTAAAAAAAACCTCCATCACCATCAAAGCCAGAAAAACACAAGCTTGAAAACCCAAACAGAGAAAACCTTCAATAACAACACCAATGAAACCCACGAAAATAAAATAAAAATAAAGAAAAAATAACTAACTCTGCGTTTAAAGGAGTCTATTAATCCTGCAAGAATATGCATGTTTGGATCAACACCTATGGCAAAAACAGGGAACTTGGGCTACATTTTTCCAAATGCTCACAAAAAAAAAAACACAAATTAACACAGACACACACACACATATATATATATATATATATATGCCTTAAGGTTAAATATGATAGACAAAAAAAATGCACACGTATATGATAGAACCATATATATATATATGATGCACACATATATATATACATATGATAGAACCAATATACTTTTTCTAAATAAGACCATAAAACTGTAAAAAAAACCTTCATTACCATCATTCAAAGCCAGAAAAACACAAGCTTGAAAACCCAAACAGAGAAAAGCTTCAATAACAACACCAATGAAACCCACGAAAACAAAAAAAAAGTAAAAAAAAAACTAACTCTGCGTTTGAAGGAGAAACAGTTTGCAGGTGGCTCTGGGTTTCGTTCGTCTTCTTCTCCGTCTGGCTGCGACTCTTGGCTCTCGGTTTGCAGGTGGCTCTGCGTTTGAAGGAGAAATAGTGACCTGCGAGGGAAGGAGAAACAGTGACCTAATGTCGTCGTCTCCGTTCGCGATTCACCTGTGTGTGGTCTCCGTTTCTGCGTCTGGCGTCTGGCTGCAAATCGTGGGTGGGTCTGAGTTTACAAGTGGCTATTTGCAGGTGACCTCCGCCCTTCCTCTCCATTCGCCTGCGCTGTTTGCCTGCGCCGTTCGCCTAGTCTCTGTGGGTAGGCTGTAAGGTAACGTTCATCTTAGCTTGTAAGAGAAGCCAAACAATTTGAACATATATGATATACACCACGCTTGTCTTGTTTATATTAATTCCTTATTTTAATATCATTAAGTTTTTATTTATTATTATTATTACTTTTTTTAATAATATTATTACTATTACTTAATTTTCAAATTAATGGAGAGAGGGCAAACTTGTCATTGAAAAAAAATTATTCACCGAAATTGACATAAAGGTACTAATTTTAATTAATGTTTAAAATTGAGGGTACCAAGTAAGTAATATTGATAATAGAGGTACCAAAATTAAACTTTTCCAAAACAGAGGGTAACAAATGAGTTCCTACCTTTTTTTTTATTTAGGATAAACTCTCTAACTACAATACTATAGCCTTCACTGAATAATACTTCGGATGAACTCTGATCAATTTTATCATGTTCCAGTAAGTTGCTTATGAAGATAATTCTTATGTTTTGTTGTTAATTCTATATAATTATACTATTTTGAATAAGCTGAATTATTTTCTTTAGTACTTTAATGCTTTTTTATAATTTTGTTACCCTGTTTGTTTATTGTCTAAGGTGATTTTTGGGCATTGTCAATCAAAATTTAGCTCTCGGATTATCTCTTACGTGTTTAAGGAATCATGTTTACATTGGTTTATTTGATATTGCATTGTAGTGCTTGTTCAATTTAGATCTAGCTATGTTAGTATCTTTTGCCTTTATATTTCTGGCTATGAATAGGTGTTTTGGAAGATGAATCTTATTATTTAAATGCTTGTTATGAAATATAGAAAATAGGAAGAAAAAGATACATTAAGTGGAACCAAAGTGTTTGTGTGTATATTGGAATTGTGGTTGGTTTTGGATTTATGGTTATTTTGGTTTTAGCTCGATGATCTGATTTGGGTTCGCTTATCAGATTAAGACATGCTTTTTTTTCAATTTGCATGTGTTTGGTATAATATGATCAACGTAATGTTATGCCCATATTTTAATAATGTTCCAAAATGTGCTGATGACATTAATTGATGCATATTTTCATAATTTTGTATGCCCAAGAATACACTAAATATATATATGCTCAAAATGAGCATGTCCCGAGTGAACTAAGAAAAGTATTGTCTCTCTCCATATATAAAACAGATATGCTTTTGGTTGCAAAATCAAAATAGAATGGTAATGGTAATGGTAATCAAAATGAGAATGTAAATGAATGAAATTTTAATTTTTTTGTTTGATTGAGACTTTAGAATATAATCATAAATAGAATAATAATTATTATATTTGGTATAATATGAAATGGAATGGAATGAAATAGAATAAATTTTTTATTATTTTGACCAAAATATATTTATTTTCATAAATAGTTTTTAATCAAATTATTATTATTTTTTAATATTAGTTTTTATTATATATCAAATTGTCACTTTTATTCTAAATTATAGTTTTTTTCTTAAATTATCCTTATATACAAAAATATTTTGTAGAAAAAAATACAATAAAATATCATTAATACTTGAAAATTGTACTTAATTGAAAGATAGTTTCTATTTTATTAAAAAATTCATAAAATCGAATTTTATTTTAAATCTTAGTAAGATATATATCAATATTATTAGTTTGAAATTGATGTTATATTTTAAATAATTTAAAATTTTAACTTGACTTTTTTTTTAAAAATATTTATATTATATGCACATATATAATATGAGCATACAATATATATATACACTATTTTTCTAGTTTAAAATATATAAATTCACAAGTTATACATACACACAAATTTGTAGAAAAAAAAAACATATAATACCATTTCAAGTTTAATGTATATAACTTTAAGAAAATTCTAGGGTGCACCCCATGTTTTTGGGAGCATTAGTGCACTCCTTTCCTGTTTTCAGTACTGAAATGATTTTCGGCGTAATTATTTTTATGATCGTGTACATTATAAATATATAGAGTATCTTGCAAATTTTCATGAAATTCCGAATAATTTACAATATAGAAAATATTGTCCAAACATGTTATCTTCCACAAACATAACAAAAAATAGTCACGCGTGTAACAAACTATTTGAACATTGTTTTTGGCACTGTAAACTATTTGAAATTTCTCAAAAAATTATAGGATGCCTTAAATAATTATAATATACATAGTCATAAAAAAAATTTGCCGAAAATCATCCCAGTATAAAAAAAAATGAGGGGGTGCACCGGGGCACCCTAGAAGTACCCATAACTTTATTATTATATTTATTAAAAAACAATTATAATATATATATATATGAAAGAATGGCTTATTTCAAATATAATAAAAATGTTGTAAAAATAAATAAGGGGTGATAATGTAATTAATATAAGAATCACATTTTTTAATAATATAAAAATGATATAATAATGTAAATAATGGAATAATTTTTTCACCAAATTTTGAGTGTAATAACAATTTCATCAAAATGTGTAATAATTGGAAAACTCTTCCGTATTTGAATTAACCAATCAAACAATGAAATGGAATGAAAAAGTAGTTCATTCCATTTCTTTCCCTCAAACCAAACTAAAATGGCTGACCTTTTATTTTCTTGTTTTGGCAGGTAATTTAATCAAAGCACTTATTTTATCTCTCATTTCTTTGGGGATGTCCATCAGGTTTGCCTTTCCAAATTAAAAATACAGAGTATATACATAATGTCAAACTAGTTGAATGTTTTATTTAACATGTGATATACTTCGTTTATAAAATAAGAATTTTCTTGTGATAAGAAAAAAAGGAAACTTATGAATTAATATGTATTCCAGGTGGGGTTCGATTGAATTAATATTACTACAGTTCTTTACAGCTCAGGTTGTAGCAACCTAAATAGCTCTTGCCATTAATGTATCAACTTTCACAAGGATGGGCTTAGACACTGTTGTGCAAAACAGAGAACCACCACACCAGCTTCTTCTGATCACTTCAGTTGATTAGCAAGAACCACCAAGAACAACACTACTCAAAGAACACAGAACATAGAACACAGCACACCAATTTACGTGGTTTCCTAATGAGACAATAAAGTTTTCATTAGACTAGTCCATGGCAGAAATCTCTATCAAGCTTTATTGAAGAATAAAATGAATGTTTACAAAAGTGAGTTAGCCTTACAAGAAAATAAGAGGGTGCTATATATAGCCAACCCGAAACAAACCAAAAGCTAATAACAGAAATAACTGAAATTAACTAACAGACTAACTTAAAGGACTTGAGTACATTAATTGGTCATTACAACAATTCTCCACCTTGACCAATTAAAGTACATTACAGATCAGTAAACAAATATAACAGACATATTACAATTTACAAAACTTTAACAGAGATTCCTAAGATCACAATGCTCATGAGTTAGTGATCTGAAGCAAGCTTAGACAATATCTAAACTTGAATGTTGGCAGTGATTTTGTGAGCATATATGAGGGATTATTTTCTGTACTAATCTTGTGTAACTGAACCTTTCCTTCTGCAATAATATCTCGGATGAAGTGTAACCTTACATCAATATGTTTGTTTCTCTCATGAAACACTTGATTTTTACATAGGTGTAATGCACTTTGATTGTCACAGTAGACACTTACATATCGCTGTTCAATGCCAAATTCTCGAGTGATCCCCTTAAGCCATAGAGCTTCTTTAATAGCCTCTGTACAAGCAATATACTCTGCCTCTGTTGTTGAGAGAGCTACAATAGATTGAAGATTAGCCTTCCAACTAATAGTACAGCCATTAAGTTGAAAAACAAAACCAGTTTGGGACCTTCTAGTGTCTAAGTCTCCTGCATAATCAGAGTCAACAAACCCCAATACACCTGTTTTGCTGCGATCAGTACCATATATTAATCCTATGTCTGAAGTCCCCTTTAGATACCTCATGAGCCACATAACTGCTTTCCAATGTTCAATACCTGGTTTCCCCATAAACCTACTAACCACACTAACACCATAGCATAAATCGGGTCTTGTACAGACCACAATGTACATTATGCTACCTACCACATTAGTATAGGGAATAGATTCCATGAATTTTTCTTCCTTATCAGTAGAGGGTGAATGAGAATTTGATAGTTTAAACTGTTGAGCTATAGGAGTACTAACAGAGCTAACTTTATCAAAACCATACTTAGATAAAGTTTTAAGAATGTACCCCTTTTGAGACAGCTTCAGCCTCCTTAGTTTTCTGTCTCGAATGATCTCTATTCCAAGTATTTTCTTGGCAGACCCCAAATCCTTCATGTCAAATTCTCTATTCAGCAGCTGCTTAACTTTGTCAATCTCAGTCATATGTTTGCTAGCAATTAGCATGTCATCCACATATAACAAGAGAAAGACAGTAGACTTTGCATTTCTAACATACACACAACTGTCATAAGCACTTCTTTTAAAACCAATTTTAGTAATAAAATCATCAAACCGCTTATACCATTGCCTTGGTGATTGTTTTAAGCCATACAAAGATTTCATTAATAAGCAAACCTGATTTTCCTTACCCTTTACCTCAAAACCTTCTGGCTGTTTCATTAGGATTTCTTCTTCAAGATCACCATGTAGAAAAGCTGTCTTTACATCTAATTGTTCAAGCTCAAGATCTTCAGTTGCTACAAGACTCAGTAGCATTCTTATTGAAATGTGTTTAACTACAGGTGAGAATATCTCATTGTAGTCAATACCTTCTCTTTGTGTGAAACCTCGAGCCACAAGCCTTGCTTTATATCTAGGCTTTTCTACCCCTGGTATTCCTTCCTTAAACTTATAAATCCACTAGCAGCCAACAATTTTCTTCCCAATAGGTTTATCTATCAGCTTCCAGGTGTTATTTTTATTTAGAGAATCAATTTCTTCTCTCATAGCTTTACTCCACTCAATCTTATCAACTGATGTCATAGCTTCAACATAAGTTCTTGGTTCATCTTCATTTTGCTCGGCTACACTCAAAGCATAATGAACAATGTCTGCAAAACCAA
Organism: Humulus lupulus; assembly: GCF_963169125.1. Taxonomy (NCBI): domain Eukaryota; kingdom Viridiplantae; phylum Streptophyta; class Magnoliopsida; order Rosales; family Cannabaceae; genus Humulus; species Humulus lupulus. The sequence goes on from NC_084795.1 coordinate 164,889,723, forward strand.
ACCTTTCTGGTGCCTTTATGTCTCTCCTTTCTCTGTCTCTAACTAGTTGATAGTCTCAAGTGTTGTCAACTATATCCATGTCACTTTCTGCCTTGTCTTCAGTTTCTTCTGAAGTATCAGGTTCCTCTTGAAAATGATTTAAAGGTATCTCCACCTCAACTTGAATTGTCTCCTTTATTTCTGGCTTTGTATGAGCATCAGATTTATCTTGTTTGAGTGTATCTTTGTACAGTTTCCTTTCTTCGAAGACTACATCTCTACTAGTGAAATATTTTTGGTGATTACCATCTTCAATACTCCACAACTTGTAGCCTTTAATACCCTCGGGGTATCCCAGAAAAATGCACCTCCTAGCTCTAGGCTCTAACTTGTCCTGCCTAATGTGAGCATATGCTAAACACCCAAAAACTCTTAAATGCTCATACCTAGCATTTGTACCTGTCCAGACTTCAATTGGAGTCTTAAACTCTAAAACTGAGGAAGGGCACCTGTTTATGAGATAACAGGCAGTGACAACTGCCTCAGCCCAAAAATTTTTAGGCATTCCTGAATAAATGAGCATGCATCTGACCCTCTCTAGAATGGTTCGGTTCATTCTCTCAGCTAGTCCATTTTGCTGAGGAGTTCTTGGAACAGTAAGATGCCTTCCTATACCATTATTCTTGCAAAACTGATTAAACTCATTGGAACAATATTCCAAACCATTATCAGTTCTCAATTTCTTCACCTTTCTTCCTGTTTGGTTTTCAAGCAAACTTTTCCATTCTTTAAACTTAGAAAGAGCATCATTCTTATGCTTCAGTATATACACCCACACAAATCTAGAGTAGTCATCTATGATAGTAAGAAAGTACCTTGCTCCACCTCTTGAGATAGTTCTGGATGGCCCCCACAAATCCGAATGTACATAATCTAGAATGCCCTTTGAATTGTGTTTGCCTTTTCCAAATTTGACCCTTGTTGATTTTCCTAGCACACATTGCTCACAGAAATCAAGCTCTTCAATTTTATCCTTGCCAAAAACACCCTTCTGGCTCAAGACTTTCAGACCTCTGTTACTAATGTGACCCAACCGTTGGTGCCAAATCATAGATACTTTCTTCTCATTCGCCACTGTGTTAACTTGATTCTTCACAGCTCTCTTTCTCAAAACATAGATGCCATTTTCTTTAATGCCCTTCATAATGACCATGAATCCTTTAATCACTTTGAGTACTCCACCTTCAACCTTGACTGAACAGCCATCTTGATCTAACATGGCTACTGATATAAGATTTTTATTTATATCAGGTACATGTCTAACTTGTTTCAGCTCTGTAACACCACCTTTATCAAGTTCAATCCTTACTGTCCCAATTCCAGCAATAGTGCAAGCCCGATTGTCCCCAAGTCTGACCGTTCCTCCTGTTACTGCCTGATATTCTATGAACTGGTTTTTGTTTGGACAGATATGGAAAGAACATCCGGAATCGATAATCCAGTCGTTGTCTGTTACTCCATTGGACACAACCAATACCCCTGCACTATCATATCCATTATTGTCATCACAATCTGAAACAACATCAACATTTCCATATTGTTTCTGATTGTAACTCTTCATAACAGGACAGTCCTTCTTCAAGTGTGTAGTCTTATTACAGATGAAACACCTCTTCTTGAACTTTGAGTTTCCTTTTGCCTTGTTCTATCCAGATTGATCTTTGTTTTCCTTCTTGGAAGTCTTTCCTCGAACAAACAGCCCATCTCCATTTGCCTCTTCCTTCAATTCGGACTTCCGCTTTAATTCTTTTGACATTAAAGCATTCTGAACTTCTTCCAGAGACAATGATTCTTTGCCATACATCATTGTATCGACAAAATGCTCATAACTCTCAGTGGGTAGAGAGTTTAGAACAATGATGGCCTGATCCTCATCATCAACCTTGATGTCTATATTTTCAAGATCAAGAATGATCTTGTTAAATTCATCCAAGTGATCTTCAACATTTTTCCCTGGTGTCATCTTGAAAGAATACAACTTCTGTTTTAAAAACAAACGATTTGCCAGCGACTTGGTCATGTATAAGCTCTCCAATTTGATCCAAATACCAGCTGCTGTCTTCTCCTTTGATACTTCTCGAAGAAATTTGTCACCCAAACTGAGAATGATGGCACTGTGAGCTTTGTCCAGTAACTCAGTCTTCTCCTTTTCAGATAACTCAGACGAGAGGCTCTTTTCTCCCAATAAGGCAGCTTGCAAACCTTGTTGAACCAACATTGCACGCATCTTCACACGCCATAGACCGAAATCGTTTTTCCCTGTAAATTTTTCAAGATCAAACTTTGCATTCCCCATTTCTCCTCCGGTTGTCAACCAAATCTTGATAATGATAATCAAGACTCTCCCCTTAACAACCTGGCTCTGATACCAGTTGTTGTGCAAAACAGAGAACCACCACACCAGCTTCTGATCACTTCAGTTGATTAGCAAGAACCACCAAGAACAACACTACTCAAGGAACACAGAACATAGAACACAACACACCAATTTAATTGGTTTCCTATGAGATAATAAAGTTCTCATTAGACTAGTCCACGGCAGAAATCTCTATCAAGCTTTATTGAAGAATAAAATGAATGTTTACAAAAGTGAGTTAGCCTTACAAGAAAATAAGAGGGTGCTATATATAGCCAACCCGAAACAAACCAAAAGCTAATAACTGAAATAACTGAAACTAACTAACAGACTAACCTAAAGGACTTGAGTACATTAATTGGTCATTACAACAGACACAAACCAGCTAGGCATTTTTTCTATAGTGCTTGCAATGATTACTGATTTTCTAAAGAGGTACACTATTAGCAAAGGCTCCACTCCAAGAAAAGAAAAAACAAACCATATTTTAAATGAAATTGTAGACTTTTGGCCGTAAATTGATTCTCTATATATAAAGCTGATTTTAATTCATAATTGATAATAATGCAAAGATAAAATTATTTTGAAGTGGTGGTAGCTCATATTAATTGGCTTTATGATTTTCATGTGGATGAATCAAAAACTGAAACTGCTGAGTTTGTCCAAAACCAACGAATAAAGCTGATTTTCTTTCACAATTAAACAGAAATAGTTCAACTGTGGTTCCAAACCAAAAAAAACCGCACGTAAATGAATTGGTTTGACAACATAATTGGTTTGGTTTGGTTTTGAATTTTTAAAAAACTATAATAGCGGCTTGGTTCGAAAATAATGCAAAATCGCACCAAACAAATCTATGAATACCCTTACTAAATTACTTCGTGTGAGAACTTTCTTACGTCAGACTCTTGCACATTATTCACTTGAGGGATCACAATGCACTAGATCCTATATATGATCAAATACAACATCTTATTAATAGAGTCACTATTACTAAATTAGGAATCTAAATCTTATTAGAAACCTAATCCCTCAAACTAGACTTGATTATGAAATTCTGGGTTAAATTACCAAAATACTCCTAATATAAGAAATTACTAAAAAATCCTACTCAGGAATAGCAATTAATTAATCACGTTTAACAAATAGCTATTTTATAACTCTAGAATAAAAAATAACTAACTTTTATTCCTTTAGCCTAATCAATTAATTAACATTTATCCAATAATCAATCAACTTATATTTATCCATATTCTAAAATTATTTAGTTAATATCTAATCTTTAATAAAAAAATTAATTAATAAATATCAGCCACAAATAACTTGAATTAATTATTTAAAATCAATCAATAAATATACTTGTACTTAACTGATTTTACCAACATGCCCTTGACTAAAATGATCTTACTACCCATAAGTCAATCTTGAGTCCCATCTCCCAACACGAACCCAGACTCTCATGAACCCTAGTTCATAAATCTTAACAGATTCATAACAAAATAATACAAATCTAGAAAATGCTATTTCATACATGTAGATTTTCCAACCACATGTGATAATTTGTTATCAAACCAATAAATTATTATTTACGTCTAAAATACCGTAACTGTTTCCTAGGTTACGAAATTCTAGATTTTTAGTTTTTATCTCAAATTTCAAACCTTTCTCTCTTAATCTTTGTTGATTGGTTTTTTCGTCAACTACCAAATAAATTAAAAGTTCAAAGAAGAAGAAGATCAAACCCCAATTTTATGTGGTTCAGGCTATTAATTAGCCCTAGTCCATGAGTCAATTTTATTGAGGATGAAGAACTTGCAAAGCTCAAGTTCTCTTGGAATTCAAGCAGAATTTTTTGCATACACTGAAAGTTTGATCCTTTTACAAGTGATGCCCTTGCCCTATTTATAGGAAACTTAGGGGATTAAGCTCATTAATGGGAGTTGATTACAACAATTTCTCCCATTATGGGATTAGTTATACATAAATAAAGATTTCATATATATTAAATATGTTCCTGGGCCCCATATGATACTTGGCAGACCCAATACAAGGATGTCAAGCCCACTAATTTAATGGGAAATGTGCCTCCTAGTACTTTCTCAGAATGGTAGTTGTACGTTTTTCTATGTCAGGCGGCATCGTGGGACATCATTTTCGCTGCTTGTACGGAACCTACAACACGATTCCTACAACCACTAGGTGTTAGACATGTATATGTTGTCTCGAGTGTCTCCCTGGCTAACACTTGGAAATTGTTCTCCTTCTCCAAAGGAAGGGCTCTTGGAATGTTGACAAGTTGTTCACGACTCGAGAAGCTTTAGAAGATCATCTCTGGACTACACTCTCGGGAGGTGGCTCTCATTGATAGTTAGCCTAATATCTTCTCTGAGAGTGATAAGAATGACACGCATGGATTAGGCTCTAGCTTCCGAGGAGGGCTAAACGACATGATGATTTATGTCACGTGGTCGTATGCTAAAAACACGGACAACATTTGCCCCCAAGTCTTCACTCGTCCTCAGGAACAGTGGACACTTACACAAATTAGTTTCCATCTTCTCGGGACTCCATTTGCGGGGCGTGACCATTGGGAGTCTTCAAGCACTCACATCTTTGGAGAGCGGTGCCACATTTCGATCACCCATTTCTTAGATTGTTAATTGATGCTATTAAATGAAGGGTCTTTTCGGTATTAGAGACGTCCTTTCATCTTCTGAGTACGACTATTCCCTCGTTTTTTGTGACCATTGGATCACGCTCGAGTACCTACTCGTAGGTAATCAATAATTTTGGATCAAAGGATCTTTATCCACGATTTGGGGTTATGAATTCAAATACCCCCTCTTCTCGTATTTCACACATTCTCAAGTTTGCATCTTCTCAAAATCCCCTTTGCTTCTAGGAGAAACTTTTCCAGAATTTTCGTCTTTTTGAAATTTTCGTTTCCCCGGCGACATCGTCATCGAACTTGGATAGTTGAAGAGAGTCAAATTACGTCTTGGCAAACAAAGTGAAGTACCTTTGAGTATGTACCCACCTCAAGACATATATTTGCCATTTGTTGACTAATTGTTTATCGCATTTCTCTTTTCATGCTTTACTTTGGTTTAGTAAATAATCGGGTAACGAACATGTTTAGGCTTTGATTGTGGGAGAAATGAATATTTGTGGTTTCGGATATACCCCATTTTTTCATTTTTTGTGCCCTTTTCCGATGAAAAGTTCAGCTGTAAGTGGCTTGTTTGTGTTTTGACTCAAAAATCTCTTTCTGGGTTTTGTTTCTATGAATTTCCCAGAATCTAGCCTCTTTTGGCCATGGTTTTTGAATCTCCAATGGTGTTTCTGGGCAACGTTTCGTCGCTCCGAGAGCACCTTTTTTCTAGAAAATTTTCCCTCATTTTCATTAATCCCTGAGTAGTTGTCTTAGGGTTTTCTCGTATTTTGGTCATTTTCTTTAGGCCAGGATGCTAATTGCTTGGTTTTATTTCAGATGTTCGAGAAGCTTAGGGAACTTCACCAACATGGGTTTTACGATTTTGACAAAGAAATTCAAGACATGGCCCGAGGACAAGGACCAGCCCTCGACAATGTTATTATTAAATATGGAAAATCAAGAATACGCAGCAGAATATGATCTTTTAAAAATATTTATTAATACCAGACATGATCATACATATATAGATATATTAAATAACACATAAAAATAATAGATATTACCTCTCGTAGCCTATCAAGTGTCCTTGAATCTTTCCGTATAAATCAACTGTAACGCTCTGGTTACCCCAGAACAGTTACGGTGAACGGTGGACCGGAAATTTGACTTGCTACCCGAGTCCTTTGGTAAAAAACGTGCTCTAAGTGTAATTAAAAGGTTAAGGTATAAAACCAATAAAAAGGAAATGGTTATTTTATCACAAACTGCTCTGCAGAGCTAATCAAAACATTTACAAATGGTTCTGAGTACAAAATGGTCATTACTGCTTTAAATTTACAATCCCGCCGACCTAAGCGGCAAAAATAGGGTAAACCCCCTAGTTCCTCTGAGAACTCCTTGGTCGTGGTGGTCAAGCGGTTGCATATGTACACATCACCACATCAGCTCTCCACTCAAGGCTAGGTGAGCTTTTCTTTCCCTTTACCTACACCACATAGCACCCATGAGCCAAAGCCCAGCAAGAAAACATAACACTCTATATAAACATTATCAAATGATTATCATTATAATCACACTGAGCATAAAGCTTTCAAACAAATGAGTGAATATCACTTCAGGTTCTGATAAACCATACTGAGTGACTGACAAGCAAGTCACTAATTCAAATGGAAGAGTGGCTGCTAGGTAGCCACTAGCCTTCAACAGGTTCTAATAAACCATACTTAGTGACTGACAAGCATGTCACTATTTCAAGTGGGAGAGTGGCTGCTAGGTAAGCCACTAGCCTCCAAGCGCTTATTTCATTCATCGACCCTCGAGGTCGGTCTGGCATTAATGCTCTTTGAGTCATTCAATGCTGGTAGTCGATTAGATCTAATCTCTGTTGGCTTGCGTGATACACGCTAAGGCCGTCCTGACTAATGAGTCAGCGCAATGTGACCAGTGCCCAGTACCACTGCCGAACCTGACTAATAAGTCACAGCTTCACAGTTGTTACTAGCACCTTTGCCAAATCTGACTAATGAGTCAGTCCATGTCCATATTTATACAACCAACATGCCTCATGAATATCCACGCATGTCACACTTGGGGTGCAGTTTTCTTACCTCTGGTTTGAGCTAGAATGAATAAAAGAACGACCCCTGAGAACGATCAACCTTTTAGTCTTTTAGCGGTTACCTGGTCATAACAAATTATGGGATTCTGTCAATAAAATAAATTAATAAATGGTTCAAAATTTAAAACCACACTCCCGGGATCAATCCCCCACTCTTGGGATTCTTAATATACTCAAACGGGGCAAAGGAACCAAACCCCGAGCCTTAAGGATCATTCCGAGCCCTAAAGTAGGTTTGCTGAAAAATGGACTAGCGATGCAGCCCTACCAAATGGCGCTGCAGCCCTACTGAGTGGCGCTGCAGCCCTATTTCCAAGTCAGAGAGCCCAGCTCTGAGCCCTGCCTAGCGCTGTTGCGCCCTAAGTGGCGCTGCTGCGCCAATTACAGACCAGAAACTTTCTGGTTCATCTTCTTTGCAATTTCTCTTGAAACCAAACCCTCCAAACCAATCCAAAACCTTACCAAAACACCCAATTCAACCCCTAAACTTCATCTACATCATACCCTCATCAAAACCCAATCAATCTTACACAAAAACTCCCATTGATTCCAACTATCCACACCAAAACTATAAGCTGAAAACTATAAAGTAAAACAGAGTATGGCTTGTTTTTCATGGATGAATTCTTACCTCAAATGGAATTAAAGTCCTTTTTAATGGATGAATCGAGTCTACAACTTCCAAGCTTTGATTTCCTAGCTTGTATCTTCAAATTGGGACCAAAAACTTCAAAGGAAGAAAGAGAGAAATGGATGTACGGGAAGGGTAATTCTTGCTCTGTTTTTCTGTTCTGTTTCTATAGCCATCCAAAGCCGTATAAATCCAAACCCAAATGACCAAAATACCCCTAGGTCTTTAAAAGTTTCTAAAGCCTTCCCAAGGGCAAAGTTGGTACTTTCGAACCTATACCGTTAATCATAATTAACGCTTCCCAATTCCCGCTATTCTCAAAATTCCCAAACACCAATAATTCATGTTTCGTTACCCTTTTTACTCCCGGCAACGTTCTAATCATTAAAACATCCTGAGACTCACCCCGAGCCTCGAACTTAAGCCCGTTATGACCAAACCGATAATTAACATACCATGATCGTCTCATGCCGAATGGCTTCAACAAACCCGCATCATAATGTGGTCTCAAAATATATCACCAACATGCGTACAAATAAACAATTCACCCTCAACGGGCCAAATTACCATCACACCCCTGTAAATAAAAATATGGACTCACATGCATGCATTTCACATCATATTATAATATAATCAACATATATACATGCATTTTATCAATTAATAACACAATTAAGCAAGTATGGCCCTCCCGGCCTACTATTCACGCCGTTAAACACATCGGAGAATTCGGGGCATTACATCAACGATCTTCTTATCCTTTCTAAAAGCTTACTCCTTAGCCTGCCAAGCCAATCCTCAAACACACAAGGATGTGTGTGGGCACATATGATTCAAAAGTTGATTTAGACTCTCTATATGTACTCAAAAAATGAGATCTAGAGAGGATTGAGAAGAAAGAGGCTATAGAAATTTCTAGAATTTCTGGTTTAGGAAATTCCATCGTTTCTTTTCTTGAGAGAGTCTGACAATCATAAACAACTTAAAAACATTTTTTTTATGAAAGTGTCGCTTCTTTCAGGTTTATAAATATAATTAACTAATTTGATTAATCTTTATTTTTTTTAAACTTTAATGAGTGAATCAAAAGATCCAATAAGCACAAACAAGAGTTCATGACTACTCAGGATTTAGACTGGTCTACAAATGATTATCAATTATGATAATAATTAAATCTTTATGGAAAACGGTAAGTTTATAAAGATAGTTAATTCATATCGGTCATTTCATATATAATCTCTATTATATATAGTAAATTTACCAAGATGTCTATCTACATCAGTAATCCTTGTCTAGATTACTTGCATTATGTATGCTTAGTAAACCATATTAGTAACCATTTATTAAAGATTCCTTACTTTTATATGTCAATGACTATTTTATTTATTGTATATGATCTTAATTCTCTTGTACTAATACAAGATCATATCCTCATAAAGAAATATGGGATTTTCTTGATATTCATATAAATTATTCAAATAATAATTATAACATTCAAATGTAATAAAATTGTACTTTTATTTAAATCAATAAAATGTCTTTACATGCTTTCAGGGCATAAATCCTAACAGACAATATTCGAGTACCCGAGCGCCTAGCTGTGGTGGAGGCTACTGTGGTGGTGGCAAGAGGATAATGGCGGTACCCGAGCGCATTCTAGGAGAAGGGATATTTCGGAGGAGGATGCTAATGTCGGACTCATTCTAAATGAGGCATCAACTTACAAGGCCTCGTGGTTCGAGTCTGAACACTTTCCCTCCATGTTCAGGAATTTAGAAGATTTTACCCACATCGAGGCATACTACGGGACCATCCATGATGTGTAGTTGACCAGGATTTTCTTGGAATCGGAGAGGTCTCATTAGATTATTTATGGATTCGTAGCTTGGAGCCAGTGACACCTCCAAGTAGGCGTTACGCTCCCCCTCATCAATATTTCGTGAACATCTTGAAGTTCGTGGTGATAGTTCCATTCCAGTTAATCCCCAATAGTTATCGGGTCCTCACGGGCTTGTACATCTTGTACAAATGCCACAATTGGCCCAAGCCTTCTCCAGTGGAGATTTAGTACTTGTATAACTTTCAAGCTTACTGGAAGAAGAAGGGAAGTGATTTGGATGGGTTCTACACCATGATGAATTACTCAAAGTTCAACTACAAGGATCTTCACTTGAATGAGAGCCATGATCGAGACTTCAAGGATCACTTTTTCTACACTACGAGATTCCCAACTTGAGCCAACCCTTCTCTACTATTGGGCTTCACCAAAGTTGGTAAATCTTGTAATCTTTTCATGAGAAGGTCTTAGTCTTAGGATCATTTTATATAAGCCTTTTCAAGTCTATAGGGCCTTTTTATTATACTCGTCGGGTTGCCGCTTTCCATTCTCGGCTAGAGGCAATGAAGACCTTTCGCGACATTGAACTAGAACTAAGCCAGTTGGTAACGACCGAGAACCTCATGTAGGCTAGTCTCTTGAAAAAAGGGTCAGAATATTTGGAACTCCAACCTTACTAAGTTCTGGAATTCCAAGAGAACTAGAGAATAAGTCGCGAGACACATTGAGCAAGTTGAATTGATGGGCTGACAACTGCATGCGTGGCAACTGGCCATTGACCATGTGGAGAGCTCAAGAGCAGTACAGGAAGCCCAAAATGCTCTTATTGAGCAGGAGATCGAGGAGGAAATCGAAGGGGGATCTTTATTACTGGCAGAGCGTGCTCCTCCCCAAGCAAAATATAGGGATGATGGGTCTTCAACCTCAGAACAAGGTAAAACCCCTCTCCTTGTTTTTCCATGCTACGTCTGTTGATGATGGCGTTAGTCCAGATCACGTGTGGGTATCTCCCACCATTCTTAGATGTGGCTTTAGTGGTGATCACCAGTGGACTTAGAAGGATTATCAAGATTACCAAGATTTCATCGACTGTTACCTCCATCATCCTCAGAATTGTTTGCCTCCTCGGGGCTCCGGGCATACAAGCTCTCCTACAGAGCAAACAGTTCGGGCACACTCAGTGTCCCATGCGTTGCCTTCAGAGGCTCTGATTTTCCTTGTTCACCCAGAGCACTACAAGGGAAAGCTCCTGGAGCATTACAATGCCATGGTCGGGTATTTCAAGGCTCGACTAGGTGAAGGGAATGCCCAAGTCCACGATGTGGGTACTATCCTCTACAAAGAGAAGCCATCTCGACGAGAGGCAAAGGCTTGGGGGGCCTCAATTCCTCTTGGTCGTGATCAGCTAGAGACATTTTTCTTCAAGAATCTTGGCTTTACCATTGCTCTTCTAGCAGCGGAACGTCTTCGGGGGTTAAGCGACACCATGTGCGAGCTTACCACGAGAAATTTTGCCTAGTTAGGAAACAACAATGATGCTTCTCTCATGGCCTACTGCCAACAGACTGTCGTGAAGGTAATTTCCCTTTCCTTTTCTTATTAATGTTAATTTTCTTCTTCAGCTGTGATAATAACTTGCTTTATTTTGCATCAGTCTACTCTCATGGTTCAATGTCTCAACATAATCATGATGGAGTTGTCCTACGAACATAGTCGGGATGAGGACAAGCTGGTGGTGATGAAATCAGGCATGCCAGCAGAAGAGGCAGAATAGCTTCGATCAGCAGCTCGAGAGGCTATGAGGCTCCAAGGGTTGGAGCAGAAAAAGGTCGTTGAGCTCAAAGTAGCTCTTAAGGCGAAGAAAGAGGCAGTTGTTGGTTTGGAGGCTGATTTCAAGAATCAACTGGCTCTTCTTTCCTCAAAGAGCAACGATCTCGTATAGAAGATAAATAAAACAACGAAGGAAGCCAAGTCACTTAAAAAGGCAAAGCAATTGGCGAGAGTTCGAGTTCAGACTCTTGAATGGGAGAAGAAGACTCTCTTAGAGGAGTAAATAGCATTGTGAGTGATGCTTTTTATCAGTCTTGGTTGTTCAACCAAAAATTGGACTTGAGCTTCAACAGAAATCTTGATGTTGCACGAGCAATTTTAGAGGAGCATCTTCGAGTTGAGCATGTCGCCAAAGGATTGCCTGTTCCCAATCCTGTTGTTATCCTCATGGAGGAGGTTCCTCCTGGCAAGGATTCGTGTTGCCCTTTTAATATATATATTTTGTATTTCTAATAGGCCTGCGAGCCATCTTTTCAGAGCAAAAATAGTATAAATGCTCGAGCACCCAAGAGATTGTTTACTTCTATATTTTCCCCTTGATAACTTTTTTTCCCTGCTAGTTGTGCCTTCTTGGCAATTTTTTATGCTTATTATATTTTCGCATATTGCTTAATGATTTTGAAAATTGGACATAATATATAAAATGTTATATCAATTTCCTTACATAACTGGCTGCTACAAAAAATTGACTTAATTCAACCGTATTTTTATCCACTTTTGTCATGGGCCCATCTTCTAGATGAACTCGGGACTTTGCAAGTCCATTTTGGGTCTCGAGTACCCAGCTTGGCTTCCGAACATTCGATTCTTGAAAACTGATCTTGATTCCCTAGCGTGTTCTCGAGTATAGGGCTTCTCATAAATTTTATGACACTATGATTACTTTAAGGTGCCTCATGTAAGCTACTCTTAATGAGTCGTCAAGGCCCGTCAACGTTCGTGAGTTTTTATGACAGTAGGTTTACTTTAAGGTACCCCAAGTAGGTTCCTATTATTGAGTTCCCTAGGTCTAACTCTATGAGCAGTTATTTTCGTTGGATGACTGGCCCCTTTCTTATGCCTCTAAGTGATTGGAGACCTGAGCATGCGTTCAATTGTTCGTATCCATGATTGAGTACATTCTCGAGTGATATATAAAAAATAACAATAAATGTATAAGCATTTTCCTAAATTTCATCTATCGTGTTTTGTGTACACGATTTACATTGATTGCCCATGGGCTGAATATCTGTTCTTAATAAAATAAATGGGTACTTTGATGCTTGTACTACTGATAATACTAGCAAAGATGCTCGTCATTCCAAGCATGAGGAATTAGCTCCCCATTTAGCTGAGCCAACTTGTATGTCCTTGGACAGATTGTGCTCTCGACTTGGTAAAGACCCTCTCAGTTTGGGCCAAACACCCCAGCACCTAGGTCATGGGTAAAAATAATCATCACAACACCAATTCTTGAAGTAGGGCGTGATTGGTTGTCAGGTCATATGTCATTCTTCAGTGAGAGGAGATGGTTGCTTCAACTAGGAGCACGACCTCATACCCGTAGGCCATGCAGAAGGAAGAATGGCATGTGGAGGTCCGAGCAGTGATACAATAACTCTACAATACCCTAGGTAACTCCTTAGGCCAAGTACCTTTTGCTTGTTCTAGCCTTTTCTTTAAAGTAGCTTTATGTGTCTTGTTGACAGCTTCAACTTGTTCGTTTATTTGCGGATAAGCTACGGGGGAGAAACTCTTAATGACGTTGTGCCTTTCACAATAATCAGTGAACATATCACTGTCAAATTGGAGGTCGTTGTGGAAGGCTATCTTCCTTGGAATCCCATAATGACAAATGATGTTCCAGTGCCTTCTTGGAGGTGATCATGGGGAGGGGCTCAACTTCGATCCACTTCATGAAGTAGTTAACAACTACGAATGTATACTTCACTCCTCACTTTCCCGTGGGCAAGGAACCGATTAAGTTTACACCCCAGACTGTGAAGAGCCAAGGGCTTGTAATCTAAGTGAGCTCATTTGGAAGTGCTTGGGGGATATTGGCATATCGTTAGCATTTGTCAAACTTTTTGACATACTTCAGTGAGTCATAGTTCTTCATGGGCCAGAAATATCCTTGTCATAAAATCTTCTTGGCAATGCTTTGACCCCTTTCTTGGTTCCTTTAGAAGCCTTCGTGCATTTCCCAAAGGATGGCTCTGGCTTCTTGATCGAACACACATAGGAGTAATGGAAATGAGTATCCACGCCTATATAGTTTTATGTCCATTATTACGTATCGAGGAACCTAATAAAGCAACTTCTGAGCAGCTTTTTTTTATCTTGTAGTTCTCTGGAGACAAGGTATTTCGTAATTGATCCCATTGAACTTTCCTAAGGCTCGACTATTTCCACTTCCTTGGGATCTTGGATACTTGCAAAAGCCAAGTAGTCAATTAGGACACACATCAGAGTAATGCAAATGAGTATATGTGCCTATATAGTTTTCTGTCCATTATTACGTACTGGAGAACCTGATAAAGCAACTTATGAGCAGCTTTTTTTATCTTGTGGTAGTTCTTCGGAGACAAGGTATTTCGTAATTGGTCCCATTGAACTTTCCCGAGGCTGGAATGTTTCCACTTTCTTGGGCTCTTGGATGCTTGGACAAGACAACTAGTCAATTGGGATCATGTTGAGCATCTCCACATCTTTAGCTAGAGCATTAACGTTGGAGTTCTGTTCCCGTGGAACTTGTCGAATGGTGTACGTCTAGAAGTTGTATAACATTTCTTAAGCCTTGGACAAATAGGCTGCCATCTTTGTGCCTCAGGCTTTATACTCTCCAAGGCCTTGATTCACCACTAGTTGTGAATCGCTGAAAATTCTTGAGTTCCTCCTCTTTAAGCTCTCCAACAACTCACAATCTAGCTAAGAAAGCTTTCTATTCTGCTTCGTTGTTATAGGCATCGAATCAAAATCTTAAGGCACTGCGGATCTTGTGCCTTTCGGGGGATATTTAAAATAGCCCTGCTCTAGAGCCGTTCTCATTGGACGACCCATCCACATATAACTTCCACAGGGGTCCAGGAGAAGGAGGTTCTTTAGGCCCTTTTGTCATCCCGGTGAAGTCTACCAGTGACTGTCCTTTGATAGCTATCCTCGGGTGGTATGATATGTCAATCTTACTGAGTTCAACTGCTCACTTGAGGAGTCTCACAAAGGACTCCGACTTCTGAAGGACCTGCCTCAAAGGCTAATGGGTGAGCACCCTGATGGGATGTGCCTAGAAGTACGGTCGAAGCTTCCTTGAGGCTATTATCTGCCAAAAAGTCAACTTCTCCATGAGCGGATACCTCAACTCTACCCCATGGAGTCGTTTGGTGACATATTAGATGGGTTGTTGATAGCATCCTTCCTCATGTATCAAGGCGCACTAATGGCATGCCCCGTGATTGCCAAGTAAAAGAACAAAGGTTCTCCCTCCACTAGCTTTGATAATATCAGAAGGTTGACCATGTGTGCCTTTAGCTGCTGAAAGGCAAGCTCGCTGTCCTCTGACTATTCGAATCACTGACTTCCATAGAGGATGTTGATAAATGGGATGTACTTATCGGTGCCCTTGAAAACAGAGCAGTTGAAAGTCACTATCCGACCAGTCTTGCGTTGCACGCCTTTGTGCTTTCGTGGTGATTTCATATCAATTAAGGCACTGACCTTCTTGGATTTTGTTTCAATTCCTCGAGAAATTACGATAAATCCTAAGAACTTCCCCGAGGCAACCCCAAAAGTTCATTTTTGCGGGTTAAGCTTCATCCCAATCTTGCGGAGTGTCGAAAAAATTTCCACCAAGTCTTTTACATGCTTCGAAGAGGTCTTGGATTTGAGAAGCATGTCATCCACACATACCTCTATCTTTTGACCTAGCTGGTTTTATAACATTTTACTTACCAGCCTCTGATAGGTGACCCCCACATTTTTCAAACCAAATGGCATCACTTTGTAGCAGTAGACAAGGGAATCAATTATTCTCAAAATCCATGAGTTGTAAATCATTGTGAATAAGCTCCCCACTCTTAAGATAATGTTGCCAGAGCAATTCCTTTGTGGTGCTATAATAGCTAAGTTACCTCCATATTTAAAAGGCTATAGGAAAAAAATCTTCACACAAATGTGGAGATCTCTGTGAAAGAGATTCTCAAGCACCTAACAATTGAAGAAGAGTCTCGTTCTAGGGATAAATATGAGGATGAGTCTATTGGGACCTCCAAAGTTAATTTAGTGGCCAAACCACCTAAAAACAAAGTGAAAGGGCATAAGGAGCCCCACAGAAAAGTGACAAACCCTTGGACCCTAGAAAGAATGAAGGGCAATTCAAGAGCTCTAAAGGGTCTTGCTTTGTGTGTGGCAAGAGTGGCCATTTTGCAAGGGATTGTAGGATCAAAATGTTGGGAAAACTTATACATGATCATGTTTATTTTCATGTAAATCATATATTATACATATTAATATAAGATAACCTAGAACATGTTTCTAAAATTGAATTCAAACAGAAATAATGATAAAAACACTTACATTATACGCAGTAGAATAATTGAGTCATTCCTTCAGTTTCTCTAACCCTTGTATCCTTTCTGTTGCAGAGTATTACCAAGAAACTGAATCGATCTTCAATTTTCTTGACAGCCTTCCAAAGTATCCTTAGAATCACCTAGACTAGGGTGGGCACTTCTCAACGCATGAGATAGATATAGAGAGAAGAGGAGAAAAGAATATTGAGGCTTAGAAAAGGACTTATGTTGTATAGAGAGTCTAAAACCTACTAGTTCTTCTGATCTTCTCAGAAACAAGTGTGTCTGTCATCTTTTCCAACTCTCACTTAGCATTCCTTTTATAAACTCAATTAGATCATTTATTTAATTAAAAAATCAATAAAATAATAATCAATTATCAGCCCTAGGTCGAAATTATCATGGGCTTTAGGCCCGTGAAATTTCTCATTTAATTATAAGCCCATTGGACTTAAAATCAAGGCCTGTATTATTTTCTATTGAATAATTAATTAAATAATTATTTAAATCCTTTATCAAATTAATTATTTATAATTTTAACCTTGATTTAAACTTATTTATTAATTTAAATACCAATTTATCTTAATTAATAAATATGCCTTAATTTTTCTTTTCTTTTTCTAAATTACATAACACTATGAAACTATCCAAAATTGACCTGATCAACTTTGATAATTCTAATTGATAGGTAAATCAATTAATTAAGACTATCTAGATGATTTTATCCAACGTATAGTGGGGACCATGGGCCGATGAAATTAAACTCCAATAAGTTATCATAAATTTAACAAATAAATTTACTAACTTATTAATTTCTCGTGACTCCACTAAAGACTCAGAATTGCACTCTTGAATTCATAGAATGTTCTATAAGCAATATAGATACGTTATTAATTATCAATTGTTACAAACATAATTGTCAATCAATCCTCTATAGACGGTCTACAATGAGATGGGACTAAAATATTGTTTTACCCCTCATTGTTTTTTATCCTCAAAGCACTTAGTCCTTTGTAAATGATATTTCAATAAACTAATATTAATTACTGAAATGAGATCTCTATCATTTATCACCATGAACCAAACTAAAAGGAAACCATCATATCACTTCTTCATCAGAAGCTATATATGTTCACATCTATGATTAACATTCCCACTCAATTATACTACCGAGTTCCCAAGATGTAAGTATGGGCTAATCCGTAGGGTAAGCTAGTAACGAACAAGTCAAAGAACTCAAATAATACAATCAGTTAGAATACTAATCACTCGTAATTGAGATTAAATTGACCTAGGGACTATATGATATGAATAGAATAGACAATAACGTTATGTTTACTTATCCTATCTGCTGTCAATTTCGGTCCAGTCCGATGTAACAAATACATCCGCTCTTATCTACTTTGCTAATGTTCTGGAAAGAACATAACACTGCGATGTGTAAGTAGATCATATCGTAGATTGTCAAGTCAGTGTAAATCATGTGCACTGACTAATCTTAGGATTAACTTATGTTTGAACATATAATCATATTTATATTCCACTGTGATTACGTCACTATAGATACGATTAGCTATATGCTCAAGATTTAATAGAAGTTTATATTAAACAAATAATCATGAAAATAAAACATGTGAGTAAAGTGAATTACCAAGTCGAAAATGGATTTCTATTCTTTTATTGATAATAAAATGATATTACAAAGAAATTGGATTTTAATTAGGGCATAAAACCCCAACACAAAAAGAGCCACAATAATGAGCCAAAAGTGAATTCGACCAAAGAAATCTTAGCAGCAATACTAAGAGAGGTCAATGCCATCAATGAGAAATATGACTAGCCAATTTTCCTACTTGTTTACTCACTAGGGATACTATTACGTACTTTAGTGGTCAACGAGCTCTAAAAGTAAACTTTTTTTAAAATACGTTGTTAGGTTGCTAAAAGTACACTAACTGGGATAAAATCATTTTTGAAAATACAAATAGTCTTAAATATGTAATGTTGGGATCGTAAATAGTTAAAAATATAAAATATAGCAGTTGATAAGTGCATAAGAAAACTAATGTAGTTGAGAAACAAATCATTTGAAAATTAAAGAGAATAATTAAAGAAATTTTTTTAAAGTATGATACTTATGTGAAAATCTTGAACCCTTTCCAACCCTACTAGCCGAGTTTATCACAGTATGCATACTTTCAACAGAGTCATCACCAGTTTCCAACACCATTCTTAGACTTTTCCTTTACCCACACACATATTGTAACTAATGAGTTATAGAACTCATTAAGGAAGCTAAGCACAATCTAAAAGTTCAACAAAACTCAAACTGGCATTTAAGCTAATCACATAGAAATAAACTTAAGTATAACTTGGCAATACATCACATTCAAATAACATAGTCACAAGTATTGCAATCATATGGCATCAAACCATCTACTATGTCATCTAGCTCAACTATGAGGTGATCAGCCTTGAGACCTCAGTGGTTGGGAGAACACCACTTACTGTACCTAAGTAGCAAACTCAACTATTTCCATAGTGGTTGTTCCAAAGTACGGCTACCATGGGGCTCACATCTATAGAATTCCTCAGCAAGCACAACACAATCACAATAGCACTCACACACTATAACTTGGCTATTGCATTCCCAACAGGTGGGTACTATTATATACTGTTGGGTTCTATGCCCTTAATAAAACAATATTTATCATGTAACACATTTTTATTATCAATACAAGAAGTATAAATCATTTTGTTTATTCAATCGCTTTGTTCGCCTATTTTATTACTTGTTTATTGTGTTAATACAAACATTAATAAAATACCAAACATATGGATAGTTACAATTATAGTGACTAGGTCACAATGGATTATAGTTGTATTTAAATGCTCAAAATAACGAGCCCTAAGATTGAATCAGTGCTTTCGATTTTCACTGATTTGGCAATCTATGATAGGATCTACTTACACATTTGGGGTGTAATGTCTTGTCCAAGGCATCAAATGAGTAGATAAGATCAGATGTATTCGATTACATCAGACTAGGAACGATATTAATTATTGATAGATAAATAAGTATCGTTGTTATCCAATCTAATAAATGTTACAACGATGACCGTAGGTCAAGTCGATCTTAATTATGAGTGATAATATTTTGCTAATTATATTATTTAAATCTTTTGACTTGTTCGTTGCCAGCTTACCCTACGGTCTAGCCCATACTTACATATTCGATATTTAGTCATGTAATTGACTGGGAGTATTATTCATAGATATGAAATTTATAAGTGTTAGGAACTGGTTTCCTAATATGCAGCGGAATTGTGATGGATTGCCCAGTGTACAACAAAATTTTATAACATATTTAAACTACTTTTAAATATGTGGATCCATTAATATACATACATTAATCATTAACAAGAAAAGAATAAATAACATACCTCTTGATGCCTATCAAGTGTCTTTGCTATCTTTTCGCAAAATAAATTATCTTCCTATCCACGCTGCTCCTAGGTACTTACACCAAGATCTTCCACAACGTTCTCTACATCTCAAGAAGTGTGTGGGCACTTAGAGAATAAAATATGGTATATTTCTTATTCAACTTGATGTACTCAACACATGAGATCAAGAGAATAGGCCTGAGATTGGTTCTGTATCTTTTTCAAGGAAAGATGGAAAAGTATCGTTCTTTTTCTTAGAGCGAATAATTCAGTATCTTCTTTTTTTAATTTTTTTATTTATTTATTTTATGGTAAGTCTAAATTATCTAGAAAATATTTAAATTGAAAAAATAAATATGTAGCAAATTTACAATTTATCTTTTAATTAATTAATTATCTTCTTAATGAAACTATCAAAAACTAACTTTCGAATTTTCCATTAACTAATTAATTAAATAAATAAAAATGAAAAATCTATCCATGATTTTTTATGTAGCTCACGCCATAGTGTCTGTCGTGTAGCTCTGTTGTGAAAATTATTTGCTATGTAAGTGCACGTATCGCAATTCAGTAATAATCTTGGTAAAACCAAGTATCGTCCTCAAGGATTGAATTACTAATTACCAATCAATTGACATTTTGTTTTCTATTTGGTTAATTAAACTTTGATTTTTGTAACGATGCAGGAAAAAATATAAATTGCAGAAACAATAATAAAGACCTCAATAAACACAATAAGTAATTGAAAAACCTTGAATTTAAATAATGAAAGAGTAATTAGGGCAGCTAATCTCATCAACTTTCCTCAATATTAATCCCTAATACAAGTTACCAATTTCTTCTTCTTTCTTCCTATTTCAATTAACGAGGTGAAAAAAGAAGCTTATAATCATGTTATGAATTATAAACTCAAATTAAGTTAAAATTTCCTATATTTCTATGGTAAATTTAATCACAAAGAGAGCATTAATCCCAACAACTCAAAAGATAGTTACATAATTAATCTAGATACTCCTTAAAACATAACATACCACATACAGTTAAGCCTCCATATTATTCACATCGCATTATCATCATTAACAAAAAATCAACTGCATTTTACAACCACAATTTCAATCTGATCACTCTAACAATTAACCTGAATGCCTCCAGTGGAAATTAGAATATGATTTTCAAATTACAAAATGAACAATTAGAATACATCATACATGTCTCACTCATACCAACAATCCACTAACCAATATTCAATATGCTTGCATACTTGCCTTTCTCCACTAATGTCAACAACACATGTTTTGGAATCAACATGACTTTTAAGGTTCATAACATTGTGGCTTAGGTAACGGTAGTTGAAAAGACATTTAAGCCTCATTATACCATAAGAACATCAAAAGCCAATCAAACCAACCATAATAATCATCCCCTAATTCACCAATTTTCCAACAATTGAGAAATCCCAAAACAATGCTCCAACATCACTTTATTTAATTATTTATCACTCTTTTTTTTAAGTCTTCTTTTCCTTTTTCTTTTTTTTTTCGAATGGTATACATAAATTAGTGATGTTGCAAGAACTTTTCCCCAATATAACACCATATTTGCTTTTTCAAAACGGTTCAATACACTCTCCAAGTTACCCAAACACATATCAAACAAAGAGCCAAAAACAGAAAAGTCATCCATGAAAATCTCAATGCTCCTTTCCGCCATATCCGAAAAGATAGTCATCATGCACCGTTGAAATGTTGTTGGAGCATTACATAGATTCTCCTTAAAGCAAATGTGCCATAGGGACATGTGAATCTTGTTTTCTCTTGGTCCTCTGGTGCAATAGCAATCTGATGGTACCCTGAATACCAATCCAAGAAACAGTAGTAGTTGTGGCCTGCTAATTTGTCAAGCATTTGATCAAGGAAAGGCAAAGGAAAATGATCCTTCCTTGTAGCCTTGTTGAGCTTGCGGTAATCAATACAAATCCTCCACCCTGTCACAGTTCTAGTTGGAATGAGTTCATTGTTTTCATTCTTCACCATAGTCATAGCACCCTTTTTCGGTACCACTTGACTGGACTCACCCATGCACTATCAGAAATTGGGTATATCACCCTGATGTCAAACCATTTAAGGATCTGCTCAAGTACAACCTCCTTCATAGCTGGGTTGAGTCTTCTCTGAGCCTCTATAGATGGCTTACTATCTTCCTCCAATAAAATTTTATGCATTATTGTTGAAGGACTTATTCCTTTAATATCCGCCAATGTCCACCCAATGGCCAATTTATGATCCCGTAAAACCCTCAACAATTTCTCCAATTTAGTTTTTGAGAGGTCAGCTGAAACAATTACAGGTAAAGTCTCCTTCTCTCCCAAGTATGCATAACACAAATGATTCGGAAGAGCCTTTAATTCCAATTGCGGTGGTTGCTGAATAGTTGTCAATGGTCGTTCTAGTCCCTCCGCAAACTCTTCAAACTTTTTCCTGTACAGTTGGTAAGAGTTAATAAAATTTACATATTCTCTCATCTCAGCATCATCATCATCTTCCTCACCACCTATCAACACTTCCTCTAAAGCATAACTACTCACCCTTCTTTTCGAAACTACTTTATCTATCACCTCCACACTATAGCAACTATCACTAGCCACCGGATACGTCATTTCCTTGAAGACATTGAATACCACCTCATCTCCTTGAACCCGAAGCTTCAATTCACCCTTCTAAACATCAATAAGAGCTTGGCCAGTGGCTAGAAATGATCTTTCAAAAATAATACGCACATCAGTATCTTCCTCCATGTCAAGAATGATAAAGTCAACAGGAAAAATAAACTTATCCACCTTCACAAGAACATCTTCAATGATATCCTGTGAATGCTTCCTTGATCGATCTGCTAATTGTAGAGTAATTGTTGTTGGTCTTGCTTCACCCAAACCAAGTCTTATGAACACAGATAAGGGCATCAAATTAATACTCGCCCCCAAATCACACAAGGCATGCTTACACTCAAACTTTCCCACAGCTTGAACCTGAGCTTGGTCCATAGGAATGTTATTATTATTATTAGTAGGACACTGATCAAAAGAGTGAGAACCACCACAAATTTCACACCTACCTTCCATCTGAATCGCATTAGCAGACACAGTATTCTGCTGTAATTGTTTTGTCAACGAGGCCACTTGTGCTATCAGAGCAGTAATTGCATAAAGTTCATGTACCCCAGCTACCTTTCTAACCCCAGATGAACTTTCATCTGACCAATGATGACTGTTAGTGGCCATGTCCTATAACAATTCATAAGCTTCGTTGTCACTCTTACTCATGAATGCCCCACCAGCTGCAGCATCAATAATTGTTCTTGTTGTACCACACAGCCGCTGTAAAAATTATGGACCAACATCCACTTTTCTATACCATGATGGGGACATTTCCTCAATAGCTCCTTAAAACATTCCCAAGCATCATATAATGACTCTCCATCCATCTGATAGAAGTTATTAATTCCTCCCCTTAGTTTAGCAGCTTTTGAGGGAGGAAAGAACTTGGCAAGAAATTTCTGAGCCAAATCCTCCCAGGTATTTATCGAATTGGATTGAAGGGAGTTCAACCAACACTCAGCTCTTTCCCGCAACGAAAATGGGAAAAGCCTCAACCTGATTGCATCGTCACTCACTCCATTATACTTGAAGGTATCACACAACTCCAAGAAATTCACCAAGTGCATATGGGGATCTTCATAAGGCAAACCACCAAATTGGATAGTAGACTGCACCATTTGCAAGATCGCCGACTTAATCTCAAAATTATTGGCCTCCACAGCTGGCGGTCTTATACAATGTTTTACTCTCGTAACAGTAGGAAATACATAATCTCTCAACCTCCTTACAACAGAATTTTAAGCCTAACCATGAACAACCTCGGGAACCCCATTATTCCCATCATTCTGTGCCATCTCCACAGTTTGACGAGCCAAGTTCTTGTTTCTTCTGTTTTGTTTGCAAGCCTTCTCAATCTCAGGATTAACAGGAACAATACTATCTGCTCCTCTTCTGCTATGCATATAACAAAACTACCTGAAATTGATAAAGAAACGCAGCTGAAACAGGTTAGAAACAAGATAAAGAACAACCAAATTAGAAATAAAATTAATTAGACTGATATTGATAATTTTTAGTCCCCGGCAACAGCGCCAAAAACTTGTTGCGAAAATTATTTGCTATGCAAGTGCACGTATCCCAATTCAGTAATAATCTTGGTAAAACTAAGTATCATCCTCAAGGACTGAATTACCAATTACCAATTATGGATGCCAAAAATCCACCAAGAAAAAAATCTCTGGTCTCTGGTTGGAATATATGGCTAAAGTTCACTTAGTCATTCTATCGGGCTTGGACCTATAGGCCTTGTGGATATGGAATAATTTCCTTTAAAGCTTCCCTCGGTGAAAGTATGAAGACCCTAGGTGCACATCTCCCTCTGCCAATGGCCTTGCATAGCGAGGCCCAATCCCCGTGTACAGGCCTTCGGGCTTCTCGTGTTATGGTGTTAGGCGCGTGAGAATACGGGATATTACCCCAAGGGAAGCACCTCATTATGAGTCATGAAGTTTGGCCTTGCTAAGCTAAGGGGGCCAAACTAAGCGTTGCAAGAGGACGAGTGCATAAGGCCCTCACATAGCGAGGTCTGGCGTGCCTACGCGAGGTTGATATGCTCAAGGGTCGAGATGCACACACATGCATAAGGGTTGTCAAAGGCACCAGGGATGTACGCCTACATCCATGCAAAGGGAGCCTCGCATAGCGAGGCCCTACCTGCCTTGACGCCAAGAGATTTCAAGGGCACTCGATCCATATGCCTCGCCCGCACCTGTGTCTCGCGACATGGCCTCGCACCATCGTCTCGCGCTGCACCACGGTCCCGCGCACCAAGCGCTTCGCCTTGCCCGCGCCTACATCTCGCGACATGGCCTCGCGCCATCGTCTCGCACGGCAAAGTGTACCGCACCACGATCCCACACACCTTGCCCCGCCTCACCCGCGTCAACACCTCGCACGACCACCCATCACAAGGGGTATTTGGGGTGTCACGACAAAGGCCTTACGAGACACCTCTCGGCTCATTTCCATGGGGCCATCTCGCAAGGTCCATGATTGCCAAGCACCTTAGACTAATGTATAAGGGTTTCAACACTTGAAGTCCTTGGGAATAAGATACCTTGCGAGGATAAAAACCTGTGGCTCGAGGACGTCGTACAGGTACGAAATGCACCTGCAAACCAAGAAGAGTTAGAATACAGACACAATGTCCATGCCAGACAAGTAGTGGCAGTACAAGAATGGTTCATGGAAAGTACTCCCCTAGAACGCCTATGAGGTTCGTACATGACAAGTAGTGGAGGCATAATATGATACCAAGGCAGGAGTACTTTGGCAGCTCGCTGACATGTACTAGAGCCGACCACCACTCTTCCAACACCACTACCACCAGTGCCACTATCCTAACAGTGTACTCAAGTACCTTCTTCTCCCCTGGGATCACCTTGTATTGGATGCCATTAGAGCCAGGCTATAAATAAACCTCCACCTCTCAAGCCAAGGGGTTGGAAAAAAATCATTGTAGAAGGAGATAGTAAAGTAATAAACGAAATTCACCTCCATTGTTGTTTGGAATGTTTCTTTCTTAATTTCTTCCTAAGTTCAGTTTACACTTCTTTTTTTTTTGTAACAATCTTTGAGCTTTCCATCCATATATTATTGACGAGTTTCTGCCGTCAACACCAATCGATTGACCTTTTTGTTTCTATTTGGTTAATTAAACTTTGATTTTTGTAACAATGCAGGAGAAAATATAAATTGCAGAAACAATAATAAAGAACTCAATAAACACAATAAGTAACAGAAAAACCTTGAATTGAAATAATGAAAGAGTAATTAGGGCAGCTAATCTCACCAACTTTCCTCCCTATTAATCCCTAATAAAAGGTACCAATTTCTTCTTCTTTTTTCCTATTTCAATTAATGAGTTGACAAAAGCAACTTATAATCATGTTATGAATTATAAACTCAACCTAAGTGAAAATTTCCTATATTTCTATGGTAAATTTAATCACAAAGACAACATTAATCCAAACAACTCAAAAGATAGTTATACAATTAATCTAGATACTCTCGTTCCAAATTATAATTATGTCCTGAACAACCAAAGCAAGTTCAAATCGAACTTCTCAGATTTTGATTCAAAAACATACAGGTAATGACTATAGATGGCCAATCAATAAGCATAGATTTCAAGGAATTGAAAAAAAGATGAAGAAGAAATGATAATTGCATTAGTTCATAATATGGATTCAAGCGATTCAATTAACAACCCTAAACAGAAAATTAGTTCATAACTGTCATTCTAATCATTAAGAAATTCAAGAACAATATAAAGAAATAGATGAATAACAAACAATTGAGAATCCTCATTGAGTCTTCTCCAAAATTTTCAGCCACCAAAAACTATCTCTCCATATTCCTCTCTAGCCTCATTTTGGTTTCCCCTTTTCTCTGCTATAAAACCTATTTTTTTTCATTTTGAAAAGAGGCGGGTCGCGGCCCTACTTACACCATGCCGTAGCCCATGTCCTAATTTTATGAGAATTTGCACCTCTAGGTCGCGGCCCTCCAAAGCCATGCCACAGCCTGTGTCCTTGTTTTCTGGGATTTAGCTCTACAAAGCCGCGACCCTCCAAAGCCATGCCGCGGCCTGAGTCTAGACTCTGAAACAATGATTTTGTGAAGAGCCTGGCCGCGGCTGTTATTTTCTCAAGCCGTGGACCATAAGGAATTCTTCAATTCATGAATTTTTAAACCCGAAAAATCAGCAATGCCTTCAAATCATGTCGAGATCCATCACATATAATTAATTATTTGAATAAATATCTATCTTTCAAATTCAAATCCAATTTGAACTTATCAGATTATTATCTCCCACTCAAATAAATATATTTAATTAATTCTACTAATTAATTAAAACCAATTTTAATTAAATACTAATTTCGAAAATTAAATATTTATTTTATTATAATTTTGAAAATTATAATAATTTTATTATTTATATAATTTCAAAAATTATATAATAATTAATTATTAATTAATTTTTATAATTACAACTAATTTGTAATTAATTAATTAATCACTATTATCACATAATTGCATATTTGGCCCAAAGAACAAATTTCTTCTTAAATATGTATTTCTACCATTTTACCCTTTATGTCAACTCTTGCCTTGAGTAGTGTTGATAGAACCGCTGTGAGGACCTATAATTCCAAGCTCCAATAAATTTGAGATTATTAATTAAACAATCTTAATTTATTAATTTCATGATTACTCCACTATAAATATGAGACTGGACTCTTGTAATTATAGATATTTCATTCACTGAGTACTTTATAACAATAAAGTGTCCATTGATATAGTCATTACATAAAAATTAACCCTCTAATAATGGTTTATAATTAACCTGGAATAAAATTACTGTTTTACCGTTTTAATTATATCTTGTTTCCTTAAGTACCATTGACTTTACTAGTGAAGGTTAATTCATAACTAAATTATGAATTTGAGCTCAATAACCTTTCAGTCCCAAAAGTCAACCCTTAAGAGAATCATTATTCAATCTCTTACGAGAAGGTATAGATTCTATTTCTGTATACCATGTCCCCAGCCATTTACATTAATGAGTTCCCAAAACAAAAGTCTCTAGCCTGATCATTCTGACAGACCTTAATGAGTGAATCAAAGAACTCATATAACATAAACAAGAGTTCATAGTAACTTTAGGATTAAGATCTATTTGTATATGATCATCAGTTGATATATTTAATTAATACTTCGAAACAGTATTTAACTAAATATTAATAAACATATCTGGTCCAGTTCTATATATTCTCTAATATATAAAGCACCTCCACTAAAGTGTCCTACTACACTAGTAATCCGGATCTAGATTGTAACGCCCTACTACCTTAGAGCCGTTACTAAGTGGGTTTAAAATGTGCAATTAACTCGCTAAACGTGGTTTTAAGAACAAAAGTGTGATTAAACAAAAAGTTAAGGCTGTAATCTTTGAAAGCACCCTATTTCATTGAAAATTCCAAGTGTCTAACGTTTGGGATCCCAAAATAAGGTTTATAAAATATTTACAACTCAAAATAGGTTTATAGATAACTAACTATCAAAAGCACAGTTTAATACAACCATTTCTCAAATTTCCCCAACCAAAGCAGTCGGGCAGCCCAAACATGTATGCGCCGCCCCACGCTCTTCGTACTCATGGCTGGTTGACTTTTTCCTTGCCCTTACCTGCAACACAGAGCACCCGTGAGCCGAAGCCCAGCAAGAAAACTCACACAGCACATAACATATGCATATTATATAACCATTTATATAAGATAATCCATAGATAAACAGATAGTCCATCAGACTAAACATATACGGCCATGCCGTCCCAGAAGCATTACCAAAGCCTGGGATCTCGGTCCTCACCGTAAGGATATCCCATGTATCCATTGGGGTCTCACCCTGGTGGTATGCACTCCGCGTGCCAAATGTTACTCTCGGCCCCACTGCCGTTCTCAGCCTTCGCCATTCTCGGCCTTCACCGTTCTCAGCCCTTTGCTGTTCCCGGCTCCTTGCCGTTCTTGGCTCCTTTGCCGTTCATTCAACTATAACCTCATATAGCTTAACTCAAACAACATTCAAACATATAACAGTTCAATCAAGGGCTATATCCTAACATATAGTACAATCTAGGGACGTGTCATGCAACAACACTATGGGCCCATGCCCTGCTCTACGGGTACTACAATTTTCTTACTTGTATCCCGAGCTTTACAATGCACCAAAGTCATGAGCACGGTCCTCTATCCCGAGCTTCTCCGAAAACCTAGTCACAACACATATAAAACACCCTTTAATACTAACCAATCCAAAACCACTTCCCGGAACCTATCCCGTACTCTCGGGACCTCCAATTTCCCAAAACAATATAACAGAAACATCCCCCGAGCCCCCGGGGCAAAAGCCCTAAAATGCAAAAAATTCCCTACCCAGAAAATAGCCTAGCACCGCGGCACTACCCTTCAAGGGCCGCGGCGCCCAGAAACTTCTTTGCTGCCTGATGCAGCCTTGCGCTGCGGCACCAAGGAATAGGGTTGCGGCGCCCCTTCACGAACCCAGATTTATGGGTTTTCCCCTGCATTTTCCTCGAGCCAAAACACCTCCAATCCAACCCAAACACATACCTAAACCCCAAAACCAAATTGAAACATCAAATAAACCATCTAACAACCTATAAACACCAGCAACAAGGTCAAACATACAATCACACCCAAAATCCACACTTTGGTTTCAAACTTCAGAAACTTAAACCAGTAGGCCAAAAACTTAAATCAAAGCTTGAAAAACTTAAACCATGCTTCCAAATTCTTAAACCACATCAGATACGAAAATTCAAAGATATTTAAAACTCTTACCTCAATCAAGAATTCAACCTTGAGCTGCTTTCCCAATCAAATTCCAAGCTCAATCACAAACTCAAGCTGAACCTATCCTCAATTCATCCCAAGAATTCACCAGGCAAAACACATAACTCAATTCTCAATTCCATTATATTCTTAACTGAATTTTACAACATATACACAGAATTTCCCTACCTCAATATGTTGAATACTCCTCTAAGTTTCCTAGCTTTAATCCCCTTCTTGATCCCAAGAGATTTGCCCTTCTTCCCTTCCTTCTTGTCCTTAGTTTTTTCCCTTTTCTCTTCTAGGTTTTCTTCCAATTTCAGCAAGATCAAAATATGCCTAAGTATAAAACGTGAATCACCTTTTCCCTCAGCTGAAGGTATCTAAACCCCTGCCAAAAGACTATTTTACCCATCCAAGTAATTTATTTCCTAACTAAACCTCAAGGGAACTTTTGCCATTTCACCTTTCCTACAAATCTACCATCTTTCTCATCTAAAAGATGTTACTCTTAATGGTTACTAATGGTCACTCAAGTTACTCAATCACCACTAACCATTAGCTCACAAACTCAAAGTATACAATTCCCAAAATACCCCTAGGTTCCTCCCGAGCTGGGTATTTAATCTCATTGTGACTTTTAAACTAATTAGCTCCCTAGGACCGTCTCGGCACGTGCATCACAATAATATCACCACTCACACGTGGTACTACTCATATAATACAATTATCACATTTATGCCCTCAGCGAGCTAAAATTACCATTTTACCCCTAACAGACAAACGGGGCCCACATGCATTCTAACCACATATTCATTTAAATTCATATATTAACATGTTAATTAACTTATTGCCCTCTAGGCACGCTAATCAAGGTCCTAAACCTTATTAGAAAATTGGGGTGTTACATAGATCACATGTATTCATAATACTAGTGGACCGTACATGCAGTAATTAATCTAAAGATTCCATAACTTTATTTTACTGTGAACTATTCAAGTTCATTTATCTCAAACACAATCCTCTCGTACCAATATGTGGTTGAGATCATATATATGAACTTTGGAATTTTTCTGATATTTCCTTAATATTATCACAGAGTAATATAGTCCATAAAATATACGCATAACAAATTCAATTTATTTATTTATTTCTTAAAACAATGTCTACTACATATGCTTCAGGGCACAATTCCCAACAATCTCCCACTTCCCTAAAGTAAATGAGGCATCTCTCTCATTCCCATGTTTCTTACATGCTCCTTAAAATATTTCATGCATAAAGTCTTTGTGAAGGGATCTGCAAGATTATGCTCTGAAGCTACCTTGATAACTGCAACATCTCCTCGATGAACTATCTCTCGGATTAAGTGATATTTCCTCTCGATGTGCTTTCCCCTCTTGTGACTCTGTGGTTCCTTTGAGTTAACTATTGCCCCACTGTTGTCATAGTATAAGACTAGTGGCTTATCAACATCTGACACTACTTCCAGATCGGAATAGAACTTCTTGAGCCACACAGCCTCCTTAGATGCTTCACAACTACTATATACTCGGCTTCCATGGTGGAGTCTACAAGGTTGGTTTGTTTAATACTTCGCCAGACTACTGCTCTTCCTCCAAGAGTAAACAATGATCCAGAAGTTGATTTCCGACTGTCTCTATTTCATTGAAAATCAGAATCAGTATAACCAGTGGGGTTCAGATCTCCACCTGAATATACAAGCGTATAATCTCTAGTATTTCTAAGATACTTGAGAATATTCTTCACAACAATCCAATGAATCAATCCAGGATTGGATTGATAACGACTGACTATCCCTACTGCATAACAAATGTCAGGTCTTGTACACAACATGACGTACATTAGATTGCTTACCGCTGAGGCATAGGGATACTATCTCATATCTTCCTCTTCCTGAGGAGTTTTGGGACACTACTCCTTGGAAAGGACTACTCCAGAACGGGGTGGCATATCACCCGTTTTGGAGTTTTGCATATTAAAGCATTCTAGCACCTTATCAATATAAGTCGCTTGAGACAGTGCCAAAGTCTTGTTCTGTCTATCTCTAAGAATTTGAATGCCCAGAACATACTTGGCTTCTCCCAAATCTTTCATTTGGAATCATTCAACTAACCAGATCTTTACCTTTGATAATGATGTTACGTCATTGCCAGTCAGTAATATATCATCAACGTAAAGAACAAGGAATTATACTACACCATCTTTGATTTGTTTATAGACACATGGTTCGTCAACATTTTGTTCAAAACTAAATGTTTTAATTGTGTCATCAAATTTAAGATTCCAAGATCTAGAAGTTTGTTTGAGTCCATAGATGGACCTGAAAAGCTTGCAAACTTTTTGTTCTTGACCTTTTACTTCGAACCCTTCTGGTTGAGATATGTAAATGGTTTCTTCAAGGTAGCCATTCAGAAAAACTGTTTTGACATCCATTTGCCAAATCTCATAATCCATGCACACAGCAATGGATAAGAGTATACGAATGGATTTTAGCATGGCTATAGGAGAAAAAGTTTCTTCATAATCAACCCTTTCATTATGTGTGTAGCCTTTTGCTACAAGCCTTGCTTTGAAAGTCTCTACATTCCCATCTGCTCCTCTTTTCTTCTTGAATATCCACTTGCTACCAATGGGCTTGATATTCTCAGGTGGATCTTCAAAAACCTAGACATAATTGGAATACATCGATTCCATTTCTTGGTTCATGGCGTCTTGCCATTTGTCCTTGTAAGAATCATTCATTGCATCTTGAATGTCAATGGATCGTCTTTGTTTGTTCCAGACACAAGCATTTGAACTTCATGTTCATAGCATATGGGTTGCTTACTAACCCTCCCACTGCGACGAGGTTCTCTACTATTCTGACTAGAACGAGCAGTTTCCTCTTGCTTTTTTTCATTGGTTGTTACTGGTGACTTTGCAACTTCATTCGAGACCATCTCCTCCAGTTAACCTTATTGCGACGTTTGTGGTTATTAGCATAGTCATGTTCAAGAAAAGTTGCATTTTTCGATACAAATGTTTAATTTTCTTTTGGACTATAAAAAATTCTACCTCTAGTCTCTTTGGAATATCCCACAAACATGCACACTTCAGAGTGTGATTCCAACTTCCTAATCTTTCCTTTAAGCACATGTGCAGGACACCCCCAAATGCAAAAATGGTGTAAACTAGGTTTACAACCATTCCATAATCCCATGCATGTCTTCTGGGTAGACTTAAATGGAACAACATTCAATATGTACAGAGCACATTGAATTACATAGCCCCATAATAACAGTGATAATGATGAGAAGCTCATCATTGATCTAACCATGTCTACTAGCATTCTGTTCCGTCTTTCTGAAACACCATTTTGTTGGGGCGCTCCAAGTGCTGTGAGTTGGGATTGAATACCATGCTCACGCAGATGGTCCTCGAATTCAAAATCCAAGTACTCTCCTCCTCGATCAGATCGAAGAACTTTTAGTGATTTAACTAATTTCTTTTCAGCCTGTGCTTGAAATTCTTTGAACTTTCCAAAAGTTTCAGATTTTCTTTACATTAAGTATAGGTAACCATATCTTGAATGATCGTCAACGAAAGTGATAAAGTATTCATAACCTCCTCTTGCTTGTACATTAAGTGGACTGCAAATATCCATATGTACCAGCTGAAGTGGTTCTGTAGCTCTTGAACCTTTAGCAGAGAAAGGTCTCTTAGTCATCTTGCCTTCTAGACAGGATTCACAAACAGGGAGAGATCCAATAGATAGTTCTCTTAAAGGACCGTCCTTTACAATCCTATTAATTCTATCTAGACCAATATGGCCCAATCTCAAGTGCCACAGATATGTTTCACTATCGGAATCAGTCTTTTGTCGTTTAATAGATCTAGGATTAGCTGTTTTAAATAATTTAGAATTATAAGCAGATTTCTCTTTAGCTTGCAGTTTATAAAGCCCATCAATAGATTTTGTAGAACATATCTTAAAACTATACCTCGAAATAACAATCAAATTATTATTAAAATAAATTTTAAGACCTTTTTCATGCAACATAGAAACAGAAATTAAGTTTCTAGAAAATTCAGGAATATAAAAAACGTTCTCTAAAATAAGAAAGTTATTCTTCTCAAATTCTAGACGGGTTGTTCCAACTACTGCTGCAGAGACAATTTGACCACTGCCTACCCTCATAGTCACCTCTCCATTAGCAAGCTTCCTCGTCGAACTAAGAATATGTAGAGAAAAAAAACATGATTAATGGCTCCTGAATC
This sequence comes from Humulus lupulus, assembly GCF_963169125.1. Classification (NCBI taxonomy): domain Eukaryota; kingdom Viridiplantae; phylum Streptophyta; class Magnoliopsida; order Rosales; family Cannabaceae; genus Humulus; species Humulus lupulus. Next base: position 164,922,969 of record NC_084795.1, read on the forward strand.
TACTATCCAAGATGAGGAATTGTCTTCCACTAAATAAGCTTCTAACACAAGTAAATGAAATTTACCTTTCTTTGTCTCTTTCAGGTCAGCGAGATACTTTGGATAGTTTCTCTTCCAGTAACCATCTACTCCACAGTGAAAACAAGTCCCCTTAGGGGTCTTCTTTTTGGAGCTCTTGGTGTTCTTGTTCTCTTTGCCTTTGGATGACTTGTTAGGCTTCTTTGAATTCTTGTCCTTTTCTTTCTCCTTGTCCTTTCCATGTCCATTTTTCCTCTTTTCGGCTTTAGCCTTTGAAGAGGATGGGCCAGAATCAGCAACATTTTCCTCTCCTTCTTTCTCAAAACCTTTGTTAAGAGATTCATAAGTTTGCAACTCATTCAACAGCTGTGTCATGTTATATGTTAATTTGTTCATAACATAGTTGGTTGTGAAACCTTTAAAAGCTAGAGAAAGTGATTCAAGTGTAATTTTCACTTGAGTCCTTTCATCAATGGTTGCTCCATGGATAATGGCATCGTGCATTATGTTGATCATGTCTAATACGTATTCTCTGACAGAAACTCCTTTCTTCATTTTCTTGGTCATGTAGGATCTGGTAGCCTCATGCTTGCATTGATCTGACTGCTGCCCAAACATATCTTGAAGGGAATCCCAGATATCATAAGCAGTCTTAGTGTCTTCAAACTTCTTTCTGAGCAAATCGCTCATACTTGCAAGCATAAAACAATTTGCTTTGTTGTTTGATAAGATCCAATTATCAAACTTTTCCCTTGCAGTTTTGGCAGCAGTAGCGGGAGGGACTTCAGGACATTCCTCAGTCAAGATAAATTTGTGATTCTCACATATTAATACGATGTTCATGTTTGATTTCCATTTCATGTAGTTTTCACCAGTCAACTTTTCATTAGCAAGTAAAGAAGATACAGGATTTAAGCTAGACATGATTACTGAAAATAAATAAAATAAACAAAATTGAATTTATGCATATAATAAATATCAGTAATTTTTGGAATAGCAAACGTGATGCATGAATGCAACAACTAAAGAACACACAAAAAATAATTACTAATTCCACGATTAATTAATTTGAACATTAATGAACCAGCCTTAGGGTAGGTCAGACTAATTCCAAATTAATTTTGAGTTTATAAGTGAAAACTCAAATCAACATTTTTCTTTTGACTTATAAAAAAACTGCTTGTTTGGTCAAGGATACACTAGTCTTCTCGAAATCCTAATGCACCTTGTGAGTGTAACCCATTATTTTAGATCAATGACTTAACTCAAGAGTGTGCCTTAGGGTTAGTCAAACTTGAAATACATCATTAAATCCTATTCTTGAAAAAGAAGTTTGCCTTGAGAATAACATAGTCGGAAGCCTTCCTTAGGGGGACAAAAGCAATGGTGCCACGAGGCCCTCTCCATGTTACCTCAGTGACAACTAATAATGGAGATCATGGGACTTATTGTCATAACTCCCTCTCCCACTCACTATTTTAAAATATGTGTTTTCTCAAAACATCCTATGTTTTTTAATTAGTTTGTAAAAATAAAATGATCTATTTTTACCAAATGATATTCTAATAATTACTAATCCAATTAAGCAAAATTAAAATTATAGAACTGTGTCCTAATTAATTCAATTTTAATTTGCTATAATTACTATGAATACCATTTATTATTTAATAAAATAATTTTATAAAATACTAGAAATTAAATTACTGTTAAAATCAATTTCCACTCTTGAACTAGATAAAACTAGATTTATTATTATATGGTCCATTACATAAAGAATATAATAACATAGGACAATCCTAAGGCATGTTTCTACTTATATGAGATGCATGCTAATTTTAAACACTGTGTGGGTAATATGTATGGCATGTCAAAAATGCATGATAAAGTATTAAACAATTTAATCACATTCAAATATTTAAATAAATAAATACTAATTAAATAAATAAATAAATGTGGGCCAGGTGTTTAGGTATTTCTAGAAAAAAAATTACAACACTTGTAAAATTATACACAAAAAATGTAAGAGACTAAATAAAACCTAAAGAGAACTTTATCTTCAACTTTGGGCCTTCACAAGTAGTCTTGATCCATTAAGTCACTTATCCATTTTGTTTATCCAAAAAACAACTGTTGATGACGTGGCAAGAATTTTCGACACGTGGCCGACACGTAGCAGAGATACTGCTCGCCTATAGACTAGAAATATCTCTACATGCGGAGATCAAGTTTTATATACGACCAGTCTGGTCGTATACTCCGTTCATTTATGTAAAGATCTATACAGTTGTAGTGATATCCGAGAATATCTCTTCATTTTGACCTGAAGATTCGTTTATTAAGGGAATATATTATTATTTGACTCATGTAACCCTTCTTGAGCCTATAAATACACAAGAAATAGCTCAAGGAGGGGGATCTTTTTCTCTTTTTTTGAATTATATTACTATTATCCATCGTTTGTATTGTTTTATTCTTCTAAGGTCTGTGAAACTCAGGAACCCTAGTTCTTTTATCACACCTTTGGAGCTCAATACTAATAATAGTATCAAGTGGATGTAGGCTATTACCAATCACTGGGGCCGAACCACTATAATTCTTTGTGTTCTTTATTTTCCATTAGATTGTTTTCTCAAGCTTTGTGTTATTTTTCTTTGTCGTTTTCTTGACTCCGTGTCGTTGACCAAAACGAGGGTCAACATTCTGGTGCTCTCATTGAGAGTTGAACTCAAGAAGATCTAATGGCAAAAACTACCAAGAAGACTGGACAGGTTGTCGCTGCACCATCCCAGCCTCCTCCCCCAAATTTGGCTGAAGACGAACCTCATTTGGAGTTTGATGAGGAGGAGTTGGACTCTGAGACCTTGAAGACAACACTGGGGGTGTTGCAAGATGAGTTGGCCAATCTGAGGGCCAATCAGGAGAATGATGTCGAGATAATGGCGTCGCAGCAAAGGGAGATAGAGCACCAGCGCTAGGAGCTGAGCGAGCAGCAGGCGGAGATGGACCGTCGGCAGAGGAATGCCATGGCAGCCCTTGAAGCAGCCATCCAGCTGGCTAGGAATCAGGCTGCGCCAGCCTCCCAGCCTGATCAACCCCTAAGCGGGCCACCTCAAAGGGGTCCCAATCCTAGTCCTCCGCTCCAGTCATTAAGCCCTCAGAGGCCGGAGCAGCCACCTATGCCTCGGGATGATATCCCACCTAGGGATCCTGAGACGCAACCTCCGTCTTAGGCAGGTCGAGGCAATCCCCCATGCCCGAGGCAGAATAGGGTCGGGCAACAACCCCACAGCCCTAGACACCCAGGGGGTGAAGAGCCGAATCCACCAAGCAGGGGGCAGCGCCCTTCTGCCAACAGAAGGAACTCAGAGCAGGCTCTGCGGTCAGGGGCCCCCCACGGCATGACAATGCACGGGGACCCACCGACCAATGCAGGCCTCCCCCCAACGCTCGGGAAATACCAGCCCAAGGAGGAAACAGAGGAAATAGTCGGTCGCACCATAGCCAGTCACGGTTCAAAGATGGCCACGGTTACAATGAGGCCGACTCAGGCAGAGGAAATTCTAGTCGGAGGAACGAAGAGAGAGGTGGAGGCAGGAGCCCCCCACCTAGAGAAGACCGACAAGCAGGTCATAACACTGGGGGGCAACCCAGACAAAATAACATCTTTAGCCGACTCGGAGCCAGCGAGCAGCGACGAAGAGACGATGACTTGAGGGATGTACTCAACGACCGCCGAGAAAGGCATGATAAGTACATTCCCCCAGAACCAGAGGCCCCAGCGATTCTGGAAGCCGTCCAGGCTCAAATCGATGCCCTAAACCAGGCTGTGCAGCAGCTGGTCGAGGGGCAGACATCGCACATTGAGTACGATCGGAGGAGAGGCACCCCTTTCGTACAGATGAGTGCGAACAGGCCTTTCAAGCACTAAAAACGCATATGGCACAGCCACCCATCCTGTCAAAGCTGGTCGATAAAGAGACTTTGTTCATCTACCTGGCAATCACGGATTACGCTGCTAGTGCTGTTCTTGTAAGAGAAGAATAAGGTGTGCAGAAGGCTGTCTATTACGTAAGCAAAATGCTAATCAGAGCAGAATTGAGGTATCCCCCCATCGAAAGGTTAGCCTATTGCTTAGTTTTGGCCTCTAGGAAGCTGCGACCTTACTTCCAAGCTCATCTGATTACGGTATTGACCGACCAGCCTCTTCGGCAAATCCTGCAAAAGCCAGAGGCTGCCAGAAGATTACTAAAGTGGGCAGTCGAACTCGGGCCGTTCGACATATCTTACCTTCCGCGAGCAGTGATAAAAGGTCAAGCCCTAGCTGACTTCATCACCGAATTCACAGAGCCCGCGGGTGGCGAGCAGATTGAGGAGCCCAGTGAGCCTAAATGTCAAATCCAAGCACCCTCGTGGAAATTGTTCATAGACGGTTCATCTAACGAATCCCACGCAGGATCAGGAGTGATATTGATAACGCCGGAAGGGCATCGATTTCACTGTGCAATTAGGACTTCACTGCTTCTAATAATGAGGCTGAATATGAAGCATTACTCGCTGGACTGCGATTAGCCAAATATATGAACATAAAAGCGCTTGACATCTATAGTGGTGAACCAAGTCTTGGGAGAGTATCAGGCGCGAGGTTTGAAGATGGTCACCTATCTGAACAAAGCAAAGGATCTAATAGCTCAGTTCAACAGATACAGCCTCCAACAAGTACCTCGCGATTAGAATTCCAATGCGGACGCTTTGGCAAAGTTGGCAAGTACAAAAGATGCTGATACTCTGAACATAGTGCCAGTCGAACGACTATCAGTACCAAGCATCCAAGCAGCAGAAACCACTCTGGTCATCCAAATGGAGGATACATGGATGGCACCATATGTAGAGTATCTGTCAAGCGGCGTGCTACCAGCGGACAGAAACAATGCTAGGACCCTTCAGCGGCAAGCTGCTAGGTATATCCTGGTCGATGGAATCCTGTACCGAAGGGGATACTCACTACCACTTATCATATGTGTTACAAAGGAGAAAGCCAAAGGGTTAATGAAAGAGGTGCACGAAGGTTTTTGCAGGGACCACGCTGAGGGGCAAAGCCTGTCGAAAAAGATCCTAAGGCAGGGATATTTCTGGCCAACCATGAATGAAGACTCAATAGAGTTCGTGCAAAGATGTGATAAGTGTCAGAGAATTTCTAAAATCCCACGAGCAGCTCCCAACGAGTTAAAGCAGATGTAGAGTCCATGGCCATTCGAAGTTTGGGGAATAGATCTAATCGGATCTTTGCCTACAAGAAAAGGTGGTGTAAAGTATGCAGTGGTTGCCATCGACTACTTCACCAAATGGGCCAAAGCTGAGCCACTCGCGACCATAACGACCAAGAAAGTGCTTGACTTCGTAGTCAAAAACATCATCTGTCGCTATGGATTACCAAAGAAGATAGTCTCAGATAACGACACCCAGTTTGACAGTGATCTATTCACGGACTTCTGCAAACGTCATGATATTATCAAAATCTTTTCTCCAGTCGCTCATTGTTGTGAATTTTCTAACGATTAAAATATGCGCAAGTATACACAATCGACAACAAGTAATACAGTGATAATGTATCAAAGTTCGTCTCCACAGGGACTTTTCAACTAAATTAATGTAAAATCAACCAAAAACAACTTATAAAATAGTAACCAAAACAAAGGAAAGAGTGGGTAATTAACTCTGAAAATAATTTTAGACAAACAAAGGAATTAAACCAAAAATCAGAGATTAAAATGACAAAATACTGGGTGGTTTTCAGATATAAGAAAAATGGGTTCGGGTGATTAATTCCCCTCGGTTCGTTCCAGTTGTTACAGCAATGGGTTAGCAATTATGACAGTGTTAACAAATTTCGTAAAACCCAGCAAGTTTTTCCCAAAACGTGCAATCTAATGTCTATACTCCCCTTCTATACATTCCTGCATGAAACCAGATTATAAACATTCAATTAAGCATCAAATCTGACGTTATGCAAGGTAGCAAAACATTCCTATTCTACTACTCACAATCACCTAAAACTAGATGAATCTCTTGCATCAATTGAATGGGTTCAGCTAGACTTCCCTCTTCCAAGTTAGATCTAGCTTAGCACATGCTAAAAATGGCCAATAATTAACATTCAATAACAGTAAAGCACATTCAATTGAACAAAGACATAATCACTTAGCCATTGCATTTGTATATTGAGTTCACACTTGAGGGTTCATAATCACCCTAGCCCTTAAGAAATTAGTTCATAGTTGCAAACTTAAACATGAAAATAATACAGAAGTAATCCATGGAGTTTGCAGAAATTAGATGAAATTAATACAAAAAGAAAGAGATGGTGTAGGACGAATGAGTTGTGAGCTCAAATCCCCCTTATGGCATCAGCCTTCTTTCTTCTCTTTTGGTCGTACTCTTCTCAAATCTTCTCCCTGAAACCTCCTCTGTACTTAGCCAGAAGTTCTCTCTCCTCCTAAAATGGTCAATATCCCCAAAATAATACGGCCCCTCCTTTAATTCTAGGGTACTTTCCTTTACCCTAATTGGACAATCCAGATCATTTGCCTACATGTACTTTGTCCCACATACTCAGCTGACTCAGTACTCAGTACACTTGCCACCTTTCTACTTCATTTAATCCAGCTGGAGCATTGTTTTCACGAAGTCCTTTTTCTCTAGCTTCAGTTTAATTGCTAAGACTGACTGCTACAGCATTGTTGAGTTAGCATCCTCCCCTTTTCAGCAACATTTTCCTTTGATTTACAGTTCCCTCAGCTCCTGTTTTGTAAGCTTCCCTTCCTGATTAACACAACACAGTAATTTACATAAAAACACTAAAAAAAATATTACAATACAAACCTAACTTTTACCCAAACTCACTACCTAGAATAACACACTAAAACTGACAAAATTATAAGAAATAAGGGTTCATTACTCTTTTTAATTTTGAAAAGCAAGTTCAAAGATTATAAAAATAACTCTAAATCCTAGAGTTATCAACACCCCAAACTTGACCTATTGCTCGTCCTCGAGTAATGATGACATAGCAGTAAACACAATGAACAACACACCAATAACAGATGAGAGATTCAAAAGATTCAAAATGGCCTAGTGAACATGATGCTCTCAGAAAAATGGAATTAAGTGGAATAGAGAAATGTTTCTGCCTTAACCGTATATGCTGCCCTTTCAATTTTAGCTCACTGGATATCACTAATATCTCCTCAAAGTCACCTAATCAATAGTGTATACAATTGCATCCCACCAAAACCTTGAATTTCTCTACAACTACCCTTTGATTTTGACATTCATTATAGCTCCATATGTTGGATTAGTGCACTCCTCTCCACTAATGTAGTCTAAACTTATCCCCTTGATCATTAGGACTTTACTAAGCTTGTAATGTAAGGCTTGGGCTAGGGTATGGTAAAGGATGTCTTTTAACTAGCTTAAACCTAACCACCTCACTTGTCAAAAACCGAGCCTCTCCCTCATGATTTATCTCTCTTGAATTACTTCCCTAAACGTTTTCTACTCACAAAGACATGTTGTTGTAATATAATTCTCTTGCTATTTTTATTCTTATCTCTTTTTTTTTTTTTTTTTTCTTTGTTTTTCTTTTTCTCTCTTTTTTTTTTCTGATATTTCATTTACTGTAAATTTTGTTTGTTTTTTTTTTTTTTTTTTTTTTTTTTTTGACTAAACATATTCAAAACAAGAAAGATAACACTATAATACAATTATATGATAGATAGCAAGAGAATATGCTTGATAGTATATAATGGTACGCCTTGTGAGCTAATTCCCCACCCCAAACTTACAACCCAACATTGTCCCCAATGTGGCTAAAATGGTAATCATGAATTAGCTCGCCACAAGCTACACTCACCACACTCACCCCAAACTTAGCATGAAAATCAATTTCTGACAAGTGAGAGCAATTAAGTTGGGACATGTATGGAAAGTGTATTGTAGGGGTAATGGGTATGCATGATCGGGTTGAACACAAAAATAGGCTAATCGGCTCAAAATTTGGGTGACTAAGGGAAAATATTCCTATAAGGAAGGCTAGAAAGGCTCAAACGTCCAAAGATGGCCTAAATCATGTCTTAGGGATAAGTCTAGCTAGGATTTCGCCTCAAGGAAATGCACTAACCAATTCTAGATGCTAAAATTACATATGCAGCAGTCATTTGAAAAATTCAAAGTATGGTGGGAAAACAAAAGTATAAAACTATTGAGGAGAGACTAAAAGGAAACATCCATGATATCCAGCAACTAAACAAGCAAAAGCAACATAAAAAAACAGGCAGAATGGAACGAATGGAAGGCATCATCATCGAGCAGAACACTAGGCCAAAGGAAAATATTTTAAACCTCTCAATGACACACTAGAGTACACAAACAACAACAAGACAACACAAAAACACACACTAACAACAAAACCTACACAGAACATAAAACTAAAACAACATAACACAGAACAGAAACTTAAAAAAAAAATAGTTAATAGGAAAGGGAACCCCCTCTACTCGGAGTCCTCATCGGGAACCTCCGGATTGGGCGCAGGGGCAGAGTAGTCCGTCCATGGGTCGAGGAGTTGCTGCGGGAACTGTGGAAACTGTGGAACCGTCCTGGGAGTTAGCTTTTTGAAAGTACGTTCCACGATGCCGTCTTTTTGCTGCTCGTACTGCCAAAATGCTTGCATTCTGTCACATAGCTCGCTCTGCCGATGATGCATTTGGTGCTGCATCATCTCGTACTGAGTAAACCGCTCCATGAGGGCACTGTCGACAGGGGCAGCAGGGTCATGCACTGAGGAGGAGGCAGAGGCACGATGAGTCCTCGAAGCTCGAGCCGGGCCAAAACTCACTGCTGCTCTAGGATGCAACAGCCCCTCTTCGGGCCATACCGGCACACCAGCATCTCTACATAAGGCAGTAATAGTGGCTGGCAAAAACAGCTTCCCTTTGCCCCTCTGCGCGCACTCAAAAATTTCTCGCGCTAAGACTGTGCCAACATCCACTGGTAACCCCTTCCGAAGGCAGTATAACATGAAAGCTCGGGCTTTGCTAACAGTGGAATCGTGCGAAGTTGGGCATAAAGTGGTTTGCACAAAGGAATAGAGACACTTCAGCTCGTGCTCTAAATCTGTTCGTCGAAGCCGCAGGTTGTCCTGTTCATCGACATCCCAGACATCACCTGGAGCAACATTTTCCATTACTTCAACCAACTCATCCCCCCGAATCTCTCCTCTGTTCTTGGAGAACACACACTGCCCTGTCTCGAGCCCAAACAGGTTATTAATTGCCTCTGCAGTGAATGAGACTGGCACTTCACGCACTATGACAATGGTGGGCCATTCTTGAGATAAGAAATTAGCGTAGAACTCGCGAACAACTTCGGTGATAGCTGGCTCCGGTGTCATAACAACTTTAGCCCAACCCCTGTCAGCAATTGTTTCCTGTAACCATTCGGGTAACTCTTGAAGGCCCTCTGAATCTGCCACAAGGCCCCGCTCCACGTACAACTCACGATGAACAACCTGATTGTTGTACTTTGCCTCTGCAGTTGGGCAATAGAACTTGGCCACTTCAGTAAACTGCCGCCTCTTGCCTTTCTCTCTGTTAGCAACTGATTTAATTCTCGGCATTTGTGGATGGTGAAAGAAAATAGCTTCGGCTGGGTTGATGGGCACGCAATTGGTTTGGGCAGAGGGCTTGATATTGCTGGGTTGATGGTTGATTTCTGGGTAATGTTGGAAATGAATGGCTGTGTATGGTGGTTAGGCAGAGTATGGTTCGTATGTATGAGTGCGGCAAGTGGCTTGGGCTCACTTCACTGGGCAGAGGCGGTGGACGAATGGGATCTTGCGGCTGTGAATACGCGTGGTGGTTTCGCAGCAGCTGGCTCGGTGTCGGTGGTCGTGGAGTGGTCGGGTTGTGTATGGGCGGTGGATATGGCAAGTGGGTCGAGGGATGTGGTGGTGCGGATTGATGCGACGGAGCTGGCTGTGGAGAGGGGCGGCTGCTGTGTTTGGTGCGGAGCAGAGGTACAGGGACATGGGCACTGGAGGCTTGGGCTAACGGCGGCTTAGATCAGGGAGGTGCGAGGTACATGGTGGTCGGTTTGGGCGGCAGGGCAGAGGGCACACGACTGGGTGCGAAGCAAGGGACTGGTGCAGCTGAGGCGGCTCGGAGTGAGAATGAGGAAAGGGTAGGGTTAACTTGGTGGGCCAATGGTGAGTCAATGGTGGCTTCTTGGGCCTACCGAGTATAAGAGTCAACTCAGTGTCATAGGGCCCAGTTGACTTTATATAAGTCAGCCCAAAACCCATCTGGTCTGGCCGAATATGAAAATGCATGGGGCCCTTTGTTATTTGAATAATTAATCCCCAAAATTTGCAAATGGATCTCCTTTTGTTTTAATTCTTTAAGTGGTCCCACTAATTCTTTAAATAAGCCCAATGATTGAATACTTATCTCCCACTCATTGGCTCACTTAAAATGTTGCTTTCTTTTCGACCATGTGCCCATTAATTCTCACAGACCCAAGTACCCCAGCTTCGAGCCCGATACTTCTCGTTTTTGAACCCAGCTTTGACAAATTGCTGCCCAGCAATTGCTAAATGAATTGCTATAGCAACTGGGCAATACTTCTACACCCCAAACTTAATATCTTTCCCAGATTCCAAATTTTCCAGATCCTGACTTCCTTCCAGAATTTAACTTTATTTATTTACAACTGTCTCTTTCACTCATGGGTTGCCCAAATGTGCTACAAGAAATACATGGCAACCCATAGCCTTTCTCCTTCAAACATCCTTCAGATTGACGGAGGTCTTTTCTCTGTCAACCTCCCCACCAAAATAATGTTTCAGCCGCTGTCCGTTAACTGTGAACTCCCTCCCAGACTGATCTTCGCGAATTAAAACAGCTCCAAAGGGGTAGACTTTAGTCACTGTGAAGGGGCCCGACCAACGGGATTTTAGCTTGCCAGGAAACAGTTTCAACCTGGAATTAAACAACAAAACCTTCTGGTTCTTTTCAAACACCCGCTCCTTAATTCTTTGATCATGCCACCTCTTTGTTTTCTCTTTATATAGCTTGGCGTTTTCATAAGCAAACAGCCGCATCTCATCTAATTCATTCAGTTGCAACTTTCTTGCTTCTCCAGCCACTACAAGATCCAAATTTAACTTCTTCAACGCCCAAAACGCCTTATGCTCTAATTCTACAGGAAGATGACATGCCTTCCCATAAACTAGGCGATAAGGGGACATGTCTAGTGGAGTTTTATAAGCTGTCCGGTAAGCCCAAAGTGCATCGTCTAGGCGCTGGGACCAATCCTTTCTGCTTGGATTTACAACTTTCTCCAAAATGCCTTTAATTTCTCGATTTGATATTTCAGCTTGCCCGTTGGTCTGTGGGTGATAGGCAGTGGCAATTTTATGTTTAACACTGTACTTTGCCAAGAGGGCAGCCAAGACTTTGTTCACAAAGTGCGTTCCCTCATCGCTAATTAAGGCTCTAGGTGTCCCAAACCTTGTAAACACATGTTTATGAAGGAACTTCATAACCACTCTAGCATCATTTGTTGGACTAGCAATTGCCTCTACCCATTTCGATACATAATCCACCGCCACTAGAATGTAGAGATTCCCAAAAGATTGCGGGAAGGGACCCATAAAGTCGATACCCCACACGTCAAACAATTCCACCTCCAAAATGCAATTAAGAGGCATTTCATTCCTAGCGGAGATATTGCCCACTCGCTGGCAGCGATCACAATGTTGAACAAAATTATGGGCATCCTTGAAAATAGAAGGCCAATAGTATCCTGACTGAAATATTTTGGCAGCAGTTCGTTGCCCACCAAAATGACCACCATAAGGGGCTGAATGGCAGCTCTCTAGGATGCTGGAAACTTCACTTTCTGGGACACATCTTCGCATTATTTGATCTGGGCACTATTTATATAAGTAAGGTTCATCCCAACAGTAAAATCTGACATCATGTAGGAATTTTTTGAGCTGCTGTTTGGTAAAATCTGGTGGATACACGCCCCTAACTAAAAAGTTCACGATGTCCGCATACCATGGTACTTCCTCTTGTTCCACAGCCACCAATTTCTCATCAGGAAAGGTGTCTTGAATCTGCAATTTTTCCTCTGAATTGCTGCTGTAAGTGCTTGATTCCAGCCTTGATAAATGGTCCGCTACTTGATTTTCAGTGCCTTTCCTATCTCGGATTTCTAAATCGAATTCTTGCAGCAAGAGAACCCAACGTATAAGCCTCGGTTTAGAATCCTTTTTGGCTATCAAATACTTGATAGCGGAGTGGTCCGTGTACACAATAACTTTAGTCCCCACAAGATAGGAGCGAAATTTTTCAAAGGCAAAGATCACGGCCAGCAGCTCTTTTTCTGTTGTAGTGTAATTAATCTGGGCATCCACCAATGTTTTGCTTGCATAGTAAATAGAATGAAATTTTTTTTTCTTCCGCTGCCCAAGAACAGCCCCAATAGCGAAGTCGCTAGCATCGCACATAAGTTCAAAAGGTAGAGACCAGTCAGGAGCTGTGATCACTGGTGCTGTAACAAGGGCTGACTTCAATCTCAGAAATGCCTCTTGACATTCATCAGTAAAATCAAAAGGCCTATTTTGCTCCAGCAAGCTGCATAAAGGTTTGGACACCTTCGAAAAATCCTTGATAAAACGCCTGTAAAAGCCAGCATGACCGAGGAAACTTCTAATGCCTTTTACTGTGGTAGGGGCTGGTAGTTTCTCAATAACTTCCAGTTTAGCCTTGTCAACCTCTATCCCCTTGCTAGACACTTTATGCCCCAACACAATGCCTTCTTGCACCATGAAATGGCATTTTTCCCAGTTCAACACTAGATGAGTTTCTTCACACCTCTTTAAGACTTTTTCTAAATTCTCCAAGCAACCTTCAAATGAATCCCCATAGACGGAGAAATCGTCCATGAATATCTCCAAAATACTCTCAGCCATATCTGAAAAAATCGCCATCATGCACCGCTGAAATGTGGCCGGTGCATTGCACAAACCGAAGGGCATTCTTCTAAAAGCGAATGTACCGTATGGACAGGTGAAAGTGGTCTTCTCTTGGTCCTCCGGCGCTATAGAAATTTGATTATACCCAGAATACCCGTCAAGAAAACAGAAGAACTCCTTTCCCGCCAAGCGGTCCAACATTTGGTCGATGAAGGGCAAAGGGAAATGATCCTTTCTAGTGGCCTTGTTGAGTTTTCTGTAATCCATGCAAACCCGCCATCCGGTGACTGTACGAGTGGGAATAAGCTCATTGTTATCATTAGTAACTACTGTAACGCCCCCTTTCTTCGGAACACATTGGACAGGACTCACCCACTTGCTGTCAGAAATTGGATAAATAATCCCATAGTCAAGCCACTTAATGACCTCTTTTCGAACTACATCTTTCATTACTGGATTCAAAAGCCTTTGCTGCTCCACAGAACTAGTACAATCAGATTCCAGCAAGATTTTATGCATACAAAGCGCTGGACTAATCCCTTGAATATCAGCCATTGTCCATCCAATCGCCCTTTTATGCTGCTTCAGCAGTTTCAGCAATGCCTCTTCAGCAACAGACTCCAGACAGCTAGATATTATCACAGGTAAAGTATCATTGTCGCCCAAGTACACATACTTTAAATGACTTGGCAGTGGCTTTAACTCCAGCTGGGGTGGTTCTTCAACAGATGGTTTAGGGGCCTGAAAGTGCTTTTCTGGCAGATTTAGAGTTTCAAACACCTTACTAAATTTCTTGGTTGGTTGGCAAGAATCTACCCATGTAAGCATCTCTTCATCTTCACTGCTATACTCCTCCTCATCTCCAAAAATCTGGGTTCCCATAGCAGCTTTTTCCACCCTTTCATTGAACTTCTCAGCTACCAAAGTATCAACAACGTCAACTCTAGAGCATTCTTCCACTTCATCCGGGAATTTCATAGCTTTAAACACACTAAAGGTGATTTTTTGGTCATTCACCCTCATGGTAAGTTCACCATTCTGCACGTCAATAAGAGTACGCCCTGTAGCAAGAAAAGGCCTACCCAAGATTATAGGTACCTCTCTATCCGCTTCATAGTCTAAAATGATGAAATCCGCCGGGAATATAAATTTATCCACTTGAACTAACACATCTTCAATCTTGCCCTCGGGATGAGCCATTGATCTGTCTGCAAGTTGTAAAGTAACAGTAGTGGGTCGTGCCTCACCAATACCCAGCTTCTTGAAAATTGACATAGGCATAAGGTTGATACTAGCGCCTAAATCGCATAATGCTCTTCCCACATCTCTACCTCCAATAGAACACGGAATCGTGAAACTGCCAGGATCTTTTAACTTAGGAGGGATCTTGCTTTTCAACATCGCGCTACATCCTTCTGTGAGAGCCACAGTCTCAAACTCCCCCAATCGCCTTTTCTTTGTCAAAATATCCTTTAAGAACTTGACATAATTCGGCATTTGCTCCAATGCTTCGACCAAGGGGATATTAATATGCAGCTGTTTCAGTACATCCAAAAACTTTCTGAACTGACCATCCTGTTGTTGTTTTCGAAATCGCTGCGGAAATGGAAGGGGCGGTTTAGGACTAGAATTTACTGGAGCAGTTTGCTGACCCCTTGCTGTAGCAACTGGGCCAGTTTCAGCAATTTCCTGGGCAGTTTTGTTACTTGTTTCTCCTTCACTTTGGATTGAAATGGGATCTCCACTACCCTGTATCTCCTCAGAATTTCCCAGATTTTTACCATTCCGCAGCTGAATAGCTTTACAGTGTTCTTTCCCATCTCTCCTTGGATTTTCTGTATCACTAGGCAGAGATCCTTGCGGCCTAGTTTTCATTTCATTGGCTAGCTGGCCGAGCTGCATCTCAAGATTACGAAGAGAAGCTGCTTGGCTCTGTATGACTGCATCGTTCTTAGCCATATACTCCCTCATTAGATTCTCCAAAGAGTTCGGCTGGGAGTTTTGAACATGTTGTGAAGGTCTTGGCTGCTGTGAAAAACCTGGTGGATATGCTTGTCTTCCTTGTGCTGGTGCTGTACTTGAACTTGCTCCTTGACCCCCCCATGACAGATTAGGATGATTCTTCCATGCTGGATTGTAAGTGTTCGAATATGGGTTGTTGTTGCGGTTGAAATTCTGATTTCCCACATAACAAACTGAGGCTGGATTTGAAGGGCAATTCTCAAAAGTATGCCCGTCCCCACAATACACGCATGACACTTCTGCACTTTGAATGGCAGCAGCTGGCTGAATACTTCCTCCCAAACTCATATTCTTCAAGATGTTGGTCATTGAGGCCATTTGAGCTGTTAGAGCCGTTAATGCATCTACTTCAAGAACTCCCGCCACCTTCCTACTTGTAGGAGCTCTAGTGTTTGACCATTGATAGTTATTACTTGCGATCCTTTCCAAAATCTCAAATGCTTCGTTGTAAGACTTGGAAAGAATGGCTCCATTGGCTGAAGCGTCCAAGACCATTCGAGAGGCTGTATTGAGACCATTGTAGAATGTCTCCATTTGTATACAGTGTGGGATACCGTGGTGTGGGCACTTCCGCAAAAGCTCCTTAAATCTCTCCCATGCATCACTGGTTGATTCATCTTCAAGCTGCTGGAATGACATGATTTCACTTCGAAATTTTGCATTTCTGGTAGGAGGGAAATATTTGCGCAGAAACTTTTCAGCAAGATCATTCCAATTTGTGACGGAATCAGGAGGCAAAGTGTTGAGCCATGATCTAGCTCGGTCTCGTAATGAGAATGGAAATAGCTTCAGCCTCAATGCTTCTTCACTCACTCCTTGAAGCTTAAAGGAATCGCTCACCTCCAAGAATGAACGAAGATGGAGATGAGGATCCTCCGTTGGCATCCCGCTGAACTGCCCCACAGTTTGGAGCATTTGAAACATCACTGGCTTGAGCTCGAATTGAGCTGCTTGTATTTCTGGCCTCACAATGCCTGGATTTAACTCATTAAACATGGGGGCAGCGTATTCCCGTATTGCTCTGGCTCTGTCATCCGCCAAAACAATGGGATTAGTAACTTGCTGGCCATCCACCTCATCATCAACACGTTCAGCCATAGTGCCTCGGCTTTTAGCCTTTTGATCTTTTCTCCTTTTTCTGAAAGTGCGTTCGATCTCGGGGTCAATAGGAGCAAGTTCACTGTCCTCTTGCTGGTTCATACACTGTAGGTACCTGAGTTTGCACAACCCGAACCAACAAGGTCAAAAACAATGAAAATAAACTGTAAAATAGTTGATAAAACAGAATTTAATTTTAAAGTCCCCGGCAACGGCGCCAAAAACTTGTTGTGAATTTTCTAACGATTAAAATATGCGCAAGTATACACAATCGACAACAAGTAATACAGTGATAATGTATCAAAGTTCGTCTCCACAGGGACTTTTCAACTAAATTAATGTAAAATCAACCAAAAACAACTTATAAAATAGTAACCAAAACAAAGGAAAGAGTGGGTAATTAACTCTGAAAATAATTTTAGACAAACAAAGGAATTAAACCAAAAATCAGAGATTAAAATGACAAAATACTGGGTGGTTTTCAGATATAAGAAAAATGGGTTCGGGTGATTAATTCCCCTCGGTTCGTTCCAGTTGTTACAGCAATGGGTTAGCAATTATGACAGTGTTAACAAATTTCGTAAAACCCAGCAAGTTTTTCCCAAAACGTGCAATCTAATGTCTATACTCCCCTTCTATACATTCCTGCATGAAACCAGATTATAAACATTCAATTAAGCATCAAATCTGACGTTATGCAAGGTAGCAAAACATTCCTATTCTACTACTCACAATCACCTAAAACTAGATGAATCTCTTGCATCAATTGAATGGGTTCAGCTAGACTTCCCTCTTCCAAGTTAGATCTAGCTTAGCACATGCTAAAAATGGCCAATAATTAACATTCAATAACAGTAAAGCACATTCAATTGAACAAAGACATAATCACTTAGCCATTGCATTTGTATATTGAGTTCACACTTGAGGGTTCATAATCACCCTAGCCCTTAAGAAATTAGTTCATAGTTGCAAACTTAAACATGAAAATAATACAGAAGTAATCCATGGAGTTTGCAGAAATTAGATGAAATTAATACAAAAAGAAAGAGATGGTGTAGGACGAATGAGTTGTGAGCTCAAATCCCCCTTATGGCATCAGCCTTCTTTCTTCTCTTTTGGTCGTACTCTTCTCAAATCTTCTCCCTGAAACCTCCTCTGTACTTAGCCAGAAGTTCTCTCTCCTCCTAAAATGGTCAATATCCCCAAAATAATACGGCCCCTCCTTTAATTCTAGGGTACTTTCCTTTACCCTAATTGGACAATCCAGATCATTTGCCTACATGTACTTTGTCCCACATACTCAGCT
The DNA here is from genome assembly GCF_963169125.1 of Humulus lupulus. Lineage (NCBI taxonomy): Eukaryota > Viridiplantae > Streptophyta > Magnoliopsida > Rosales > Cannabaceae > Humulus > Humulus lupulus. Next base: position 164,940,449 of record NC_084795.1, read on the forward strand.
GACTCAGTACTCAGTACACTTGCCACCTTTCTACTTCATTTAATCCAGCTGGAGCATTGTTTTCACGAAGTCCTTTTTCTCTAGCTTCAGTTTAATTGCTAAGACTGACTGCTACAGCATTGTTGAGTTAGCATCCTCCCCTTTTCAGCAACATTTTCCTTTGATTTACAGTTCCCTCAGCTCCTGTTTTGTAAGCTTCCCTTCCTGATTAACACAACACAGTAATTTACATAAAAACACTAAAAAAAATATTACAATACAAACCTAACTTTTACCCAAACTCACTACCTAGAATAACACACTAAAACTGACAAAATTATAAGAAATAAGGGTTCATTACTCTTTTTAATTTTGAAAAGCAAGTTCAAAGATTATAAAAATAACTCTAAATCCTAGAGTTATCACTCATCCCCAGGCGAATGGGCAAGTCAAAGCAGTTAACAAAATGCTGAAGGATACCCTAAAGAAAAGACTTGAAGAAGCTAAGGGAGCATGGCCAGAACAATTGCCTGAAGTCCTTTGGTCGTATAGAACTTCCCACCGAACAGCAACAGGTCATACCCCGTTTTCCATAGCATACGGGTATGAGGCCATGTTGCCTGTCGAGTTGGATCCACTCTCGCACCGCAGAATAACATACGACCAAGATTCTAACAGCCAGCTACTGATGGAATCCTTGGACTCAATTAATGAAAGGCATGAACAATCCCAGCGCCGAGTAGCTGCATACCAGCAGAAGGTCGCCCGGTATTTCAACTCTAAAGTGCGAGAAAGAAAATTCAATGTTGGAGACCTTGTGCTCCGAAGAGTTTTCCTTGACACGCGCGACCTAGCTGTTGGAGTACTCGGGCCAAATTGGGAAGGGCCTTACCAGATTGATGAAGTCCTTCACCCAGGCACTTATAAACTTGCCCGCTTAAATGGAGATCTCGTTCCTTGCTATTGGAATGGAGAACACCTGCGCAAGTATTACCAATGAACGATTCTTCTTAAAGAATTGGCTTGTACAAATTTTAATTTTTGCAAGTTTCAGAAAAGTGTAAGATCTTATTGATCACTCGTAAAGACATGTTTAGTCCATTTATTATGAGAAATAAAAGGGGCTGTGCTCGGCCAGTCATTTCTTGCCAACTATTGTATTTATTACAAGTATTTGCTCATTACGTGTGTTATTTTGCTGTATTATAATGCTAATCATGTTGGTACGAGCAGTAATGTTCGAGCAGGTTCTAGTCAAGGCAAGTGACCAAGGACCTAAAGCTCCTCGATCACTTGGGGGTCATACAAGGTACAAGTAAGCAAAGCATATCATTAAAAGGTATGTAAACACATGAGAAAAATAAGTGAAAGCATGCTAGGGCACTTAGAGTATTTTTCAAAATATATTTATTTTGTTAAATCAAACCAAAGTGCGATGCTAAGTTCGGTCATGCGAACAGATGTTATAATAATATGCAAATATATTATAATATCAAAATGAATCCTTTTACACCGCGAGCAGTAACTGCTTGGATGTAATTGTTCAAGTAAAAGTAAAAGTTGCCCATGCAGCAAACAAAAAATTATATTGTTTTACATCACGACCCGTAGGTCGTGTAGTTAAAAAGAAGAAACATAAAAAGAAAAGACTAAGAAGCTCAAGGATTTTGAGGAGCCAGAGGATCTTGGGGAAGGTTCTGGTCGACAACGCCAGCAGCCTCGTTGTCTGCCCCGTCCATCCCAGCGACCAGCAAGATTTCAGGGGAAGCAGGAGCCCTTGATCTTTCTTCCTCAGCCAGCTGTGCAGCGCAGCGAGCAAGCTTGGCATCTCTCGCATTCTCGGGAAGGTAGTCGAAGTTTGCACCCTGATTGTGCTTCCAGAAATCATAGAAGCATTGAAGAGTGGCATTCTTGTACCTTTCCAAGTTGCCAACATTGGCCATTCCAACTCCTCAATCCGGCCCTCCAGAGTAATGGTCTCCTGCCTGCTTGCAATCAAGTCCACCTCGAGCTGTTGGGCCGTCCGGAAGTTAAAGCGGTTGGACTCCTTAAATTGGTCCCTCTACTCATGAACTTTCTCCAGAGACCTCTGCTTCTCCTCCAACTCCTTAGCCAGTTGGGTCTTTTCCTCAACCACCACTGCCAGCTGTTCAGCATGTTTGGCCTCAATAGCTTTAAGTTCATCCTCGTGTCATTGCTCCAAAGTTCTGGCCTGCTTAGTGAAGGCACCGAAGCGAATTCGACCGGCAGTGAGGGTCAGCATGGCCTGCAGTCAGAACAGAAGTTAGACAAACAATAAACTAAAGAAGACATGTTTCCGCAAAAAGAGATGACTTACACTGGTGAACTCGTTCAGGGCACGGTTCAGGATCGGGTCAACTCCCATCGTCTCCGTAGCAGCCATTGCCTCTCGGCAGCGGTCGTGCTTCGCAATCTTGGTGATCCTCTCCTTGATCAGTTTAAAGGTGCGACCAACCATCTTGCCTCTGATTGCAGCAGGATCAACCTGCTGAGGTTGGTCGGTCAGAGCCGTGGGAGGAGGAGTCAATCCGGTCGGAGCAGAAGGAGTCTGCTGCTCGTGGGGAGAAGATGGAGTTGTGGTGGCGGAGGGCCTATCCTCCGAAGGGCCTATGTTTCGAGCCTTCATCACTTGAGGCGCTTTGCTGCTCTCCCCGTGGTGTCTCTTGCTGGTTTTCTTCTTGCTCGGGGGAGCCGCGGAAACCTCAGGAGTGCTGTAGATGTCGAACACATTGACAGATTCCATGTCTGAAAAAGAAGAACAAAGTTGAACAGTGAGATAGCATGAATGACCAAGTACATTACATCAGAAAAAGAAGCAAAAAAGGATTGCAAAGTCAAATACCCGAGCTATTATTACTGGTCAATATCCTATAGACTCTACTAGTCTTATACTCACTCTTTGACATGAAGAAGTTTGGACCTAAATGTGGAGCATATTTAAAATTGCCGTCCCCATCGAATAGATGACAGGGAATTGGCAAATTGTCTAAAAATGAAATAATTGTACCATTATCATCCAACGAATCATCAGAGAGTTTGATAGGCTCGGTGGCCTTCTTTTTCCCTTTCTCCAAGGGGGTCGAGGGCCTCACTGCTGGGGGAGTGCTAGCAGGTTCCCTGATCGTGACCCCAGTCGGTCTCCTTCGTGGAGGTGACGCTGGAGGTTGCTGCTCGGGCTCCTCCTTGGCAAAGGTACTCCCTACTGAAGGCACCCTCGGGTCTTGTTGAGGGGCCAAGAGGCCAACCAACCTAAGGTTAGCCTCCGTAACCAGATGCTTGATGCTCTTTTCTGCGTCAGTCATGCTGGCTAGGAGCACCGATCTCAACTCCATGTCCGGAGTTGGGTCTGGTCGCAGCCATGGGCCTGGAAGACATTAACAGTTAAAGAAAATGTGGAGGGGAACACTAAGTGAAGAAGTAACAGCCAGTGATAAGAAAGTTTTAACTCCTTGTGCGAAGGCCAGGTTGTCTGCAATCATGTCAGTTGTGAGGAAGTACTCCTGATAGTACCTCCCCACATTTGAGATGTGAGTGGTGTCAGTCAGGAAGGTGCGCCTAGTTTTCTGATGACAGAAGTGAAAAAACCCCGTGCCTTCTTGGTTGGGGTTGGATTTGAGGTCGAACAGGTAGTTGACCTCATGAGGCGTTGGCATGGGCCATTTCTTGTGGCTGTACAGGATATAGAGTACAGCGAGCATCCTATATCCGTTTGGGGTTATTTGAAAGGGGGCAACTCCAAAATAGTTGGCCACCCCCTGAAAAAATGAGTGAAGAGGCAAGGGAGCCCCTACCTCGATATGAAACCTTGACCAGGCGCTGAAGGCGCCTCCAGGCATATTCGCCCTTTGGTCTTGGTTGGGTCTGACTAGGGTGATAACTCTACAAAATAGAGTTATTTTACCACTTTTTATGTGCTAATTGTTGCTTAATTCTTGAGTTTTTAATTGATTTATTAAGTTTTTAAGTAATTTTAAATTTATTAGTCTTATTTTGATTTTATAGATTTTTGTGTGTTTTTATAGTCATTTTGTTGTAATATGTTGTAGTTTAATTATTTGAAATTTATATTGTTAAGTTAGGATTAAAAAGATGCAATTTTGAGCTTAAATGTTTAAGTAAATTAAGTTTTAATTAATATTTTCATGGAACTTATGTTGTATATTTTATTATTGAAAATATTTTGTTTTAATTTAATTTATGTTTATTTTTGTAGAGAAGTTGTGTATTTTTTTTGCTCTTGAAAAAGTAAGAAAATGAAGAGAAAGGTGGCATTTTCAAGGGAATCAAGGGAACAAAGTGGTATTATTGAAATACCAAAAGTGCCAGGCCCAAGGCCCAATCCGCTCCATCAGCCACGTTCAGCCTTCTACCTGATGCACCAGCCTCCTGCCAGCATCTTCGGCCCAGCATTCCAGCATCAAAGACAGCAGCTCCCCACGCTTCTCCCCAACGTGACCATGACCACTTCCTTGCCTCCAGCAAGTTTTCTCCTGCCGCCACCTGTCCACTTCTCTTCAGCAGCTCTCCTTCACCCAAGCTGTCCCCAAATGCCAGCCGTGCCTCCTACCAAGCCTGGCCATTTCCCAGCTGCTCCACCATTCGGTCCAAAGCAGCCCAGCAGCCCAAATGCCAGACCACGCCCAACCTATTAACCAGGCCACTGCCAGCCACTTTTTCCCATTTATTGAGCCCAACAAAAGGCCAATGTTCCCTTGTCCCACAATTGCCAAAAATGCCAACTTTTTACCCTACTTTCTACATATTTTACCCCAAAACATCATTATTACACTCTATAATTTACCCCTATTTGCCATATTATAATTAATTAAATTAATTTAATCAATTTAATTATTTTAATTCCCATTTTTTGGCTATAAATAAGGGAGTTTGGTGGCCATTTTAGAAGAGGTTACCATACCAAAAATTCTACACTTTTCAAACCTCTATATTCTCTTCATCTTCTTCTTCTTTTTTGTTACTTTCTATGTATTTTTAGAGGAAAAATTTGGGGGTTTCTCCACCAAATTTTCCTATTTATGTTTGTAATTTTTAGTTTGTATTTGCTATTCTAGTTATGTGTTTCTAATCTTTTTAAGATTATTAAGGTGATGATGAAACAATATGTAACTAGATAGTGTTTATTTTGTATGTTGATTTCTCATTTTGTGCAACAAAGTTTATGGATTTTCTTCTTCAAATATCTTCTTTCATCTTAAGTATCATGTATTTTGGATTGTTAGCACATATTTAAACTTTGTTCTTCATTAGTGCTAAAACATAATATTCTTTGTGTAAGATGTGTCATTAAATTGTACACATCCATGCTTAGAACAAAAATATTATGTTTTGCCTTATAAATAATGTTCATTGATTTATTTGTTATTTCATTAGATTGATTTACACTAAATGCTTTGAAATTATAATTTTGAAAAGTGAAGAAAAATCCTATCTTTTTGGAAGAAATTTGTGCTTAAAATTATAAATCTATTTAGAAAATGATAGTTTGATCTATCTTAACTATCACTAAAACTTGGGAATCAATGTACTTATAAATATTATTAAACTTATATTTTGTGGATTCTAATCCTTAATAATCTTATTTTACCACCTTGTTTACAATTATTAATTTATGTTATATATATTGTCTTTAATTTCTTTATTATTATCCTCTATTTTATTTTTATTGTTACAAATTGTCATCAATCTTTGGAACTATGTTAGAATTTATTAATTTTGATTTAAAATAGTTTTATTTTTTATTTTAGACAACTCCTTTGGGTTCGATCTCGTGCTTACACGAACACTATATTCCATATACAATTTGTGCGCTTGCGATTTATAAATATTTAAAACATACCCATTTTGGGTCCATCATAGGGTCACCCCTGTGAGACCGTACTTCCTTATATAATTGGCGATCATTCTGATCGTCACTCTACTCTCAGGAACTAAGTGCCACTCAACACTTAGCTGAATGGCGTGTCGGGGTCGAGTGCGTCTTTGGATGTTAAAGTCAGAAGCACTTTCATCTTGACCACTGGTCGAGGGAGCATCAGCTGAAGGAGTAGGCTGATGAGAAGGATCGGAGGTTCTCCTTTTCTGGGCTTTGGTTTTGGTGCGAGCCATAATTCGAGTCAAGACAGGGGAAGTGTTTGGATTGGCGCGAGAAAATGGGGATTTCGGGTATCAATGACGAGGGTTGTTCTTCTTCCTCGAGCAGTTGAACTAGCAGGTCGTCGTCAATGGGTTTTTCTCCTCCCCACGGGTCTTGCATGTAAACTGCAAACAGAGAAAGGAGGAGATAAGACGCACAGCCTGGGAGCTTATGTTGAAAGTTGGAATAACGTTGCTCGTGTCTACGATCGGCAACATTTTAACCAAAACATTAAGTTTTCTGCGAGCAGTTTGAAAAACGGACCAAAAAGTGAAAGTAAAAAGTTTTTTTGGAAAAAGCTTTTTCAACTCCAAAGGGTCGGGAAAAACCCAGCTTTTCGACTAGCTTAAAAATCGAATTTTTACTTCGATTTTACGCCCTAAAAGTATGATCCTAACTATCAAACTGGTTCCTAACTCCTACGGAGCAAAACTACACTACTCTATCAAGCATCAAACGGTATACATAAAATCCTCACGAATTTTTACCCAAGAACACAAAAAGTTTCAGAACTCAAAAGCAGTATGCATGACATCTCAAAGGGTTTAAAAGTTGAAGAAATTTACCTGGATGAAGGTTGGAGGTTCTGAAATGGAACGACTTTGGGCGTGCAAACCAAGGATCCTTAGAAAAGCGACGGAAGACCTTCGAAGTTTTGAGCTCTGAGATGGAGTTCTTGAGAGTTCTTGGCAAGAAAATGGCTAGTAAAAAGTTAAAAGATAAATGTGAGGATTATTTATAGAAGCTGAGATGTGTTGAAAATGGGTAATCATGAGTTACCTTTTTCAAGGCATGGGGGAGTGTAATAGTCATCGGAAAGGTTACTTGGAAACCGAAAAGGCATGATTGGACGTGATTGAGTCACAATTTTCGAGAACGCACAAGAGGCTCTGACAGATTTCGTGGGGCATATGAAAGGTTAGTTTTCTAAGTTTACTTATTGTTGGTCGCAATAAATAAACTTGGGGGCAAATGTTTAACCAAAAAATAGCTGTTGATGACGTGGCAAGAATTTTCGACATGTAGCAGAGATATTGCTCGCCTATCGACTAGAAATATTTCTACATGCGGAGATCAAATTTTATATACGATCAGTCTGGTCGTATACTCCGTTCATTTATGTAAAGATCTTTGCAGTTGTAGTGATATCCGAGAATATCTCTTCATTATGACCTGAAGATCCGTTTATTAAGGGAATATATTATTATTTGACTCATGTAACCCTTCTTGAGCCTATAAATACACAAGAAAATAGCTCAAGGAGGGGGATCTTTTTCTCTTTTTCCAGATTATATTACTATTATCCATCGTTTGTATTGTATTCTTCTTCTAAGGTCTGTGAAACTCAGGAACCCTAGTTCTTTAATCACACCTTTGGAGCTCAATACTAATAATAGTATCAAGTGGATGTAGGCTATTACCAATCACTGGAGCCGAACCACTATAATTCTACGTGTTCTTTATTTTCCATTAGATTGTTTTCTCAAGCTTTGTGTTATTTTTCTTTGTCGTTTTCTTGACTCCGTGTCGTTGATCAAAACGAGGGTCAACAATTTTATTTATTTTCTGATAAGTCTAACTTATATAGAAAATATTTAAATTTAAAAAATAAATATGTAACTAATTTACAATTTATCTTTTAATTAATTAATTATCTTATTAATGAAAATATCAAAAACAAACTTTTGAATTTTCCATTAATTAATTAATTATATAAATAAATGTGAAAAATCTATCCCTCATTTTTTGTGTAGCTCCCTATAAATTAGGGATATGAGATTTTTCCACAATTATTTAATTATTTACTCAAATTACCTTATCAGATAAAATCCAACAACCAGATAATTAATTCAAATTTGAATCTATTATCTTTTTAACTAATTATCACATATAATTAATTATTTGAATAAATATCAATCTTTCAAATTCAAATTCAATTTGAACTTATCATATTATTATCTCCCATTCAAATAAAGATATTTAATTAATTCAACTATTTAATTGAAACCAATTTTAATTAAATACTAATTTTGAAAATTAAATATTTATTTTATTATAATTTTGAAAATTATAATAAATTAATTATTTATATAATTTCGAAAATTATATAATAATTAATTATTAATTAATTTTGATAATTACAACTAATTTCTAATTAATTAATTAATCACTATTATCACATAATTGCATATTTGGCTCGAAGAACAAATTTCTTCTTAAATATGTCTTTTGACCATTTTACCATTTATATCAACTATTGCCTTGAATAGTGTTGATAGAGCCGCTGTGGGGACCTATGGGCCTATAATTCCAAGCTCCAATAAATTTGAGATTATTAATTAAACTCTTTAATTAAATAATCTTAATTTATTAATCTCATGATTACTCCACTATAAATATGAGACTGCACTATTGTAATTATAGAGATTTCATTTACTGAGTACTTTATAACAATAAAGCATCCAGTGATATAATCAGTACATACAAACTGTAATGCCCTAAACTCCAGGGACCGTTATTGTGTGCCTTGTAAACAGTGCTAAACTCGCTAATCGAGTTATTTGGCCAAAATCGTGTAACTAAGTATGATTAGCGGTTTAGGGATTAAAAATTTTGGTTAAGATATAACGTTTCATTAGAACGTTTACTGTATACATTAGGATCCCAAAAATATAATTTAGAGGTCTATTACAAGAAAATATTTACAACCAAGTGATCTAGGCGGCAAAACAGGGTTTAACCCTAGTTCCCCTTCAAACCTCAGCCGTGGTGGTCGAGCAGCTGCATATGTACACATCGTCACCTAAGCTCTCCAACTCAAGGATGGTCCAGCTTTCTTTTGCCTTCACCTGCACCACATAGCACCCGTGAGCCGAAGCCAAGCAAGAAAACTTAATATGCTCATGAACAGTAATAACATGTCATCAAAACATAAGGCACACGCCTAGCAGAGATAGCCCTATTCAAGCAGGCAAATGAGTTCACGTAATGTTGAGTATAACACATCAACCGATGATCATAATAATCATCCAGGGCTTTTAGCCCCAAATAGAAGAGTGACAGTTGTACAAGTCACTAAGGTGGGTTCTGTTCCCAATATAAATAAGTGATCATTTCACTAGCTTAAACAGGATAGGTGCATGATGATTAGTCACCAACATAACCTTCCTATGACCGTAGAGTCATAACCATGGAACACTGTTCCCTAGCCCTGTGACAAGCAGTCACCTAGGCCTTAGGCCCTGGCTCTGAGTAATTAGTCTTAGACTAGACAAGCGCTTATAAGATTCATCGACCTTAGGGTTGGTCCAGCGTTAATGCCTTAGAGTCATTCAATGTTGATATCGATTAGATCTAATCTTCATTGGGCCCTGCGTTCAGGACGCTTATGTCGTTTCTGACTCTTAGGTCAGTATCCCTGACTAGTCAGTACCATATACAAGTAAACAATGCCACCAAACATATATCATATGTCAAATATCCAAACATAGGGCATTCAACATGCTTACTCAATAAATACTAGCACAATTAGGCTCATGCATAAACACAGAGGCTCAAGCTTTGAACAATCTCATATTCAATACTCATAGCATGCCCTAATCACATGTTTCTCGTGCATTACATGCATCACATTTAATCACTTGACATGCCTCAACAATAACCATGCATGCCACATTTAAACATCCAACATGCATCAAGAATAACCATGCATGTCATATATACACAGGGTGCAGTTTTCTTACCTTTGGTCCAAGCACGGGTTACCAGTAAACAAGCCACAAGCACGATCCTTACTCCAAGCCTCTAGTGATAACCTAGTCACAACCATAAATGGTGATCCAATGAGTTCAAGTTCTAAAACCAATCCCAGAACCAAAACCTAGCCTCCGAGACATCAAATCCCACTAAACCGGGTATTAGGAATGATCCCGAGGCCTAAGGTTTGAGTTCCCATGACTAAAAAACCACTTTGGTCACTTTTCCTCTTTTGAGTCGCGGCCCCAACGATTAGAGCCGCAGCCCCACTCAAGTCATGCCCAAAAACTCTTCTCTGACAGCGATTAGAGCCTCAGCTCTACCCAATAGAGCCGCAACTCAAATAGCCCATCAACCCCAAACCACCAGCTTCTTCAAGCTTGAGCCGCAGCGCCCAAGAACAGAGCCGCGGCTCAACCTCGAACCCAACCAAAAAAACCTCCATTTCTTCATCTAAAAACCTTTCAAAAACATATCCAAACATCTCCAACCTCAAAAAACAAAGTTCCCAAACATCCCCATGATCCAAAACCAACAAAACTCAAGTCTCAAATCACCCAAAAACACATCAAAACACAAAATTCAATTCAAGCTTAAAAACTTTAAAAACTTAGAACTTAAAACTTGAATTACCTCCAATTGAGTTGTTTCCCAACTAAATCTGTAACGCCCTGGATAACCAAGACCGCTACACTATGTGTTTGAAATAGTGCAAGACTTGCTAGTCATGTCATTTGATTCGAAATGTGTTTCTAACGACACAAACAGATTAGGTTAAAAAGAATTTTGGTCATAAACGATTAAATTTTATTAAAAACAGATGTTTAATACATGGGATCCCAAATCAGGGTTTAAATGACGTAAATACAAAATTCTTAATCATAAATAAGTAACCCAGCCACTCTAATGGAAAAATATACGTTTTAGGTCCCTGTCCCTGAGCAAATCCTCGACCGTGGTGGCCGAGCAGCTGACGATGTACACCTCGCCCCCAGAGCTCTCCAACCCATGGCAAACTTGCCTTACCTGCACCATGTAGCACCCGTGAGCCGAAGCCCAGAAAGAAAACATAATATCATAACATAACAGTATTAGCAGCTAAACAGTTCGCAGATCATAATCCGATAATCACAAAGCATTAATCAGTTCCATCAAGCTATAAAATACATTCAAGGCTGGACACTGGTCATAAACCAATAATTCAGCTCCATCTCACTTATCAAATCACAGACAATAATCCACAATAGACACATGTCAAGCAATAACTAGGGTTAATGCCCACAGGCCGCACCCTCTATTTAATTCACTGCCTTTGGCTCACTTAGGCCAAGCCCAGTGACATACCCACTGACTCCGACCAGCTTAACCGAGCTCAGTGATTAATAAGCTGTCCTCGGATACCAGTGTCCGAGCCACGCCATGTGCGCAAATATTGATTTCGGCACCCTTAGACCGCTTATCTCTTGTCTCTGTGGCATAATACCACCACATGACATTTATACAATTATAGGGAACTCTTAGTCCCAACATATTAACATAACAATACATTCAAATATAGGGAACACATAGTCCCATCCTATCCACCTACACAGGTGCAGTTTTCTTACCTTGATTCCAAGTGCTTTAATTAGAAAGGACGACCCCCGAGCACGATCCATTCCCGAGCCCTAGCTTATCACCTAGTCACAACCAAGATAATGGATTCCATTAATATTCACACATATAGGTTTTCATGTACAAAACTAGCTTCTGGGAAGTCGAATCCCACCAAGCACGGTGGTGAGATTGATCCCGAGCACCCTAGGCTCGATCCCCGTACTTAAAAACCTTGAACGTTCAAGTATGCATCTAAGGGCTGCGACCCCTAAAGCTTAGCTGCGGCCCTGCCCTCAAAACAGAACCAATGCCCTCCCTGAAAGAAGACACCCACCGCAGCCCTTGCCTTGGGCGCCGCGGCACTCCCCCTTCGCCGAGCCCTCCTGGCTCATCTTCATCCTAGGGTCGCAGCGCTCTAGAACAGAGCCGCGGCCCTTCCCTTCGAACCCAGAATTTCCCCCATTTCTAACATCCAAAACCTCATCCAAACCCATTTTAAACAATCCCCACAACACAACTCAATTATCTCAACACTCTAGCATGCTTCCAACAGTAAAACCCAGCAGAAATCTAGGCTAAAAATCCCTCAACACATCATTTTAATTTATGAAACTCTCACACCCAAGAACTTCAAAACCAGTCAGAAAATCTCAGAGATTCAAACATTAAAACTTTAATTTCAAACTCACCTTTGCTGCAGAATCAATCCCCTAAGTAAAACTAAGCTAACTCCCAAGCTCCAAGCCTCAATTCAACCCTTAAATGTAAAAATCCACAATCTCTTCAAAACCCAGCATAATCACAGAATTTAACCATCATGAACAAACTTATAGGTTACCTTTACTCTTGCTAGAAATCCTCAGCTAATCCCTGAGTTAAGCTCCTAAATTATAGCTTCAAATTCTCTGAATTCCAATCAATTCCCCTTAATTTTCTGTAGTTCTTCTTGAGAGAAAGAGAAAAAGAAGAAGACAATAGGGAAGGCTGAGACTAAGTCGGTTTCTCTAAGTTTCTAAATAATTCCTTTGTTTTGTTTTATTAACTTAAGCTTTAAGGTTACCTCAAGGCTCAGGGTGCCAAAAATGTCCCCGAGGCAAAAATGGTAAAATCCACCAGTATTCCCACCTATACTTCCTAACCTCAAATATATCTCCATATATTTATTTTCATAACCCGATAGTCTAAATAACTACCTGACACCTAAAACACCCCTGACCTGTCCAAAGTCAACTGTTAAACCCCTTTGTGACTTTTCCCGCTATCAAGCTCTAGGATTGCCTCGTGCCGAAAGTGTAACGCCCTACTTCCTTAGAGCCGTTACTAAGTGAGTTTTTAAGACAAAACAGTGTGCAATGAACTCGCTAACCGAGGTTTTTGAAACAAAAAGTGTGACTAATTAAAAGTTAAGGCTGTAATCTTTGAAAATGCATCGTTTCATCAAAACTTCTATTATTAAACAGTTGGGATCCCAAAATAAGGTTTGAAAACTAATTACATCTTGAAATAAGGTTACAGTTTGAGAAATTATAAAATTATAGATTATTACAGCCATTTTCGAATAAACCCCCAACCAAAGCAGTCGGGCAGGCCAAACATGTACACGTCGCTTCACGCTCTCCGTACTCATGGTTGGTTGACTCAGTCATTGCCCTTACCTGCAACACAGAGCACCCGTGAGCCGAAGCCCAGCAAGAAAACTCATGCAAGACATAACATATGCAATGTATACAGTTTATCATAACAGATAATCCACAATAAACAAGTCAATCATTAGACTAAGCAAACACGGCCAAGCCGCCCCAGAGCCTTACTGAAGCCTGGGGTATCGGTTCTCACCGCGAGGATAACTCATGTATCCCTTGGGTCCCACCCTGAATATAGCATCCCATGTGCTAGGTGTTACTTTCGGCCCACGGCCGCCCCGGCTTACGCCGTACTCGGCCCACGGCCGCCCCGGCCTACGCCGTACTCGGCCCACGGCCGCTCATTTCATCATAATCACACATATAGTACATTCGAAATAATCATTCACACACATCATGATTCATTTAAGTTTAAACATTTGCACATAACACAATCTGGGGCCATGCCCTAACCTCGGGTGTTATAGTTTTCTTACCTGTATTCCGAGCCTCCTGATGCACTAGAGCCACGAGCACGGTCCTCAAGCATGAGCCTCACCAACAACCTAGTCACAACACACAAGAAACATCCCTCAATACTAATCAACCCAAAACCACTTCCCGGGACCAATCCCGCACTCTCGGGACCTCTAAAACCTTAAAACAACATCCCGGAGACATCCCCCGAAGCCCCGGAGCAAAGGCCTAAAATTGCCTAAAAATGCCATCCTGAAATTTGCCTTGTGCCGCGGCACAACTTTCTTGTGCCGCGGCACCCAGAAACCAGAGGCTCCCCGCCGCGGCAAGCAAAACCCGTGCCGCGGCACGCCCTCGCAGACCCAGAATTCTGGGTTTTTCCTTCGCGTTTTCCCGAGCTTCAACCTCTCCAAATCATCCTAAACCAATACCTAAACCCCAAAACTCAAATCCAAACTTCATATGAACATTCTATCAACCTACAAACACTAGAATCAAGATCCAAAACACACTCATACCCAAAATTCAACCCTTGATTTCTAACTTCAGAAAAACTCAAACCAAGGCATGAAACTAACTCAAGCTTTAGATCCACAACTCAAAACAGAAATCAAACTTAAATATGCACAAGATCCTTACCTCAAATGGAGAATCCACTCAAAAGCTCCCTAGATCCTCCTCCCAAGTTCCCACTTCAGCCCTTCACCCTTCTTCTTCTTTTCTCTTCACTTGCCCTAGCTCTTCTTTCTCCCCCTCTTTCTTCTCTTCAATTTCTATCAATGCCACAAGTGACCCCAAATGCCCAAACCGTACCCCCTTAGATCACAGCTGAAATTTTCATAATCCCCTTGCCAAAAGACCAAATTACCCCTTCCTATTAATCTTTCCAATCTAAACCTTCAAGGGCACTTAAGTCATTACTCTTCTATTTCATTTCTACCATTTTCTTTCTAAAACTTGTTACTCACAGCAGTAACTAATGGTTACCCAGGTTACTAAATCTCCAATAACCATTACCCGCTAAACCTCAACTTAACCATAAAATCCCCGAGGTACCCCTAGGCTCCTCCCGAGCCGGGTATAGAAATCCCGTTGTGACTCTTGAGTTAACTAGCTCTCTAGGACCGTCTCGGCACGTGCATCACAATAAAACAACCACACCCACGTGGTACAATTCACAGAATACAATTATCACATATCAATACAGTTATGCCCAAAATGGCCAAAATTACAATTATGCCCTTCTAACACGATCCGGGCCTACATGCATACTAGTAAACATAGCCATGCATCTCAGTTAAACAAATAGCCAAATAACATGCTTTAAATCATAATCATGCATTTAATTCATAAAATCACACATAAATCCCAACCTGCCCTCCTGGCACACTAATCAAGGCCCTTAAGCCTTATTAGCGAATTTGGGTCGTTACAGAAAGCTACAAACACACATATATACATATATATATATATCCACCTATCCACATAATAATGTGGTCTCAACAATTTTATCACACACAACCACGTTTATGCCCTAACGGGCCAAAATAACAATTATGCCCTTACCAGCCAAACGGGGCCCACATACTTATCCAATACCCATATTCATGCTTTCTTACAATTAATTCTCTTAACCTCCAATTATGTCCTCCCAGCACACTAATAAAGGCCCTTAAGCCTTACTAGTAATTTTGGGTCGTTACAAAATCCCCCAGCTAATAAGCTTCTAATCTTCCCTAGGATCACTATGCCTCGATCCTCGCTTGAATCCGAGTCCTAGAACTCAAGTTTCCTTCGAAAATGCGATCGGGAGATGAAAGTGGAACTTAGAGGGAGAGAGAACGTACAGAACATTCTTTTATTCTTTTAAAAAGGTTACTTCAAGCTTAAGTAGCCTCAACCAAATCCTAACGCTCGGGGTCCCGAAAACACTCCCGGGGACAAAATAGTCAAAACCTCCAGAATTTCCCCCTGATCTTACTAACTCTCAATTTATCACCAAATATTTATTCCCATTACCCAATAACCCGGTAATGCTCTAAATACCTCTTGACTCACTCCGAGTCAAGAATAAATCTCGTTGACTTTCCCACTAGCTTACCTCTTAGGATCGTCTCGTGTTGGGTAACCCTGGCATAACCAAATAATAATAAAGCACCACACACACATCACATATATGCCAAATATGCCCGAAATGGCAAAAATATGAAAATCACCCAATTACTCAGAAATGGGTTCACATGCATATTTAATACACCTAAACATGCATATTATCATTTAATAACATAATAAATCAATTATGGCCCTCCCACCCTCCTAATCAAGGTCCTAAACCTTATTAGGAAATTTGGGGCATTACACAAACTAACCCTTTAATAATGGTTCATAATTAACCGGGAATAAAATTACCGTTTTACCCTTTTAATTATATCTTGTTTCCTTAATTTCATTGACTTTACTAGTAAAGGTTAATTCATAACTAAATTATGAATTTGAGCTCAATAACATTTCAATCCCAAAAGTCAGCCCTTAAGAAAACCATTATTCAATCTCTTACGAGAAGGTATAGATACCATATTTGTATACCATGTCCCCAGCCATTTACATTAATGAATTCCCAAAACAAAAGTTTCTAGATTGATCATTCTGACAAACCCTAACGAGTGAATCAAAGAACTCATATAACATAAACAAGAGTTCATAGAAACTTCATAATTAATATCTATTTGTATATGATCATAAATTTATATATTTAATTAGTACTTCAAAACAGTATTTAACTAAGTATTAATAAATACTACTACAAAAATAAGATTTCCCGACAGTTTTTAACTGTCGCTATTGAGCAACGACGACAATTGACTAATTGTCGTATTTGCCTATGCCGGCGTAGGAGTAGCTAGGCCGACAGTTATTAAGTATCGCCATTGTTGGCTACACTGAAAGTTATTAGGTATCATCGTTGCTGGCAATGCCGACAGTTATTACGTGTCGTTGTTGCTTGCAAAAAAATTATTTATTTTTATTTTAAATTAAAAATTATGATTCAAATGAAACATTTATATACAAATCTAAAAAAATATAGATTAAAATAACAAACTTATACAAAATATTTACAAATCTAATAAAACAAATTTTAGACAAATATAACACTACTACTTGACTCAAAAATCATATAGTCTTGTCTATAAACATAATAATCTTGACCTTAAAAAATATATAACTAGATTTACAAAGTAAATAATTAACCACTCAAAAAATAATCATTTACTCTAATAAAAATTAGAAATAAATTAAAACACTAAATTCATTGTCCAACAACATATATTTCTTCTTCTTGTCCAGTACTCACCCTCGTTACCAATAGTCTTTCTACCCTCGTTACCAATAGTCTTTCCGAAGTAAGAATTGATACTACTTCCTACAACAAATAAAAAAAAGAGTTAGGATTCTCAATATTTCAGACTATGATTAGTGTCAAGAGTTTAATCAAACTGTGATTAGTATGACAATCATAACTGTGAGAAAGACAAAGAAATAGAGATATACCTTTGTCCTATGCTGTAAAAGTAACTTGTTTCAACAGTCTCAGGATTCCTGAGGTGTTACTTGTTAGTCTCAGGATTCCTAAGGTGCTACTTGTTACCTTCTGCCGTGAACTTACCTGGAAGCAAAACAATCAATAAATGAACCATAAGTCACGAGACAAAAAACTGAAACAGAACCATAGAAAGGCAACAACAAGCACCCTCAGCACACCACCACAGACGCAGAGAAGGGTTAATAGTTTCAACAGAACATATATACTCTAATTCAACATAATTAAATACATTAATTCATTATTAAAAGATTCTAGAATTCATGTATATTTAAGTAGTGTTGTTAATATCTTGTCTGTTTTGTAGAGCCAAAGAAATAACAATATATTGGGGTGCAAAATCACAACACATTCTATATTTCTATTCATCTACCATTCACACTTGGGTCCTGCCAAACATTGTTTTTAGGCTAATCTTTTAGCTTATTTTAGGAAATCATAAATCTTAATTCATACAAAAATCTATATTAATTATACTTTGTATATTTCAGATGACTAAAACTAATTGAGTTAAAAAAATCGTACAAAAATCTATATTAATTATACTTTGTATATTTCAGATGAGTAAAACTAATTGAGTTAAAAAAAATCGTACATATATATATATTATGAATGAGCGCTATTAAATTTAATGACCCAAAAGATAAAAAATTGTGAAAACACAAGAGATGGTATTGTACCATTGGTTTTACATTTATTGGTTGGTTCCTAAAACTATAATCACAACAGAGTTAAACATTAAGTAGAGTCTAATGAGAAGAAAAAAAACAACAATATGAATAATAGAGTGAAGCAAAACTAAATAAAGTTTCAACAGCCAATGCCAATGAGAAACCCCAATTAAATAAAGTTTACTCATCACAACTCAGTTAACAATTCTCGTATCTTGGATACCGGAGAAAAAACTAGAATCACATGATCAGTAGTATAGTTTAGATATCTTTTTTTTTTTAATAACTGGTGCCAAACATAGCAACCAAATAGATTAATAACACAATAATGATATCTGAACCAGCCAACAAGAACTAGAACAGACAAAGTACACCAGGACCTACACCTGGGAATTACACTGAAAAGAAAGTGAACTAATAGAATACAAAGACTAACATAACAGAGAAATAAACAACAATACAAATACATAGTGTAAATACTTAACCCCCTACCACACCAGACATAGTTACTGTTCCTTGAAACGTACTGAACTTCCGCCATAGTATATGCCATAAGTTCATAACAATACATTTCATAGTAAATTTTGTAGAAATTTAGGCTTCCAATGACAATTAATCTCCATGACCATCAATCTACAACACTGAGTTAATAGAGGGAAAAAATGGTTCAAGAATCATAATAAATGCAAGTTGATACAGTACCTTAATTCAGGGATTACTTGTGTAATTGTGTGTCCTAAGCGTATAAAACTGCTACTGTTGATCAAAGCCAAATAAACATACAACAATCAATATATATATATATATATAAATATGTATTGTATGATCCCTCTTATATGATGTAACAATTAATTATGTTGGTCAGCCAATTGTAAATGTGACTGGTGGGTCATTTCTTGTACTATTTATAACCAAGATTAAATGGTTATAGGGTGTGCCTATAATTAAAGGTCTTGGGCTGATAGGGTGAAGCTTTGGGTTTGCCTAGTAGTAATCTTAGATGGTTCAAATTTATCTGAATAGAACACATGCCTATATATATGTACAATATATATTTATATATATGTATATATATATTAATATATATATATGAGAGAACACTTTTCAAAAGGAGATCTTTCCTAATAATCAAAACACATTCACAAATAAAAGTCATAATAAGAGTAGGCACAACAATGATGACTGCAAAAAGAATCATACCACCCTCGGTAACTCGAGTCCTTCTAAATCTTGATTGGTCAACTATCGTTAATTATATGGAACCATAAGTAGTTGATTTCATAGCTCCACTGGCCTCATTTGAATGGAACTGTCAAAAGGGAAAACAAATAGAAGATAACTAACATGTAAGAGAAACAAAACAGATAAGCAGAAAATAAATTAACCCAAAAAATAGACGGTGAATTGGAAGGAGCTTTCAGTTCCCCAAATTTTGAGACTAGACTCGAAGGTCACCATATATAGGGTGGAAATCAACTATACCCCTCTCATGTGGATGAACATGACATTTTGAACCTGGTCTGCAACAGGGAGTAATAAGGCAATGAGAATGAATCTTTTGTTATTTTTGATGAAGAGAATGAATCTAGTATAGTGTATATTCCTTACTAGTTTTGACTGATTATATATACCCCAATTGTGTAAGGAAACACACATAACTGAATAAGTGAAAGAAAAAAAAAACCAAAACCCCCTTTGTTTTCTTTCTATTTATTAAGCATGAATTAGAAGTAATTAATTTATAGAACTAATAGATATTGGATATAACAAGTATTGCAATAGTTTTATTCTTACTTTATATTTATTTGAACCGGGAAACATCTAACCCTACAAAAATTGAGTACTCAAAACTATAGCAATTGGTACTCAAGATAGATTTGAGCAGACTTTGTAGTAGCAAATCGCAGACCTAATTGTTTGAGCTATTCCCATTGAGTACACTCCTTTTATTTTCAGCTCTTCAAAATGTTCACATATGAAAAGAGTCCTAAATCATAAACCCACCATAAAATCAGTTAGAAAAGGCAACGTTAGAGACAAATAAGAACTCACCTCAAGAAGAAGACTACGAGCAGCAAATGGAGAGCTGATTCTGTCTCCTTCGGTCACTTAAAAGCCCGATGCTTGGATGGGCTTTGTTCGTCTTGATACACTGAGTTCACCCATGCTACCCTTGGCCTGAGACGATGTCAGAGGACAGAAATTGGCCTTGAAGCCACGGCGGTGACGTACGAGCCTGGAGGCTTCTGCTCGCGGCGGAGAACGGCAACGAATTGCTCGCTGGGCTGGAGTTTCGGCGGTGTCTGGTACTCCTGATCCGGTGTCTACACGGTGGCGACCATCAGAGGGCAGCCTTTCGGGCCTAGCAGAGAGCATGCAAGAGAGAGAGAGAGGGAGAAGGGAAAGTGTGGATCGGGTAGGGTGGGAGAGAGAAAGAGATTTGGCACTTATATTTTTTTATTTTTTATTTTATACATAAAAATCAGATTATATTATTTTAGATAAAAAAATGTGATTATAAAACTCCCAATTTTATACTTCTAATACTATAAAAAAATAATTTTAAAAATTACAACTATACAAAAGTAAAAGTAGACTTTAGTTAACTTTATTTTAAAAATATATTAATTTATTTTTATTAATATTTTTTTAATTTTCATATAAATTTTAAATAAATAGACAATGTCATATAATATAAAAATTATAACTAATAAATTTATATATTAAAATTATTTTACTATATTTTTCCAATCAATAAAACAACTCATTTTTAACTAATACTAATTTTATAAATATGTTAAACAATAATATAATTAAATTAAATTAAAGTATTGTTACTCTTAATATCATAATTAATTTAAATTTTAATATAAAAATTATTATAAATACAAAAGTTAATACTATGAAAAATTTACAAACAAAAAAAAATCTAGTTTTAAAAGTTTTTAGTAAATACATAATTTTTATAAATATATATTTTTTATAATTTAGTTTATTTTTAAAATTATACTTGTACGCCCAAAATATCCACGGGTTATTAGCGAGTTGGAAAATGGCATAATTCTATCAGCCACGTGGAAGCCACCTACCCGGAGCTGCTGTTACGGGTCTCTACCTCTCTAGCTCGAGATAGTCAAAGGTTTAGTGAGATTACTAAGGCATCGGATCAACAGCATGGACACCACGAGCTGAGACTACATCAAGCTCGGGGTACGAGCTTGAGTTGGCACCTTAGACCTTTTATAAAGTCAACCACACAATGTAAACATGCATATATCAGACATCACGTGCTACTCCATTCCTGAATTCTTATACACGCAGCATAAACGTGCGTGTTCAGGCACCCCACGACTGGTTTGGGCCATGCGGCCCATTATCCCCCTTACCTATTGATTAGACCACACTTCATTGTCAGGTTTTAGGAATTAATCGTGAATTTCACAGAAGTGACATGATGGGTAAGAAGGTCACGGGATGACCTCCTTTGCCAACACCTAGGTGTCCTCTCCCTATAAATATGGAGACCCTGGGAGTTGCAAAGGGCTGGCTTCTAATTATTAAAGAAATACCCTGTAAGGAATATCAGAGATATATCAATAATATTGGCTGGTGGACTAGAAGGATTTTAACCTTTGAACCACCTAAAAAAGTATTCGAGTTATAATCTTCCTTTGAGATCATTCATCTATTACGGTTCATCACTTAGCACTAATCCCTCTCCTAATTTATATGATTATCTTTTGCCGAAGAACCGCCCTAGAATAGTTTGGTGCTTTCATTGAGAGCTTTTAGATTGGTGCTATCGCAAATACCCAACCATGGTAGTTACTCGCTCAAGACATGGTAACGAGGCAGACCAACGTGATGGGCAGGAAGCCCAACATGCCGCCATGTCCGATGATCAGAACCCTGAGGTTTAGCAGCGGTCGGGCAAGCAGCCAATGGGCCAAAACGACACTGAAGTTTGGCTCCCCAGCCGCCCAATCCGAACCCGGATTTCTACACGGCGGTAGAAATGGAAAATGCACAGTTGAGGAGTCAGCTGGCGAAAGCAAACCAGCTGATTCAAGAGGTTTTGGCCCGACTACCCCCTCTTACAACCGACGCTAACGTCGGAAAGAGGCATGGTGAGACTCATAAGTCCCGCCTGGGTAATCAGTCCAGGCCCAGTCGGTCAGTCAGACCCCCAACATCAAATTCTACTCCCATGTCGCACCACCGGGAGACCACATTTGAGGATCTTCCTAGGGCCGAGCAGCAATTCAACCGATCGGTCCGGACCTCAACTCCTAGCTCACTTCCGCCCTCGAGCGCACCCAGGAGGGCTCGAGGAAGCTCGCGAAGGAGATCCGGGGAGGACTCACGACGACAGCCCGCCTCGGCCAGCCATCCTGCACATCGCTCAGACCGCCGAGCACAAGACGCGGAGGATGGTAGATCAGTGCGGCCGCGACCTAGCTTGATCTGCCCTAACGGGACTAGGATCGCATCCCCATTCAGGGATCCTCCTTCACCAATAAGATACCCATCTCCTCCCCGTCTAGTCCGAGACATTCCGGTTCACGGGAGCAGCAGGATAAATCCTCCTTCCGTCAGACCTTCCCACGGTAGCCGGGCGCCCAGGAAAGTCCCGGATCCTCACCCCCAACGGCGGGCTCCGAGATTTTCAAATGGAAGTTACTGGACCAGGAGTTGTCGAAGTGACATCTCTGGCGGAGACCTGCGCTAACGCTTGAGCTCGGCGCAAAGTCCTCAGGCCGCCCCGAGGGGCGACCTCCGAGATCGCCTAAACTCTCAGAGTGGAGACCCAGTTGGAAATGGCAGTTGTGCTCGCCAAGGGGAAGGCCTATCTGAAGTATGTGACAATAGGAATGTCCCATATAACCTATCTCAAGATAGGAGGGACAATAACCCGCCTAACACGTACCATGGAACCGGAGTTCTTGAACAGCCCCAGAACAACCAAGGAAATCAGGACCAAACCCTCGAGTGTTTGGCTCAGATGCAAGAGCTGATGAGGAAGCTCTTGTCGGAAAAAGAAAAAGATGAGTATGATTCAGGGGACGAACTCGAGCTCTTCGCCCCTAGCATGGCAGCAACGGTATATCTACCTGGTTTCCGTATGCCTCACTTGTCCAAGTTCAATGGAGATGGGGACCCGTCAGATCATCTGGGTATGTTCAACACCCTGATGATGGCCCACAACATTGGTCCCGAGCTAAGATGTTTAATATTTCCTTCCACCTTGACTGGGTCGGCCAGGCAATGGTTCAAGCAGAGTAAAAAGCAATCCATTAGCTCGTGGAAAACCTTTTCTGCCGAATTTAAGAGGGCCTTCCAAGCTTCTCAGGCTGCCCGCTTCAAGGCCAATACCCTGGCAAACGTAAGACAGCAGCCCGAAGAACCTTTGAAAGCTTACCTGAGCAGATTCATGAACGTCGCTGCTCGAGCCAGAGATGCAGACAACAGCTCCAAGCTCATGGCCTTGAGGACTGGGATCCTCGTCGGAGGCGGACTCTGGGAATAGATACAGAGAAAGGGAGTCAGCACTGTAAATGAATTCATAAATAAGTCCCAGGGATGGATAAACCTGGAGGAGGCGCGAGCATCAGCCTCGGGAACCAGCCAGGCCCCTGAGCAGCCCGCTGAAGTAGGAATGGATGTCATGGCAGTGACACAAACTGTTACACAGAATAACCAGTTTGGTGGAGGCAAGAGAAAAGGGAGCGGCGAGGGCAGCCAGCACGGCCAAAAGAAGAACAAGTCCGTAGAAAAATTTAAGCCGGTCTACACGACTTATACCGAGCTCACTCACACTAAGGAGAACATTTTCCTAGCAAACTCTGCTCGCCTCCCCTGGAAGAAGCCGGAATCGTTGAAGCACCAGAAGTGTAAGCGAGACCCCTCCAAGTTTTGTCGGTTCCACAACGACATTGGCCACAACACCGATGATTGTAGGCACCTGAAGGATGAGATCGAGACTATCATCAGAGCCGGACCCTTGGCTCAATATGCGCGGAATAGAGTTCCCGCCGGCCATCCATGTCGGAGGTTCCGATAAGTTAGCCCGGGTCTCGGGTAGATCAGGACGTCCCTCCTCCTATGGTAGGAGGAGAGATATCCACGATCTTCGGTGGCCCCCATCTGGCTAGCACGAGCAGAGGTGCCCAAAAGAGATATGTCAACGAACTTAAGGCTCATAATGAAGTGGAGTTCGTCCCTGAGCAGCACCTACCCAAACAGCAATGATTGGAGAGGCAACCAATCATATTCACCGAGGAAGATGCCAGCCACGTCTAGTTCCCTCATAACGACCCTCTGGTCGTAGCTGTTCAGCTCGCTAACCGGAGGGTTAGGATAGTACTGGTCGATAATGGGAGCTCGGTGAACCAGCTGTTTCGGTCTATGCTGGAAAAGATGGGTTTATCTATCACCGAGCTGAAAGCCACCTCCATGATGCTATACAGATTCTCTGGAGAAGGGTCGGCGGCAATAGGAACGATCGAGCTGGTGATCACCTTGGGAGAGGGACCTCGGAAAGTCTCAAAACTCCTCAAGTTTGTGGTCATCGATTGTCCTGCTGCGTACAATGCTATTTTGGGCCGACCTACATTGATAGTGTTTGAAGCCATAACCTCCATCCGCCACCTCTCGCTAAAATTCCCCTCTTCCTCGAGGATATGCAAGGTCCGAGGTGATCAACTTGCTGCCAGGGAATGCTACAGCATTTCTATGAAGGGAAAATTAAAACCCGGGCAGTTAACGATGACCGTCCAAGGCGGGAATGAGGAATCTCAGGAACTTGTGCCTAGTCCTGAGATTGAGAAACCTCAGAGTGCCAAAGGGGAGAATATCATCTTAAATAATGATATCGACCCCAGAATAGGCGAGGATAAATCCAAGCTCCAGGCCATCGAAGAGCTCGAGGAGGTAAACATCGATCCACAAGATCCCTCGAGGGTGGTAAAGCTCGGGAAAAATCTATGTAGCGAAAGGAAGGCGGAGCTGATTAAGTTTCTGCAGGAGAATCTAGACGTGTTCGCCTGGTCTCATGAAGACATGGTAGGGATCAGTACGAGCGTCATCATGCACACCCTCCACTTGGATAAAAGCGTGCCCGCGAAATCCCAGAAACAAAGGCGCATAGGAATAACCCGAGCTGAGGCCCTAGAAGAGGAAGTAGCCCGGCTCTTAAAGTCCGGCTTTATCCGCGAGGCAAAGTTCCCGATCTAGGTTGCCAATCCTGTGTTGGTCCCGAAGCCCAACGAGAAATGGCGGACTTGCATCGACTTCTCCGATCTGAACAAAGCATGCCCCAAAGATTGCTTCCCCTTGCCAAGGATCGACCAATTGGTAGACGCCACGGCTGGGCACGAGCTCATGTCCTTTATGGATACATACCCAGGCTATAATTAGATCGCCATGAATCCAGCGGACCAGGGGAACACTAGCTTCATGACCCCGACTAACATCTATTGTTACAGGGTCATGTCCTTCGGGTTGAAGAACGCCGGAGCTACATACCAGAGGTTGGTAAATAGGATGTTTGCCAACCAGATTGGGAAGAACGTGGAAGTGTATGTTGACGACATGCTGGTCAAGTCGAAAACTACCGATAACCATGTTTCCGATCTGGAGGAATGCTTTAAGATATTGAGAGAATACGGCATGAGGCTTAACCCCCAAAAATGTACTTTCAAGGTCGCGTCAGGAAAATTCCTGGGTTTCATTGTCAATATGAGGGGAATAGAAGCAAACCCCAATAAGATCAGGTCACTACTCGAGATGCCCTCACCTCGGTCGTGAAAGGACGTTCAAAGTCTGACAGGAAGAGTGGCGACCCTTAATCGATTTATTTCTAAATCTACCGACAAGTGTCTGCCATTCTACAACCTGCTCCGGGGGAATAAGAAATTCGAGTGGACCGAGGAATGCAAACATGCCTTCCTCGACCTGAAGGCACATTTGGCCGAGCCGCCCGTATTATCCAAACCAACGACAGGAGAGCCTCTTTTCCTTTACCTAGCTGTCACGGAAGATGCAGCTAGCGCCGTCTTAGTCCGAGAAGAGGGCCGATCTCAAAAGCCAGCCTATTACATCAGCAAGAGGCTTCTCGGAGCTGAATCCCGGTATCCGTTGATGGAGAAGATGGCTTTCTGTCTCATTATGGCCTCCCAAAAGCTTAGGCCGTATTTCCAGTCCCACTCAATACACGTCATAACCGATCAGCCTTTAAGGCAGGTTTTGCAAAAACCTAAAGCATAGAGACGTCTATTGAAGTGGGCTATTGAACTCAGCCAATTTGAGATTTTGTACATACCGCGAACTGCAATAAAAAGCCAGGCCCTGGCTTATTTTATGGCAGAGTGCACAGGATTCCGAGAAGATCCTGTTGAAGAATTAGCCCAGGCCTCCTTAGCCCAGGCCTCATGGAAGGTCTTCGTAGATGGCTCGTCTAACGAGAACGGCTCCGGGGCTGGAATCATATTGATATCCCCAGAAGGACATCGATTCCACTCGGCATTGCGATTCAGATTCAAAGCGTCCAACAACGAGGCTGAATACGAAACTTTACTGGCTGGGCTAAGGGTGGCCCAGGAGCTGAAGGCCAACTCCATCCAGTGTTACAGCGATTCCCAGCTCGTGGTAAACCAAGTGTTAGGGGAATACCAAGCATGAGGAACCAAGATGGCTACTTACCTAGCCAAGGTAAAGAAAGAACTATCTGCATTCGAGCGTGGATCAATCGAGCAGATACCTCGGGAACAGATTGCCAACGCGGACGCCTTAGCAAAGCTCGCTACCTCTGGGGAGACGGAGACTTTGGGGTTAGTACCGATAGAGTTCTTGGAAAAACCAAGCATAGAGGAAGTCGGGGCGGAGGTCGAGATGATTGACGCCAGACCGACCTGGATGACCCCCATCCTTGAATATCTCACAGCAGGAAAGTTACCCGAAGAGCGAAATGACGCAAGGCGGGTACTTTACCAGGCTTCAAGGTATACGGTGATAGATGGGATATTATACCGGCGTGGACACTCTTTACCTCTCCTGTGGTGTGTTTTTCCAGGTGAGGCGAAGACCATTTTGCAAGAGGTGCACGAGGGTTTCTACGGAGATAGCACTGGGGGGCAAAGCCTGGCCCTGAAGATATTAAGGCAAGGGTTTTACTGGCCCACTCTGTCAAAGGACTCGATCTCCTACGTCAAAAAATGTGACAAGTGCCAGCGATTTTCCACAGTTTCCCAAGCTCCCCCGGTCGAGCTGAAGATGATCTCGTATCCGTGGCCATTCGTGGTCTGGGGAATTGACTTGGTTGGTGCCCTCCCTACTGGAAAGGGAGGAGTTCATTACACGGTGGTGGCTATCGACTACTTCACCAAGTGGGCAGAAGCAGAGCCCCTGGCAATGATATCTTCAAAAAGAGTCATCGACTTCGTGTTCAAGAGCATTATCTGTCGATTCGGGCTGCCAAAGAAGATCGTGTCCGATAATGGAGCCCAGTTCGATAGCGACCTCTTCACCAAATTCTGTGAGAGGCACGACATTGTTAAAAGCTTCTCCTCAATGGCTTATCCCCAGGCGAATGGGCAGGTCGAGGCCGTCAATAAGACGCTAAAGGCAAGCCTTAAGAAAAGGTTGGACGAAGCCAAGGGAGTCTGGCCAGAACAGCTCCCCCAGGTACTGTGGCATACCGGACCTCACATCGAACGCCGACGGGTCATACTCCTTTCTCCCTGGCTTTCGGGAGTGAGGCAGTCCTTCCTGTCGAAGCAAAGGTAGCCTCGCATAGAGTCCAGGCAATTGACCTAGACCGGAATGACGAATTGCTCTGCGCATCCCTCAACCTGATTGACGAAAAACGAGAAGATTCACAGCTGCAGCTCGCGCATTATCAACAAAAGGTCACTCGTTATTTCAATTCAAAGTCAGGAAATGCATCTTTAGTGTTGGCGACCTGGTACTCAGAAGAGTCTTCCTAGCCAGCAAAGATCCCAAGGATGGAGTGTTGGGACCAAACTGGGAGGGGCCCTACCAAATAACCGAGGTCGTGAAAGAAGGAACCTACAAGCTAGCTCGGCTTAATTGAGAAGCAGTCCCACGAACTTAGAACGCTATCCACTTGAAGAAATATTATCAATAATATCTTTGTAAGGCTTAATTGGAAAGGCCATCTTTTGTTTATTAAGTAATAACAGCTAATCTTTCACATTATTGTATATGTTTGTGGGTGTAAACTCAAGTAACCAAGAAAGACCCTTTCCTGATTACTTGGGGGGCATATATCCTGGATACAACCAGGTCCTAAAACTTAGAAGTTAGTTCAAATTGATTGATCGGTGTTTTTCTTAAAAAGCACGAGATATCGATAAAGAATTGACGCGAACTAAGTTTTCAAATAATATCATGGATACAACCAGGTCCTAAAACTTAGAAGTTAGTTCAAATTGATTGATCGATGTTTTTCTTAAAAAGCATGAGATATCAATAAAGAATTGACGCGAACTAAGTTTTCAAATAATATCCTGGATACAACCAGGTCCTAAAACTTAGAAGTTAGTTCAAATTGATTGATCGATGTTTTTCTTAAAAAGCATGAGATATCGATAAAGAATTGACGCGAACTAAGTTTTCAAATAATATCCTGGATACAACCAGGTCCTAAAACTTAGAAGTTAGTTCAAATTGATTGATCGATGTTTTTCTTAAAAAGCACGAGATATCGATAAAGAATTGATGCGAACTAAGTTTTCAAATAATATCCTGGACACAACCAGGTCCTAAATCTTAGAGGTTGATTCAAATTAATTTAAGAGATGTTTTTTCTAAAAAGCATAAGATGTCAATCACAACACCAATAGAAACTAAGTTATCACCAAATGCATTGAAGAGAAGTAACCATAAGGTCGGGGCAAAAATATGTAAATAAATTGAAATAAAGTTGGGGATACCAATTGTTTCGAGGATAAAAACCTCGTGATGAAAAATTACAAAAAAAAAGTAAATGATAAAAGGGAAGGAGAAAAATCCTAAGCCCCGCCAGGCCACTCTGATGTAGTCACCCCCTCGCCATCCTGCTCGGTGGTAGTGGAAGTCTCCCCGGTCTCGGAGGGCGCCTCTTGTTGAAGGCAAGCTTTAAACTTCTCCAAAAAGGACCCCCACACGTCCGACCCCAAGAAGGAAAAGTCACCATCTTGGTTGAAGGCCCAGCAGTGGTACAACATGGCCTCCATGGAGGAGCTGGAAGCTGCCCTCTCTGCCACCAGAGCAGCCTTGGCCTCCTCGACCTCGACCTTCGTAGCATCTAGGGCGGCCCGGGCAGCCTTGGCCTCCTCGACCTCGATCTTTGTGGCATCTAGGGCGACCCTGGTGGCCTCGGCCTCCTGCAGCTTGGCCCGAGATGCCTCCAGCTCGGTCTGCGCAGCAACCGAAGTGGCCTGCGCGACCCTCTCATTTTCTTGGGCTATTGCCAGGGCCGCCTTGGCATCCCGCTCCTGTTGTTGAGCAGACGCAAGGGCAACCTGAGTAGCCTGGTGCTCGCCCATGATCTCCTCGATCCTGGCCCTGGACCGAGATATACTCCGGTGGAGAGCCAAGGCCGCCTGCAAGACAAAATGATAATAAGGCAAGTGCCTTAGGAAAAAAAAACCACATAAAGAACTAGTGGTAAAGCAAGCTTACCGTGAGGGTCATCCCCAGTGAAGACTCGATCACATGCTCGGGGCTCCTCGTCTCAATCTCCCACAAGTCCCTCGAGGTGGCGTTGTAACAATGGTCCACCATGTAGGTCGCAGTTTCATAAACCATCCCCCTAAAGACCTCGGGGACTTTCTCCAAGGCCTGAGGATTGACTGGGACGCGCACATCGGGATTCGGGGCTGACAAGGTCCCGGAGGGTACCTCCTGTTCCCGATTAGGGACAGGAGGTCGCGGGGGAGGTGGAGCCATCTTTTCGACTGCAGGAGGGGTTGGAGGCACTTTCTCTATGGCAGCAGGGCCCTAGTTTCTCCCCTTGGCGGGAGACTTGGAGCTGGTCTAATGGGGAGGAGTTTTCTTGGCCACTCGGATCCTCTTCACCAAAGGCCCAGAGGACCCGGAGGAGGGGTTTCCCCCCTGAAACATAGATCGCAGATCGTTACCCCCGGGCTGCGACATCTCCTCGTCTGAAACAAAAGACAAACAACCTACTGCATGCGACTAAGGAGAACGTTTACCTAAGCAAGAGAAAGGGAAAATATTTAAAGCATGCAACGAACAGATGACTTACAAAAAATTTTGCTGCGTAATTTCTGAAAAGAGCGTCGGGGTTGGAATCCTATTGAAGTCGCTGGCACCAGAGTCACGAAAGAACCCTCGTGTCTGAAACTCAAGAACGTCAGGAATGGTGATCGGAAGAGAGAAAAGGGTTTTGAGACTAAGAAGGAAGAAGAAAGAAGATGAGAAAATTTTCAAATAAAAGGATGGCTCATGCGAAGGTTGGCTAGCCTTATATATACGTAAAAGGCCAAATGATGAGGGCCGTTCGATTGTCTTGATGTAGGATACGAGGATCCCTACTCGAAAGACGAAACGACGACCGAAGATAGGCTAGGCCATTTAATGCGGTTCTCAGAAGACGGACCGTCACCAACCATGATGCTCCACGTATCCGATTCTAGCGTAATGAGCAGGATATGAAGAGTCCACAAAGAAGCCTAAAATCCCCCACTGTGGCCCCAGGTGACATCATATGCCACGAGCAGGGGCTTGGGGGGCAAATGTACGCCCTAAATATCCACGGGTTATTAGCGAGCTGGAAAATGGCATAATTCTATCAGCCACGTGGAAGCAACCTACCCGGAGCTGCTGTTACGGGTCTCTACCTCTCTAGCTCGAGATTGCCAAAGGTTTAGTGAGATTACTAAGGAATCGGATCAGTAGCGTGGACACCACGAGCTGAGACTACATCAAGCTCGGGGTACGAGCTTGAGTTGGCACCTCCGACCTTTTATAAAGCCAACCACGCAATGTAAACGTGCATATATCAAACATCACTTTTCTACTCCATTCCTGAATTCTCGGACACGCAGCATAAACGTGCGTGTTCAGGCACCCCACGACTGGTTTGGGCCATGCGTCCCATTATCCCCCTTACCTATTGATTAGACCACACTTCATTGTCAAGTTTTAGGAATTAATCATAAATGTCGTAGAAGTGACATGATGGGTAAGAAGGTCATGGGATGACCTCCTTTGCCAACACCCAGGTGTCCTCTCCCTATAAATATGGAGACCCTGGGAGTTGCAAAGGGTTGGCTTCTAATTATTAAAGAAATACCCTGTAAGGAATATCAGAGATATATCAATAATATTGGCTGGTGGGCTAGAACGATTTTAACCTTTGAACCACCTAAAAAAGTATTCGAGTTATAATCTTCCTTTGAGATCATTCATTTATTACGGTTCATCACTTAGCACTAATCCCTCTCCTTATTTATATAATTATATGTTGCCGAAGAACCGCGTCAACAATACTATTCTTTAATTATAATTTTAGAGTTTTTATTTGAATTTTGGCGACATTTTATGACTGTCGGTATTAGTCTTGAATTAATTGTCGGCATTGGTCTCGAATTAACTATCGGCGTTGGGGTCAATAGCGACACATTTGAGCTATCGGCATTGGTCTCGAATTAACTGTCGGCATTGGGGTCAATAGTGACAGTCAAAAGCAACAGTGACAGTTATTAGCTGTCAGTGTTGGTCTCTATACCTAAAGTTTTCAACTGTCGGCATAGAGTCCCGCTAAGCAATTACGTTAGTCAACAGAGATGACTACCGTGGTTGGGTGTCGGGAAAACTCAGTTTTTTAGTAGTGAAACATATCTAGTCCAGTTCTATATATTCTCTAATATATAAAGCACTTCCACTAAAGTGTCCTACTACACCAGTAATCTGGATCTAGATCATATGTATTCATAATACTAGTGGACCGTACTTGCAGTAATTAATCTAAAGATTCCATAACTTTATTTTACTGCGAACTATTCAAGTTCATTGTAACGCCCTAAACTCCGGGGACCATTACGGTGCACATTGCAGACAGTGCTAAACTCGCTAATCGAGTCATTTGGCCATAAACGTGTAACTAAGTATGACTAGCGATTTAGGGATTAAAAATTTTGGTTAAGATATAACGTTTCATTAGAACGTTTACTATATACATTGCGATCCCAAATATATAAATTTAAAGGTCTATTACAAGAAAATATTTACAACCAGCCGATCTAAGCAGCAAAACAGGGTTTAGCCCTAGTTCCTCTCCTTCAAACCTCGGCCGTGGCGGTCGAGCAGCTGCATATGTACACATCGTCACCGAAGCTCTCCAACTCAAGGATGGTCTAGCTTTCTTTTGCCTTTACCTGCACCACAAAGCACCCGTTAGCCGAAGCTCAGCAAGAAAACTCAATATGCTCAAGAACAACCATATCATGTTATCAAATCATATCTGGCATGCCTAGCAACATAGCTTTATTCAAGCATGCAAATAAATTCAAACAATGCTGGGGAATCGAGGATAAGAAATCCCGCCCTCCTGATTCGACGACTATCAAGTCAATCCTAATCAGATGAGTGATTTAACACTTGAGGTTCTGGTAAACCATACTGAGTGACTGACAACCAAGTCACTACGGGGCTCAGTACCCAAAGCCATGCAAATGATGATCAGAATGATCATACAGAGCTTATAGCCCTGAACAGATGAGTGAATATCACTTTGAGGTTCTGTTAACCATACTGAGTGACTGACAAGCAAGTCACTATGGGGCTCGGTGCCCATAGCTATGTAACAAAATTGTTACCTGGGCTTTCATGCAATGGCTCTAATCAGATGACTGACTGATGGGTAGTCACTAGCTTAACAGATGAGTGACTGCTGGGTAAATCACTAGCTTAAACAGATGAGTGACTGCTGGGTAAGTCACTAGCTTAAGGAGATGAGTGACTGCTGGGTATGTCAATAGCTTAAACAGATGAGAGACTGATGGGTAAGTCTCTAACTTAACAGATGAGTAACTGATGGGTAAGTCACACAAGCGCTTTTAGTTTTCATCGAACTTGAGGTCGGTCCGACATTAACGCTCTTCTGAGTCATTTAATGCAGATGTCGATTAGATCTAATCTTTATTGGCTTGCATTGAACACGCTAAGGCCATCCTGACTTATGAGTCAGCACTGTGTGACCAGTGCCTAGTACCACTGCCGAACTTGACTAATAAGTCCTAGCTCCACAGTTGATGCTGACACTTTTGCCAATTCTGACTAATTAGTCAGTACCATGCACAAGTAAGCAATGCTACCAGTATATATCATATGTCAAATATCCAAAAGTAGGGCATTCAGCATGCTTACTTAATAGTTGCTAGCATAATTATGATCATGCACAAACACAGAGACTCAAGCTCTGATCAGTCTCATAGTCAATATTCATGGCATACCCTAATCACATGTTTCTCGTGCATCACATGCATCACACTTAATCATCCAGCATGCCTCAATAATAACCATATACAAATGAGCAAGATTGCTAATCATTCATTATGCTATCAATGTCCACATTTAAGCATCAAACATGCATCAAGAATAACCATGCATGTCACATATGGGGTGCAGTTTTCTTACCCCGGGTTCGAGCAAGAATTAGTAAAAGAACGACCCTTGAGAATGAGCAATCCTTTGATCCTTTAGCGGTCACCTAGTCATAAACAAATATGGAATCCCATCAATAAAATAAATCATAAAAAGGTTTATAATCTAAAACCTCACGCCCGGGATCCATCCCATACTCTCGGGACTCTCAATCTACCTAAACGGGGTAAAGGAACCAACCCCCGAGCCTTAAAAGTCCTCCCGAGCCTAAAATAGGCTTGCTGGAAAATACACTAGCGCTGGGGTGCTGCCTAGTAGCACTGGGGCGCTACCCCAAAGTCAGAGAAGCCCAAAACCTGCCCTGCCTAGTATCATGGGTCGGCTATTTGGGTACTCCAACTAGACGGAACGTGCGGCACTTGCAGACTCTTCAAGCTAGCAAGTCAGCCTACAACACAAACCTACAAGCAAACAAACTCAGTGGTTAGCCACATACACATCTCGGACATGCAACAGGCAATAACGAAGTATGAGCAAGCACAAAGCAAGTCATTCCTAGGAATTTCCACACAACACAAAGCACACAACAAGGCAAGTGGCACGCAATGGCCCAACGAAGATAACAAACAAGTAACACATAGGCAACAAGGAAGCACACAGGGGCAAGTATGGATAAATATTGTTTTATTAATATATA
The DNA here is from genome assembly GCF_963169125.1 of Humulus lupulus. Classification (NCBI taxonomy): domain Eukaryota; kingdom Viridiplantae; phylum Streptophyta; class Magnoliopsida; order Rosales; family Cannabaceae; genus Humulus; species Humulus lupulus. Next base: position 164,974,650 of record NC_084795.1, read on the forward strand.
GCCTTGATAGGGCAAGGGAGTACGCAACTTTGGCCTCTATCTGCTGATGGCCATGGTGCTTCCCTAAGTCACCAGGTCACCTCCCCCTAAGGAGCCTTCTAGGGAAATAAGGTCTTCCCAGGAACATATATGATTTTTGTCTGGGAGACATATGCAAAATTACAAAACTGCCACTACCCTATCCCATGAGGTTACTTGGTGCAAGACTTGACTAATGATCAAGCACCAAGGCATGCTCACTTACAAAATGGCCCCATGTGGGTGTGCCAAAGGGGCAGCACGCCACACTCTCCCCCACTCAATCCTTTGGCGTCCTCAACAAAGTAGCTTGTAGATCTTTAATCTTCTGCGTGAGCTTCTTCAAGTATTCTGCCCTCTCCTAGCTGATCTCGTCATCTGCGAGCCCCTTCCATTTTACCAGATACTCTTTATGCTTTTTACGGTCAGTGGTGACCGTCCTTTCCGCCAGGATTTCTTCAGGTGGACGCTTGCTCCTTGGTTGAACGATGACTCCTCCTTTGGTTGACTGGTTGCACTCTGGATTTGATGGATCTTCATGATACGACTTCAAGTTGCTGACGTGAAGGACCGAGTGTATCTTCATCCATGCTGGTAGGTCGACTTTGTAGGAAGTTAGACCAACTTTTGAGATGATTGAGACCAGACCCTCGTACTTGCGAACGAGTCTGATGTCTTTGTCCCCTCAGAATCTCAATTGTTCGGGCCTCAGTTTGATTAACACTAAGTCACCTGCTTTGAACTCCAGTGGTCTGCGCTTCTAATCTGCCCACTTCTTCATTCTTCTTTATGCTTTTTCTAAATAAGCTCGGGAAATCTCTGTCATTTTCTTCCAGTCTTTTGTGAAGTGAAAGGCTCGGAAGTTCCGACCACGATATTCGTCCACTGTGTGGGGCAACAGTGATTGCTGTCCATTAACAACTTCAAAAGGGCTTTTATTCGATGAAGAACTCTTTTGAGAGTTGAAGCAAAATTGAGCTACATCGAGTAGTTGTGGCCAATTCTTCGGATTGGCATTGACAAAGTGGCGCAAGTACTCCTCCAACATCCCGTTGAATCTTTCTGTCTGCCCATCTCTCTGTGGATGGTAGCTCGAGGATATGTTCAGTTGTGACCCCAAGAGACTGAATAGTTCAGACCAAAAGGTCCCAGTGAATCTTCCATCTCGGTCACTAACAATGTTCTAGGGCACTCCCTAATATTTGACAATATGCTTGAAAAATTGTCGGGCTGTCTCTTCTGCCGAACAGTACTTCGACACTAGGATGAATGATGCGTACTTCGAGAATCTGTCCACGACCACCAAGATCGCACTTAAATCCCCTGTCTTCAGTAGACTGGTGATAAAGTCAAGCGACACGCTCTCCCATGGTCGGCTTGGGACTCGCAAGGGCTCCAACAACCCAGATGTCTTGTTCCTATCAACCTTATCTTGCTGGCAGACGAGACAGGTCTTGGTGTACTCCACTACATCATCTCGCATTTGTGGCCAGTAGTATCCCTGCTTCAAGAGGGCATGGGTTCTCTGCCACCCTGGATTACCTGCCCACATGGTGTCATGATACTCGCTTAGTAATGTCCTCCGCAAATCTCCAGCTTTCGGAACATACAAGCGACCCCCTTTAGCCCACAGAAGATCATCCTCCACCCAGAACTGGCGAGTCTTGCCTTCTTTTATGAGCTTCAGGATGGTCCTGACAACCGGGTCTTTCTCTAGGTTTTCTTTGATGCGCTCCTTGAGTGGAGTGTTCACCACGCTAGCCGACAAACTAGCCAGGATCTTTAGAGTCGCCAATTCTGCTTTGCGACTCAAGGTGTCAGCTGCCTGGTTTAAGCGTCCTGCCCTGCTTAGGGGTCAGTTTCGGCTGAGTGAGGAAATGACTAACCGCTGCATTATCCGTCTTCACCACAAACTTTGACCCCAGCAAGTAATGTCTCCACACTCGCAAGCAATGTATAACCGCGAGGAGTTCTTTCTTCTGGGCAGTATACCGCCTCTCAGCTTCAAACAGCTTGCGGCTCTCATATGCTACCGGGTGGTCTACTTGTACTAGTACCCCTCCCAGAGCATAATCTGAGGCATCTGTCTGTACTTCGAAGGGCTTGCTGACATTTGGAAAGGCAAGAACAGGATCCTTCATCATGGCTTCTTTCAAACTCCCGAATGCTTCAGCACACTTGTCAGTCCACGCCCAAGTCACACCCTTTTTTAGAAGCTCAGTCAAGGGTCTCGCCCTTCTTGAGTAGCTGTCCACAAATCGTCTATAGTAGTTGGCTAGGCCCAAGAAGAAGCAGAGTTCTTTCACATTTGTGGGGGCTTTCCATTCTTGGATTGCCCTCACCTTCTCCAGATCCATACGAATACGGCCACGTTCCACAACGTGGCCTAAGAACTTGATGCTCTCCTGTGCAAACGAGCATTTCTCGTGCTTCACATATAGCTGGTTCTCTCTCAACTTCTGAAACACTTGAGCCAAGTGTTCTTGATGCTCTTCAATCATGGCACTATAAACCACGATATTATCCAAGTACACCACCACGAACTTATCTATATACTCATGGAATACTTGGTTCATCAGTGTATAGAAAGTAGCAGGTGCTTTTGTCAACCCAAACGGCATTACTCGAAACTCAAATGCTCCGTATCAAGTAGCGCACGTTGTCTTTGGTTCATCCCCATCTGCAATCCTCACCTGATAGTAGCCCGATCTCAAGTCCAACTTTGTGAAGTATTTGGCTCCACTTAGCTGGTTGAACAAATCAGCAATCAGAGGGATGGGGTAGGTTTTGCGAACTGTCACCTTGTTGAGAGCCCTATAGTCGATGCACAGTCTCAAGCTCCCATCGCGCTTCTTCTGGAATAGCACAGGGGCTCCAAATGGCACCTTCGACGGTCTGATGAAGCCTGCCTCCAATAACTCTTTTAGTTGTTTCCTCAACTCTTCTAGCTCAAGGGGTACCATTCTGTATGGCGCTTTTGTTGGAGGTTTCGCTCCCGGCACCAGCTCTATCTGGTGATCAATCCCCCTCTTTGGTGTCAAGGCTTTGGGGAGTTTATCTGACATCACGTCCCCATACATCTTTAAGACCCTCGTAATTTCTAGTGGAACAATCCCTTCCACTACTTCTTCGAACACAGTGGGTACAGCTACATAAGTGGGCTCCTGCTTCCTCAAACCCTTCTTGAACTGTAAAGCTGATAAAAGCTTCACACCAGGGGGTGGTTTCACCTTTCCAGGCACCATTGAAGGAGTCTCTCCCATTATGAGTAAGCTTCCACTGGCAGGAATTGGAATGGCACCTTTCTCGGTTAGAAAGTCCATTCCCAAAACTACATCGAAGTCATCCATATGGATGACCACTAAGTCAGTTTGCCCCTCCCACGTGTCGATTCTAACTTTTACCCCTTTAGCCACGCCAGTTGTGGCCAAGGCCTTGGAGTTGACCGCTTTCATGCGGCCTGCATCTTTCTCCAAATTCAGTCCAAGTCACTTTGCTTCAAGTTCAGAGATGAAGTTGTGGGTGGCGCCAGTATCAATCATCACGCTTTTGGTGGGCTTGCCATTGATAGTGGCATCCATGAACATTAGCCCCTTTCCCAGGGTCTTCTTCCCTTTCTCGCCATGTTTCTTGAGAGCATTCAACAGGCGAAGAGCGCCCATGTGCGCGTACTCTTCGTCTTCCTCTTCTCCTTCGCCCTGTTGTTCTTGGCCAATGAGGGCAATCAGCTTGCCCCTATAAGGGAAAACTGCCGACTTATGTGGGCCTTTGCAAAGCCAACAAGCTAGCGGCTTCCTCCCTGCAGCAGCATCTATACCACTAGAAGAATTGGACTCAGCTGTCCTCTTCTCTCCCCCACTCTTGCCCTGCCAGGAATTCCCAGACTTCTTACTCCCAGTGCTACTTGAGCTGGTTGGAGGAGTAGGGCCGGCTGCTCTCCAGAGTGTAATCTGTTAAGCGTTCAGCAGCAGCTTGAGCGGTGGCAAGATCAGACACACGCTGTCTTTGAAGTCTTGTTTGGCCCACAGTTTCAGTCCCTCGAGGAAGTAGAAGAGCCTGTCTACTTCGGACATTTCCTTTATATCGAGTGTTAGTCTCGAAAATTTCTTCACATATTCTCGGACGGTCCCGACTTGTTTGAGATCTCTCAACTGGCGTCAAGCTATGTAAGCGACATTTTCTGGCAGAAATTGCGTCTTTAATTCTCTCTTCAGGTCTACCCAAGATGTGATGGTGCACCTGCCATTCTCTATGTCATCATACTTGGTCCTCCACCACACCTTGGCATCCCCAGACAAGTACATGGTAGCCATGGCGACCTTTCCGTCTTCCAAATCGGCCCGCATAGCTCTAAAATAATGTTCCATGTCGAAGAGGAAATTCTCCAAATCCTTTGCATCTCTGGCCCCGTTATAGGGCCTCGGCTCAGGTACTTTAGCTCGGCCATATTCCATACCTATCGACCCTATTGTAGGGGCATTCCCAACCGCTCCCATGGTCAGATTTACCTTGGCAGTTAGCTCAACCATTTCTTCTTTGAGCATGCCAACTGCCTCCCTGCAGTCTTCCGTAGTGCCATTTATGGAAACTTCTTGTTCCTTCAGCATGCACTCCATCGCCGCGATGCGCTCTTCCCACCGAGGGGAAACAAAAGTACTTGTTGGAGTGTTTCTTTTCTCCAACACGATTATTCTGGATAGGAGAACATAATTTTCCTTTTCCAGCGCATCTATGCGATTGTTTGCATCAGACGATCCCAAGTTATGACTTGCAGAGGAAAGATCCCTGACCCTTTCGTCCAGGCCATCTAATTCCCCCAACCACTTCTCAAGAGCTTCGATCCTCTGAGTGTTGCTCACCATAGTTTGTTCACCATAGTGTGTTTTGCCAAGCTCTTTCTAACTTGGCTCTGATACCAACTGTCACGGGTCGCCTATTTGGGTACTCCAACTAGACGGAACGTGCGGCACTTGCAGACTCTTCAAGCTAGCAAGTCAGCCTACAACACACACCTACAGGCAAACAAACTCAGTGGTTAACCACATACACATCTCGGACATGCAACAGGCAATAACGAAGTATGAGCAAGCACAAAGCAAGTCATTCCTAGGAACGTCCACACAACACAAAGCACACAACAAGGCAATCTGCTGATGGCCATGGTGCTTCCCTAAGTCACCAGGTCACCTCCCCCTAAGGAGCCTTCTAGGGAAATAAGGTCTTCCCAGGAACATATATGATTTTTGTCTGGGAGACATATGCATAATTACAAAAATGCCACTACCCTATCCCATGAGGTTTCTTGGTGCAAGACTTGAATAATGATCAAGCACCAAGGCATGCTCACATACAAAATGGCCCCATGTGGGTGTGCCAAAGGGGCAGCACGCCACACCTAGCGCTGGGGCGCCATCAGCAGACCAGAAACTTTTCTAGTCTTCTCCCCTGCGATCCCCCTTGAAAACCAAGCCTCCAAACCAATCCCAAACTTCACCCAAACATCAAATTCAACCCCTAAACTTCATCTACATTACACCCTCATCAAAACCCAAGCAACTAAGCTCAAGAACTTCCGTTAATTCCCAACTAACACATCAAAATCCTTTGACTGAAAACCATAAGAAAACAGGGTAAAGCTTAAGTTCATGGATGTAATCTTACCTCATGCTTGATTTAGACCCCCTTCAATGGTTGAACCAAGGTCCTAAGCCCTCAAGCCTTGCTCTCCTAGCTTGGATCCTCAAATTGGCCCTCAAAAATTGAAAGGACGAAAGAGGAGAAATGGTGTACGGGTGAGGTAGAGAGATGAGGATGATGATAATGCTCTGTTTTTCTCTAACATTCTACAACCTTTAAATGATACATATCCTTTGCCAAATGACCATATTGCCCCTAGGTCAATTAAATCCCTCTAAAAACTTCCAAGGGTAAAACCGTCCTTTCCCGCCTATTTTGTTAATTATAATTAACACCCTCCAATTCCCGTTATTCTCGATATTCTCAAATACCAATCATTCATATAACGTTACCTTTTAATTCCCGACAACGTTCTAATCACCAAAGTACCCCGAGACTCACTCTGAGCCCTGAACTTAATCCCATTATGACTAGACTGAAAACTTGCATTCCATGATCGTCTCATGTCGAATGGCTTGAACCAATCCACATATAATGTGGTATTATTTATAATTCACCCACATGCATGGAAATACACAATCACACCCTCAATGGGCCAAATTACCAAAATACCCTTATAATTAAATGTGGACCCATATGCATGCATTTATCATTATATAATAATATAATTCACATAAACATGCATATAATCATTTAATAACATGATAAATCAATTATGGACCTCCCGACCTCCTAATCAAGGTCCTAAACCTTATTAGGAAATTTGGGGCATTACATTCATTTATCTCAAATACAATCCTCCCGTACCAATACGTGGTTGAGATCACATATATGAACTTAGGAATCTTTCTGATATTTACTTAATATTATCACAGAATAATATAGTCCATAAAATATATGCATAACAAATTCTATTTATTTATTTATTTCTTAAAAAAATGTCTACTACATATGCTTTTAGGGCACAATTCCCAACAATAAGTTCTGTATGAGAAGTGAAAAGATTATTTTATTAATTGCTTTGTTTAAAAAGTTAAATGATTGAGATTTCATTTCATTGATTAAGTTCTTGGAAATATCATTTATAAGGAACTTAGTGGGAGTTAAGGATAAAATACTGATGAGGGGTAAAACGATAATTTTTACCCTACTAGGTAGTTAGTCATTGATAGAGGATTGACTTACTGTAACGGTTATAACAATGGATAACATATTTGCGGTTTGAAAATTACGTTCTGTGAACTCAAGAGTTCCATTTCGAGTCTATAGTGTAGTCATGATGAATTAATAAGATGAGAGATAGATTATTACCATAAATAAACTCACGAGAACTTATTGTAGCTTGAGTTCATGGATCCATGGTCCCCATGTCGTCTCTAGTACAATTAGATCTAATAGTTTCAAATAATTGATTTAACTATCAATTAGTAATACTAAGTTGGCTGGGTCAACATAAATAAAAAGCAATGAGTTATTTAATTAGAAGTTCTCAAAAGGGAGTTTGATAGACAACCGAGAAATGTTATAGATACTAATAAGTTAGTATTAATCTTAGTAAAATAAATTAAGTTTAGGTTTAAAATATAAATAGTTATTTTGAAAAAGTATTTAATTAATTGTTACTTAATGTAAATAAATAAGGATTTGATTTTCGGTAATTTTGGAAACAAAATTGAAATATCAAAATGGCAATTATACCCTTGTATGGTTGGCCATGTGTGTGCTTTGTGAGAAAGTAATTGCTCCAATTATACACTTATTTATTTAATTAAATAAAAAATGGTAACAACCCTATTTTAGTTGCCCTAGTATTTACCTACAATTAGAACCTTAAGTGAGTGAGTTTCTAAGAGTTTTTGAGGTAAGAAAACTCTGTCGAAATTCTCACTCTAGGCCACCCCTTTCTCTCTCTATCTCTCTCTCTCTCTCTCTCTCTCTCTCTCTCTCTCTCTCTCTTTCTCTATGTATTTCTGTCTTCTCATGTGTAGAGATTTAGCCCACCCTTTGTTAGATCTAAATTAGAAAAAGGTTTGAAAGATTGTGGTGTTGTGTTCTAGCGGTTTAAATTCCTTCCAATACCTATCATTCTACAAGGACAAAAGGTTATTTAATTCAAAGGAATGAGTCAATTAATCCGTTGCGTATTAGTAAGTTTCTAGATCTTAATGTTTGTGTTAAATTTACGAATCTGATGTTTAAATCTATGTCATGCGATTCTATGTGTTCTATTATAGGGAGATGCATCTAGATATAAATTCTAAGATCCTAAAATTGGCCTCAAAGCCAAGGTTGCCTAGATCTAGATGTTTTGAATACATGGTTATATATTTAAATTGTTGACTTATTACATCTGTGTATGGTTGGATGATGCATGATATAATGGTATGCATATTTGAGTTCTTTATGTATTGAAATTGCAAATTTGACTGTTTGTGTTTTAATGCATGTGTTTTTACATTTATGTGTTTTTAATGTTTCTTTTAAGACCTATAAAATTTATGTTTATGGGTTTTCTTGAAAATTGCACAAAATTGTTTTTAGAAAAATATTGCCAATTTTTTTTAGGAGGGCATCTATGCGTGTTGTCGTCGCGACAACATAAGGAACCGTCACGACGACTGGTGGCTGAGTTTAAAAAAAATTGATATATTTTAAAAAAAAAACCCTAACCCTAATTCCAAAAAAATTAACATTTTTTTAAAATATGTATATTTAAATATCTTAATATGGTTGTTTGGATATGACTTAAAGATACTTTTAATTAAAAAATGGAAACAATTAATTTTTTTTTAAGTTTAATTAGTTATATGAAAGATTTTAAATTGGTAACATCTTTATGATAATTAATTAATAAGTAATTTAATTTAAATAAGGCAATTAATTGAATTTTAATTAATTAATTGTTTCTTTATTTTACAGTTCATTTTTCTAGTGATAAATGTGTACATAAAATAAGTAATTTGCAATTAGTATATCATGTTAGGCCCATCCAATTAATAGGTGATATAAAAGTCATGAATCATTATTAAGTTATTTTTTTGCATTTGAGCTTTAAATATAAGTATAATGATGATCCAATTTTATTTTGAAAAAATGGGGAAATTCAAATAAGATTATACATAAAATGTTAGGTTTTATTTGAGCCCAAATTGAAAGTACAAAGTTTAAATTCCTCTCTTGTGGGTGATTCCCCTAGTGAAGACTCATTTGCTTTGTATTACTAGACTTGACCTAATCAATTGAATAATAATTAATAAAACAAAGATTCAAATTCTTGTCTTTTTGGGCCTTGTGTGGAAGTTATGGAGCCTTAGTAGTGGGTACAACATACCAAACTCTACTCCTTGCAAGCCCAAATTGTTAAGGCCCATTTACCTGAGTTAGACTTAATTGTATTTGGTTAATCTTTTTAGTTGGACATAATAATTGATTAGAAATAGATTAATTCTAAATTTTGGATTAATTTTCAAGGGTAATTTTAGAATTAATAGGAAAATCATAAACTATGGTTTATTGATTTGGAAAACCTAATTTGGTAATCTTAATAGTAATAAAACACTAAATGATTTAATAATGAGTTTTCAAAATCTAAATTCGATCTCCACCGTTGACTTAACAAGGTTAGAGTTTTAGTGGGGCCTAATGGCACTTAGATTTTGGCTACCTACTGAAGCTGTTCACTGGACTCTTAACATGGTTGAATTTCTTAGGATAGATAGTTATAGATGTACCTTTTATAGACTCATCCCTACGGTGATTATAGGAATTAAGTCTATTATAATGGAAATCATGGGTCAAACTAATAAAGTCAGAAATAATTTTTTATCATTTCTTTTGATCGAATGGATAGGTAATTAATAAAAGTCTAGTTTGTTTTATTAATTGAGATGCTTTCTCTATTTATTTAAGTGAATATTTGTGACTTTTGCCTACCGGGACACATGGGTTCATGGCTAGTTGGAATACCTAAGAAATAAAATGGCAAGTGTTTTCAGTAGTTAACTTATCTATTGAACATTGTTTGTATGTTATGCTATTTCTGAAACTTGTATGAATGAATGTTTGTCGAATAATGCGATGATTTCTACTTTATTTATAGTTGTAGCTCTATTGCTTCCATTCCCATTGTCTATCTACTGCCTAAGGAGTTTCTCATTGGCGATAACTTCATGAAATGGAAGTTAAATATCAACATAGTGTTGATCGACGACAACTCGAAGTTCAAGATGACTTAAAATGAACCTAACTTGCACAGAAAAAACACCATGAAGGTCGTGAGGGAAAAGTATAAATGTTGGACTGTTGCCAACAACAAGGCCAAGGCTTGGAAACCCTAAGAACCAAGATGGAGGATGTCGAAACTACTTATGACATCATGGAACAACTCCAAGAAATGTTTTTGTGCAAGTCGGTCGGATCAAGATCATTTCGAGGATACCAAGAAGTATGTGAACTGCAGGATGGCACCTAACCAACATATTCATGATCATTTCATTAAGATGACGAACTACTTTCAAGAATTTGAGCTTCATGGAGCAACACTAGATGAGAAGACTCAAATTGGAATTATTCTCAACAGCCTTGCACCCAGTTTCCTTACATTCACCACGAACTATTTCCTTACTAAGCTGGAACATGGAATGGCTCAGTTGATGAATGAGCTCTAGATGTATGAAGGAATAAATGGTGGGCCGAGTAAAGGACCTGAGAAGAAGGCTACCACTGCTGGGGGTGCTAAGGGTGAGGCTAACCTAGCCTTGTCCTCGAAGAGCAAGAAGAGAAAAACAAGGAAGGAGAAAAAGAAGGCTAAGAAACAAGCAGCTCGAAAGGCACCGACTACTGAAAAGTCTTTTGAAGCAAAGCCAACTAGAAGGAAGGCGAAAGGACAGTGTTTCCACTGCAAGGAGGAGATGAATTGGAAGCGTTATTCCCCAGCCCTCAAGGCAACTGGATTCCAAGGTAATAGTAATATATTTGTCTTTGATGCATGTTTTTTAGAGGATGATTATTTTGTTTAGATAGTTGATTCAGGATCCAATAATCATATGTGTTTTTCTTTAAAAATACTTAACAACTGGAAAGTGGTGGCGAAAGGGAAGTTAAAGCTTAGAGTTGGCAATGGTGAATTCGTGGAGGTCCAAGTGAAAGGACAAGCCCGTTTAAATTTTGGAAATAAATTTATGTTATTGGATGATGTTTATTTTATTCCAAACTTTAGTAGAAATTTAATTTTTGTTTCTTTATTACATTAACAATGATTTATTTTTACTTTCACAAGTTTAAATATACTATTTATTCTAATGGATGTGAATTGTGTGTTGGATGTATGGAAAATGACGTGTATATTTGCTACCTAACGAAACCCTCGCGCTTAAAAATGAATTGTTTGAGACAACTAATCCTAGGACTGTCAAACGACAAAATATTGATAGTGATTACATAACACATCTATAAAATCTTCGCCTTGGTCATATTAACTATGATGGGATTAAAATACTTACAAAGGCGGGGCCATTGAGGCTACTCACACTGGGTGACTAACATGTTTGCAAATCTTGTCTGGAGGGTAAAATGACTAAGTGTCCATTCTCTGCAAAAGCGGAAAGGGCCAAAGTCCCAATAGGGCTTGTTCAATCCAACCTTTGTGGATCGATTAATGTTTAGGCAAGAGGTGGAAAAGAATATTTTGTCACTTTCATAGACGATTATTCTCGATATTCATGTCTTTACCTAATGCAAAGGAAATCTGAAACTTTTGATTTAGCATCTCAGAATTTTACTTATCTAGATAGAAGTAGTAGTAGCTTGTAGTATTTTAGAATTTGTGGTTATTGGTTCAAGTCGAGATTTTGTTGGAAACTCGTAGAAATAGTTATGGATTTTATAAGTTTACCCTATAGTTTTTAACATAAGGTTTGATTAATATAGTTGGTCCTAGAAATAATATTTATTATAACCTAAGGTTTAGATAGAATAATTAAGAGCATGACACTTGACACATGCATGTTTATTAAGGACTTAAGGAATTTAGATGAATAAATTAATAAAGGATAGATCTAGAAGGTCTAGAACCTTCCAGCAGCTATTAGGATCACGTTTCATTAAGTCAAAGTTGTTTTAACAAACTTCAAGTGTGCTGAAAATGTGCAAAAACGTGTTTAAAATAGTAGCGTATGCTGATATATCGTAGCTATAGGGGCCGATATTTCACCTAAGGTTCATATGGAAAACACGTCGACTTTGCATAAACGAAACCATGAAGGCTCGAGACATAAGGGTAGGCAATATATCGCCTATAGGGGGCGATATATCGGCCCTTTTGGGTACTTTTAAAACTTTGTGGAAACCGAATTAGAAATAGCCTCAACACCTTAGATTTGCTCCTGAACATTTTTGACTGAGTTTTGGGCATTTGTTGACAGAAAACTCAAATTTATTCAATTATTATTCATTTATTTATTCATTTTAAAAGAGGTTAGTTTCACTCCTTGAACTCTATAAATATGACCATTCACTCAGCCATTTCATTCATCATTCAATCATTCTTCAGAGCCTTCAAGCCGCTAAGATTATTCTAGAGAGAAACACTAGGATTTTGGGATTAAAAGCTTTTCAATCTAAGTTTTTCTAAACACTTGAGAAGTAAGATAGAGTGACATTTCAGTATTGACGTGTAGATCAAAGTCCTAGTCTATCCAAGGTATTCTTATTCTCAAGTTTAGTTCATTATAGATCTTTTATTTTCTTTCAGATCCTAACTTGTTATTATGGCTTTTGGTTAGGTGGTTAAGTTTCTTGAAACTTAAGGTTTTCGGTAAGTTTCTATCTTGATGGTTTAGATCTCTTTTTCATCTCCATTTCTTTAGAAACTTATGATTCTTACTGTTTGGTTTTAGGAATTTTCCAATCCCGTTCTTGTCTCCAATATCCCGATTTTAGTAAGGAAAATAGGTTAGACTGTATTTGTTATGATATGTTTCTATGCTATGTTATGTTTATGTATATATGTATGTATATATTTTATGTTGTAGTCACTTGGAAAATATAGTTGCTTAGATAGCAAATAAATCCCAAGATTTTTTTTATCATTTTTGTAGATTAGAATTATGATTAAACATACCTCGATTAGTAGACAGAGGACCTAGATGGTTTATCATATACTATTTTATGATCTAACCTACCTCGATTAGTAGACAGAGGACATAGATGGTTTTATCACATACTACGGTAATGAGTTAATGGCCATTAATATTGTAGTCCTATGTTTATATGATATAAATTTTTTACGTCATATGTTTTTATGATATATGTTTTTAGTCTTATGTTTTATAATATGTTTTAGTAGTTTTTCCTTGCTGGGCATTAGGTTCATTCCTTTAATTTTAGATCGTGTAGGAAAATAAGCTTGGTAGGCGGGACAGATTCATGGCAGCTTTGGCATGTGTATTGGGAGAGGACTAATTGAATGGACTGCTGGAAAAGATCGAGGATGAAGTTTATATTTTGAGTCTTTTTAATTTATGTATTTGCTTTTCCGCATTTAGTATTTGAACAATTATCTAAAGGTTTATGCTTTCTTTATGATTTTATGTAATAACAATGGCATCCCTCATTTTGAATTTTTATAATAAAGTTCTATTATTTTGTGCATGTATTCCAAAATAGTTGCTATGTCTTAGTAGTTTTAATGGTTCAAGGTCTTAGAATTAGTCAGGGCATTATAGTTGGTATCAGAGCCCACAGTTCATATGCATGAAGTTCTTCTTGATACACACACAAAAGCTCTGAATCTAACCGCCTATGTAAGTGTTTAAGTTACGATTATTATGTTTATGATAATAGATAACGTTTTAGTCATTATGTTTTCACTTAAAATGAATGGAGCTTTGACCTATCATGATATCTGAGCCATTAAGGCATTGAAAAGGGTTAGAGAGCCAAGGGATACAATAGGAGCTCTAGAAAGAATCACTCAATGATTGATCATATTTCACAAGGAGATAGTTCACCTTCAAATCAATAGGCAAATTGTGATGAGAGCTATGGAACAATATGTCCTAGTAATTAGGCTTTTTATTGATTTTCCTTCTGTATTTTCGAAATTAGAAGAATTATGGGAGACTATGGATGATGAAGATGATTTACCGATAGCCATGAGAAATTATTTTCTTATACTTAGGTTTACCTCTAAGTTTGAGTTTCAATTCCCTAATGAACAAAAGCATAATATCTTAATGAATATTCCCCGAGGAAGTTTCGAGGCTCATAGTAATGATGATTATGTGGAAATAAATGATGACATGTTAGATGAAGGGTCAGATGTAGAAGATCCTGATTTTTAAAAAATTTACCCTAGATTATTATTTATATAGTTTCTTTAGTTATTTTGAATTTGTGATTGTAATTAGTGAAAATCTTTTTCCAAATGAATAAATTTGTTATTTTTGAATGGCATGTATGAGTTTGATTTTTTTTTTTTACAATCATAATAAATTTAGAATAAATTCAATAAATAATGACTGGGTTTTATGAGGGTGGATACAAATCAATGAACCGGGTTCTGTATTGAGAGTTTAGGGGCCCATAGTAGTGGGAACGATTTTAGTGATCCCGGCCCTCCCTCAATATGGTTAACTTTGGAACAACGACGAGTTTTGAGCTTGAGAATTAAGTCATATAGGGTGGTTACAAACTGACTTAGGAAATAGTAAAGATGGCTTATTGTTCTAAGTGTATAAACACACCCTAATTTATAAAGATAACTTACATAATTTTTTCATAAGACACCATAATTAATAGGTCCGAGTTATGTTTGCTTAGACTAAGTCTTGCCTTAGAACCTATTAGGGTAAGTTCTAATGTGTTTCCTCAAATGTCGCTACCGCCAACGAAACTAACAAAGCCCTCCAGTCTGAAGAAGGGGAACGTGTGCTGCTACTGCTGCTGGCAATAGAAATGCACCACCTCTGGTGGACAACACCGCTGAAATTATCCAGCTACGTCAACAAGTAGAAGAACTGCTGCAACAACAACGACAACAGCCGCAGGCTTAGTCGCAACCTCAGTCGAAGCCTCAACCAGCGGCTCAAGCTTCCCAGCAAGTAGGATATTCATATGGGGGATGGCCGATGGTGAACTACGCGCCTTATCCAACGTAGTACATAGAGCCAATCTATGAGCGTTTCCGTAAGCAGCACGCTCCAAACTTTGAAGGGACAACCGATCTCTTCGAGATGGAAGAATGGCTCAGCAATGTAGAGCCAATTCTAGCACACATGAACCTCGGCAACGCGGATCGCATATCTTGCGTTTCTTCTCTTCTAAAAAAGGATGCTAGAATTTGGTGGGATTTAGTACAACAAATTCATGATGTCGCCACCATGACTTGGGCTAGATTTGTGGAGCTATTTCACAAAAAGTACTACAACTCAGCTGTCATTGCTACGAGGATGGAAGAGTTTGCCAGTCAAGTACGCTAAAAAATTTGATCGTCTAGCCATGTTCGCACCAGAGTTGGTTCTAACCGATTTCGTGAGGGTTACCAAGTTCAACAGGGGACTCAGACCCAAGATTGAGCTAGGAGTCATGCTTGCAAACCCTGGAACCACTTCTTACGTCAATGCTCTAGAAACGACTATAGAGGTGGAAAGGCTCCAAGAAAATGTTAGTATGGAGGAGGCAAGCAAGTCTGAACCCAAGCAACAAAATCAAACTCAAAATGGTAGAAACAACAACAACCACCAGAACAACAATAATGGGCAGAAAAGAAAGCATCCTGATAATAAACAAGTCAATAGTGACAAAAGAGCACGATCTAATAAGACTAATATTAGGTCGGGTTATTTGGAATACCCTCAATGCTCCAAATGCCAAAAAAGACATCCTGGGGAGTGTCATGCAAACACCAAGGGTTGTTTCATTTGTGACCAGGAAGGTCATCGGGAAAAGGAGTGTTCGCATCTCAAAACAAAAGAAAAGAAGGACAATAAGATGGTTCCAGGCAGAGTCTTTGCCTTGACCCAGGGAGAAGCCGAAGCTAGTAACAAAGTGGTCATAAGTCAGCTTCCTATCCTCAATAATATATGTTCAATATTGTTTTGATTCAGGAGCAACACACTCGTATATCTCTTTAGGAATGATAGTAAAGTTAGACAAACCTTGTGAAAGCTTTAGAACTAGGTTTGTTACAAAACTGCCTTCGGGTGAAGTAGTTCTATCATCACAAATAGGACGAGGAGTACCGATCAAAGTTTAGGGCACGGAACTAGAAGGAGACCTGATAGAGCTAGAGATCAAGGACTTTGACGTAATATTGGGCATGGATTGGCTAGCAAGGCATGACACGACCATTGATTGTAGATGTAAGTAAGTGACGTTCGAAACTCCTGATGGTCAGAAACTATGTTTTATGGGGAACGTTTCAGGACTACGAACATTGCTGATCTCATCTCTCAAAGATCAGAGGATGATAGAGAAAGGATGTCATGCATTCTTAGCAAGCGTCACAAATATGGCACAGGAAGCACCATTAAAGGTTACAGACGTCTGCATTATAAAGGAATTTCCAGAGATATTTCCTGACGACTTACCAAGATTACCGCCTACTCGAGAAATTGACTTCACAATCAAACTAGTACCGGGAACCGAGCCTATCTCAAAGGCACCATACCGGATGGCACCAACAGAACTCAAGGAATTGAAAACGCAGTTGCAAGAACTCTTAGATTTGGGTTTCATCAGACCAAGTCATTTGCCATGGGGAGCATCGGTTCTATTTTTGAAGAAGAAGGATGGAAGGATATGATGCAGATGTGTATCGATTACCGCGAGCTAAACTAGGTGACAATTAAGAACAAGTACCCGCTACCTTGGATCGATGATTTATTTGATCAACTCTAAGGAATGACTGAATTTTCAAAGATTGATCTACAGTCCAGTTATCACCAGCTCAAGGTACGGGAAAAAGATACACCAAAGACAACTTTTAGAACTCAATATGGACATTACGAGTTTCTAGTTATGTCTTTTGGTCTTACCAACTCTCCAGCCACATTTATGGACTTAATGAATCGTGTCTTCAAGGATTACTTGGAAAAATTCATCGTAGTATTCATTGACGATATTTTGTTGTACTCCAAGGACGATGTCGAGCACGAGGAACATTTAAGACTAACCATGTTGCAACTAAAGGAGCATCAACTTTATGCCAAGTTCAAGAAATGCGAATTTTGGCTATTGCAAGTAACATTCCTCGACCATATAGTATCCAAAGACGAAGTTGCTGTAGACCCAGCTAAGGTAGAGGATGTGAAGGATTGGCCATGACCTAAGAATGCGTTAGAGGTTAGAAGTTTCTCGGGCTAGTAGTCTATTATCGGAGATTTGTAGAAGGATTTTCGAAGATAGCCACTCTGGTTACCAACCTAATCCAGAAACAGCAAAAATTCAACTGGACGAATAAATGTCAAGAAAGCTTCTAGTTGCTCAAGGATAAATTATGCTCAGCACCAGTACTTTGTGTACCGATACCCAATGACAAGTTTGTAGTATATTGTGATGCGTCGAAGCAAGGTTTGGGTTGTGTGCTGATGAAAAATGATAAAGTAATAGCCTACGCCTCAACGCAGCTGAAGGAATATGAGAAACACTATCAAACAGACGATATGAAGTTGCAGCGATGGTCTTGGCATTGAAAATCTGGCACCACTATCTTTATGGAGAACGGTGTGAGATTTATACGAGCCACAAGAGCTTGAAATATTTCTTCACATAGAAAGAACTCGAAATGAGGCAGCGCAGGTGGTTAGAACTAGTAAAGGATTATGATGGTGAAATCCTATAGCACCCAGGAAAAGCTAATGTAGTTTCGGATGCGTTAAGCAAAAAGAGTTACAGAAATCTATCGGCATTAACTAGAATAGAAAAGTCGCTTCAGCGAGAGCTGATTAATGTCGGAATAGGACTAGTCAGGGCTCAACTGGCTAACTTGTCCATCCAGTCAAGTCTATTAGAAGGAAAGGGCATGATGACACGTTAATATCCCATATGGATGCAGTCAAAGAAGGCAAAACTACAGATTTCTCTATATCAGGACAGGGGTTTTAGAGATATAAAGGACGGGTGTGCGTGCCGAATGACTATGGGATTAAGATGAAGATTTTAGAAGAGGCACACACTACCCCATACTCAGTTCAGCCGGAGTGAACCAAGATGACTCATGACCTTAAGGCACTATAAGAAAGATGTAGAAGAATATGCGTCCAAATGCCTTCTATGCCATCAAGTAAAGGCGGAACATTAGCGACCCACAGACTTATTGCAATCGCTTTGTATTTCAGAATGGAAGTGGGAAGACATAGCCATGGACTTCGTGATAGAATTATCACGAAAAAATAAGCAACACGACTCGGCTTAGGTTGTGGTAGATAGACTCACCAAGTACGCTCACTTCCTGCTTGTCAAGACTACGTACACTGCAGACCAGTAGGTAGACATTTATGTTTGAGAAATTGTACGACTGCATGTAATTCCTATGACCATAGTATCCGATAGAGGATCGGTTTTTGCATTGAGATTTTGGGGAAGCTTGCAAGAAGCCATGGGTACCAAGCTAAATCCCAGTATGACATTTCATCCTTATACTAAAGGTCAGTCCGAGCATACCATACAAATTTTACAAGCTATGTTGTGTGCTTGTGTACTGGACTTTGAAGGATTGTGGAGTAAGTATTTGGCACTTATAGAGTTCTCCTACAATAATAGCTACCAGGCAATGATCTGTATGGCACCCTATGAGTTACATTATGGAAGGAAGTGCCGATCACCATTACATAGGGATGAGGTAGGAGAAAGACAACTTCTTCGACCCGAAGCTGTTAGAGAGGCTCAAGATGCAGTGGAGCTCATTAGAAAGCATATGATCACTGCTCAGAGTTGACAAAAGAGTTATACGGATGCCAAGCAACGAGATGTGGAATTCAAAGTCAGAGATAAAGTCCTTAGGAACATCTCTTATGAAAGGAGTGAAGCGCTTTGGGAAGAAAGGAAAACTCAGTCCCCGGTTTATAGGTCCTTTTGAGATATTGGACAAGGTAGGACAAGTAGCATATAGATTAACCCTACCGCCAGCTCTAGCAGATAGCCAAAATGTGTTTCACATCTTGATGTTGCATAGATATGTGTCAGATCCATCTCACGTTATCAAGTATGATACGTTAGCACTTTAGAAAGACCTGAGTTACGAGGAATGACTGGTTAGCATCCTAGAGAAGGGGATGAAGGAATTTCGGTCTAAGAGTATTCCGATAGTCAAGGTCCTATGGAGTAATAGTATAGAACAGGAGGCAATGTGGTAGTTGGAGGAAGACATCCAAACACGGTATATGGAACTATTTGGTATGTAAATTTAAGAGACAAAATTCTTTTAAGTAGGGGAGAATTGTAGCATCTCGGAACATTACTTAGCAAGATAGTAGTAGTAGTAGCTTGTAGTATTTTAATTTTCATGGTTATTTGTTCAAGCCGGGATTTAGTTGGAAACTCGTATATATAGTTATGTATTTTATAAGTTTAGCCTATAGTTTAGAAATATTAATTTTAACATAAGGTTTGATTAATATAGTTGGTCCTAGAAATTATATTTATTATAACGTAAGGTTTAGATAGAATAATTAAGAGCGTGACATTTGTCACATAGATGTATATTAAGGAATTAAGGATTTTAGATGAATAAATTAATAAAGGATAGATCTAGATGGTCTAAAACCTTCCAGCAGCTGTTAGGATCACGATTTATTTAGTCAAAGCTGTTTTAACAAACTTCAAGTGTTCTGAAAAAGTACAAAAATGTGTTTAAAATATCAGTGTATGCCGATATATCATAGCTATAGGGGCTGATATGTCGCCTAAGGTTGATACGGGAAACACGTCGACTTCACACGAATGAAACCACAAAGGCTCGAGACATAAGGGTAGGCGATATATCGCCTATAAGGGGGGCGATATATCGAATCTTTCAGAGTATTTTTGAAACTTTGTGGAAATCGAATTAAAAACAGCCTCAACAACTTAGATTTACCCCTTAACGTTTTTGACTGAGTTATGGGCACCTGTTGAATAGAAAATTCAAATTTATTCAATTATTATTAATTTTAAAAGAGGTTAGTTTCACTTCTTGAACTCTATAAATAGGACCTTTCACTCTGCCATTTCATTTATCATTTATCATTCTTTAGAGCCTTCAAGCTGCTAAGATTATTCTAGAGAGAAACACTAGGGTTTTGGGATTAAAATATTTTCAATCTAAGCTTTTCCAAACACTTGGGAAGTAAGATAGAGTGAAATTTCAATATTGAGGTGTAGATCAAAGTCCTAGTCTATCCAAGGTATTCTTATCCTCAGGTTTAGTTCATTATAGTTCTTTCATTTTCGGTCAGATCCTAGCTTGTTATTGTGAATGCCAAAAATTGGACATGATTCTGAGAGGGCCACAGTCAACTCTCAAAAGAAAAGCTGAGGCTTCCCCGAGTGACCTTGGGTACGCCAAGCAACCTCGTGTCTCGCCCCACATGAGACCCATGCCTCATGAAAGGCCTTCGCGTAACTTCCCGTCTTGCCCCACGCAAGTCATTTGCAAGATCGTGACCCCTGGTGCATCTCGCCTTGCATGCCCACCAATGGTCTCGCGCCTCACGTACCCGCGCACCAGGTGTGTCGCACACCCGCGCACTAGGGCCTCGCGCTCGCGCACACGCGGGTCTCGCGCCCGTGCGCACAAGGGCCTCGCGCTCGTTGCCCATGGGTCTTGCACCTACTCGCACAGGGGCCTCGTGCTCACGCGCATATGGGTCTCACGCCCACGCGCACATGGGCGTCACACTTGCGCGCACATGGGCCTCGCCTCATATGCCTACGGAGCTACGTTTTGTGCCCAGAGTACATGCTTGGGGTCGAGGGGCCCTTCTCATCTCATTTTCAAAGGGCCATCTCGCAAGATCCTTGATTGTCAGGCATCTAGGAATAACATATAAGGATCACAACACTTGAAACCCTTAGGAATAAGGTACCTTGCGAGGGTGAGGACTTGTGGCTCAAGGAGCTCGTACGAATACAAAATGTACCTACAAATCAAGAGGAGGAAAAGTACGTACGAAGGTACGGCCTTGAATGCCCCAGGTGTCTGACCCTAAACACCACACCAGACAAGTGGTGGTCGTACGAATAGGGTACTTGATGTGGTCCTTCCCAGGCAACCTCTGACATTCGTATTAGACAGGTAGTGATAGTGCAAGTTGGTACAAATGGTGGAGGCACTACCTGCACATCTCTGACCATACATCAGAGCCGAAACCACTACCACTTGTGCCAGTACGTCTGATACCACTTCCCTGACAATGTATTTATGGACAATCTGGTCCCCTGGGACCACATTGTATTAGGGGCCATTAGAGCCCACTATAAAAAGAACCTCACTTCTTCATGGAAGGGGGTTGGAAAATTCTTTTAAAACTAAATTAATCTAAGGGCAATATACGAGTTTGCTTTCTATTTTCTATTTTCTACTTACAATTATCCTTCAAGTTTCTATACATTCATTAAATATTGATTTAAGTTTCTGAGTTTTCCATCCATATTTCATTGACGAATTCTTACCGTCAACAGTTATTATTGCTTTTGGTTAGGCATTTAAGTTTATTGAAACTTAAGGTTTTTGGTAAGATTCTATCTTGATGGTTTAGATCTCCTTCTCATCTCCATTTCTTTAGAAACTTATGATTCTTACTAATTGGTTTTTGGAGTTTTCAAATCCCGCTCTTGTCTCCAATATCCCAGTTTTTGGTAAGGAAAATAGGTTAGATTGTATGTGTTATGATATGTTTATATGCTATGTTATGTTTATGTATATATGTATGTATATATTTCATGTTGTAGTCACTTGGGAAATACTGTTGCTTAGATAACAAATAAATCCCAAGATTCTTTTATCAATTATGTAGATTAGAGTTATGATTAAACCTACCTCGATTAGTAGACAGAGGACCTAGATGGTTTATCATATATTATTTTGTGATCTAACCTACCTTGATTAGTAGACAGAAGACCTAGATAATTTTATCACATACTACGGTAATGAGTTAATGGCCATTAATATTGTAGTCCTATGTCTATATGATATACATTTTTTACATCATATGCTTTTAGTCTCCAGTATCTCAAAAGGCCCAATGAATCTAGGGCTCAACTTGCCTTTTTTCCCAAACCTTCTCACCCCTTGCAGTGGTGAGACTCATAGAAACACGTGGTCCCCCACCTGGAACACCACGTCCCTACGCTTAGGATCAGCGTAGCTTTTTTGTCTACTCTGCGAAGCGAGCATTCGAGCTCGGATTTCCTCGATAGCCTCATTAGTCTTCTGAACCATGTCCGGTCTTAAATACTTCCTCTCACCCATCTCATCCCAATGGATGGGCAATCTACACCTCCTTCCATATAACATCTCATATGGAGCTACTCCAATCGTTGATTGACAACTGTTGTTGTACAAAAACTCAATCTGTGGGAGATACTTACTCCAAGACCTCTCAAATTCTATCACACACGCTCTGAGCATGTCTTCCAATATCTGAATCGTTCCCTTAGATTGTCCATCAATCTAAGGATGAAAGGTCATGCTGAGCTTCAACTGAGTCCCCATAGCCTTCTGCAATCCACCCGAAAACATGGAGGTAAAGATAGGATCCCAGTCTGATACTATAGACTTGGGAACCCCATGGAGATGTACAATCTCCCTCACATACAACTCCGCATACTAATCCATAGTATAAGTCGTCTTCACTAGCAGAAAGTGAGCTGACTTGGTGTATCTTTCCACTATCACCCACATCGAGTCATGTAGCCCCACTGTCCTGGGTAAACCTCCCTCAAAATCCATCGTAATGTCCTCCCATTTCCACTTGGGAATACCCAAAGGATGTAGCAACCCCACTGGCCGCTGATGCACAGCCTTCACTTGTTGACAAGTTAAACACTTGGCCACGTACTCCACTACATCCTCTTCATCCCAGGCCACCAATACAACGTCCATAGATCCTGATACATCTTCATGGTACCTGGATGGAGTGAGTATGGTGTAGTATGGGATTCATCGAGTATCTCTCGTCTAATCCCCATATCAGTCGGGACACAGATCCTACCCTTATATCGCAATAATCCAGTCTCTAAAATAGAATAGTCCTTAGCTACTCCAGCTAAGATCTTCCCTCTAACTTCCTACAACTGTGCATCCACCAACTGGCCCTCTTTTATCCTCTCCAGAAGGGTCAAATGTAAGGTAATATTGGCAAACTGGCCCACAACCAATTCTATCTTTGCTCTTGACATCTCCTCAACCAATTCTCTCGATATCTGTCCAGAGCTAAACAACTGTCTCGGGCCCGTCTGGCTCAACGCATCTGCCACTACATTGGCTTTCCCTGGGTGGTAAAGGATACCACAATCACAATCCTTCATCAACTCCATCCAACACCTCTGCCTCATGTTCAGATCCTTCTGGGTGAAGAATTAATCCAAACTCTTATGATCAGTGTATATCTGGTACTTCTCCCCATATAAATAATGTCACCATACCTTTGGAGCGAATACCACTACTACCAATTACAGATCATGGGTAGGGTATCGCTGCTTATACTCCTTCAGCTGTCGTGATGCATAAGCTATAACCTTCTCATTCTGCATCAACACACAATCTAGTCCTAGTCTCGATGCATTACAATATACCACAAACTTTCCTTCCTCCAAAGGGAGACCGAACACTGGTGCCATAATCAGCAGTTGCTTCAATTCCTAGAAGTTATTCTCACACTTATCTGACCAGAAGAACTTCAGATTCTTCTATGTCAATTCTGTCATCTGTGCAGCAATCTTTGAAAATCCTTCCACAAACCTCCTATAATAACCCCCTAATCCAAGAAAGCTCCTAACCTCTGAGGCGTTCCTTGGCCTCGGCCAATCTCTCACTGCCTTCACCTTAATCCTATCCTCACTAACAATATGTCCAAGGAATGTCACTTCTGGTAGCCAAAACTCACACTTCTTAAACTTGGCATACAACCAATGCTCTCTCAATCTCTGCAAGACTTATCGAAGATGTTGTTCATGCTCTGTCTATGAATTGGAGTACACTAGAATGTCATTGATGAAGACAATCACAAACTGATCCAAGAAGTCCTTGAATACCCTGTTCATCAAGTCCATAAATGCTGCTGGGGCATTGGTCAATCCAAACGACATGACCAGAAACTCATAATGCCCATACCTCGTTCAGAAGACCCTCTTCCACATATCCTCATCCTTGATCTTAAGTTGGTGATAACCAGATCGAAGATCAATCTTCCAGAACACCGTCTTTCCCTGCAGCTGATCAAACAAGTCATCGATACTTGGTAAGGGGTATTTATTCTTGATGGCCAACTTGTTCAACTCCCTGTAGTCTATGTCCATATTCAAAGTCCCGTCCTTCTTCTTCACAAACAAACTGGAGCACCCGAGGGAGAGTAGCTAGGCATGATAAACCCCAAATCAAGAAGCTCCTGCAACTGTATATTGAATTCTTTCAGTTCTGCCGGAGCCATCCTATATGGTGCCCTCGACACTCGCTTTGTCCCCAGTGCTAACTCGATGATGAACTGAATCTCCCTGTGCGGCGGCAACCCTGGTAAATCCTCAGGGAACACATCCAAGAACTCACGAACTAATCTAGTCTCTCCCGGCCCTGCTGGAAAAACTCTGGTAGTATCCACCACACTAGCTAGGAAGCCTATAAGACCTCTCTGTAGTAGGTCTCTAGCCCTCAATGCTGATATCATGGGTATGCGGGGTCCCTGCACCGCACCCACGAAAAAAAAGGGATCCTCTCCCTCCGGCTCAAAACTCACCATCTTCTTCCTGCAATCAATGGTAGCCCCATATCTGACCAGCCAATCCATTCCAAGAATCATGTCAAAATCATCCATACCTAACTCCATCATGTCTACTGATAGTTCCCTACCATCAACCATCACTAGTAGTGTCGTAATCCATCTCCTAGAAACCACCAGTTCCGCTGTAGGTAGTATAGTCCCAAACCCTGCCGTATAATACTCACTAGGTTTACACAATCTATCAATTACCTTACTAGAAACAAACAAATGTGTAGCCCCAGAGTCAATCAATACAGTAAAAGGAGAGCCAATGCTAGAAAGCTGACTTGTCACCATCGATGGACTAGCCTCGGCCTCTGCCTGCGTCAGGGTGAACACTCGAGCTGGAGTCAAGATGTCCACCTTCCCTGCTTCCTCTTTCTTTGCTGTTGGGCAGTCTTTCTTGAGGGATCCCACCAACCCACACAGATAGCAGGTGGTTAGTGTTCAAAAATATCATTTTATTAGTCTTAAAGTTTAAGATTAATTAAGTTTTAATTAATATTTTCATGGATTTATTGTCATATATTTTATATTTAAAAATATTAATTTAATTTAATTTGTGTTTAATTTTCAAGAAATAAAATGTATTTTGACGCAAAGAAAAAGAAAGAAGAAATGAAGAATTAAAATTGAAGAAATCAAGAAAAAAGTGGTATTTTTGAAGTTAACTTACGCCCAAAAAGGAGCCTAGCCCAAGCTTTCAAAAGCTGCCACGTGGCAGAAAGCCACCAGCCGCTAGTCGAGTCGCGAGCCGCCTTGCTCCCCATGACCCAACACCATTTGCCCCACTTCCATAAGTTTTTGTAGCCATTTTCCCACTCTTTTGTACACGATTTTAACACATTTTGGGTCCTATTTCCACTATAAATAGAGAACCAAATGTAGGGAAAAAATATCAGATTGGGGAATTAAGGTGGAGAGTATAATTAGAGAGAAAAACATTATTTTTCCTAATTTTCTTTCATTTCTTTTACATTTCTTTGAGTGAAAACAATGCCTATTTTAGGCTAAATTCTCTTGTGGAAAGGTTAGAGTGAAGTTCATGTTTCACATTATATTTTTAATATATTGATTCTTTATTTTGTTCTTCATTTCTATATCTTTTTTACAATTAAATTTATTTTCTTCTAATTTTTACTGTAAATTTATTAGTGTCTTTTACATAAGTCTAGTCATGCTCTTCTTATGTAATTTAGGCTCTTAATTTAATTTAGGATATTTGTTATATTATATGCTTTTTACTGCATTCTGCCATTGGTATTTTGTCGCTCTAAGGTATATAATATGATAGGTTTTTAAAATTAGAAATTAGTATAATTTAATTAAAGAACATATTTTAAGGTGAGCTTTCTTATATATATTTTCCAACTATAATTAATAGTGTAGAATTATAGTTGAGTATAATGAATCAATTTTATTAAAATATATATATGTTTGCATGAATGAAACTTATGCCTTCCATATTTTCTTTCTGATTATAATTCCTCGATTTTGTTTAGTTAATATTTAAAAAAATATATTCTTTTTCAAAATTACATTATTTCAAAGTTTATTATTTATAATTTACCAATCTTTCTTTTTATTTGTATTTTACCTCTCTGTGGATACGACATAGCCTGAATACTACTGCGACCGCTTAGGAGTTTATTGGGCGATATCAATTTTCGGAGCCGTTGCCTGGGAGGTAATGAAAGCTGAGCACCAGCGACCAGCAGGGTTGCTTCAGCCTTTGGGTATTCCTGAGTGGAAATGGGAGGATATTACCATGGATTTTGTAGGAGGTCTACCCAGGACAGTAGGATTCCATGACTCAATATGGGTTATAGTGGATAGATACACCAAGTCAGCCCATTTCCTTCCAGTAAGATCAACTTTTACTGTGGATCAGTACGCTGAGTTGTATGTGAAAGAGATCGTACGTCTCCATGGGGTTCCTAAGTCAATTGTGTTAGACCGGGATCCTATTTTCACTTCCAAGTTTTGGGAAGGTTTGCAGAAAGCTTTAGGAACTCAGTTGAAGTTCAGTACCGCCTTTCATCCTCAGACTGATGGATGGTCTGAAAGGACGATCCAAGTGCTGGAGGATATGCTCAGAGCTTGTGTGATTGACTTTGAGGGTTCGTGGAGTAAGTACCTTCCGTTGATTGAATTCTCGTACAACAATAGTTATCGGTCAACAATTGGAGTGGCTCCCTATGAGATGTTGTATGGGAGGAAGTGTAGATCGCCTATCCATTGGGATGAGATGGGTGAGAGGAGATACTTGGGGCCAGATATGGTTCAGAGGACAGGTGAGGCTATAGAGAAGATCCGAGCTAGGATGCTTGCATCTCAGAGTAGACAGAAAAGCTACGCTGATCCTAAGCGTAGAGACGTGGAGTTTCAGGTTGGTGATCACGTCTTTCAACGGGTTTCACCCCTACGAGGTGTGAGGAGGTTTGGTAAGAAGGGCAAGCTGAGCCCTAGATTCATTGGACCATTCGAGATCCTGAAAAGGATTGGTCAGGTGGCTTACAGGTTAGCCTTGCCGCCATCATTGTCTGGAGTTCATGACGTGTTCCATGTCTCCATGCTTCGGAAGTATGTCTCAGATGTGACTCATGTATTGAGGCATGAAGATCTGGAGTTACAGGCAGATTTGGCTTATGATGAGAGACCAGTTCAGATCTTAGATCGGAAAGACAAGGTGTTGCGAAATAAGACGATTCCTCTAATTAAAGTGCTGTGGAGAAACAGTAAGGTCGAGGAGGTGACCTGGGAGCTTGAGACAGCTATGCGAGATCAGTATCCGGAGTTGTTCAGGTAAATTTCGAGGACGAAACTCTCATTAGGAGGGGATAGTTGTAACGACCCAAATTCACTAATAAGGCTTAAGGGCCTTGATTAGTGTGCCGGGAGCGCATGATGGGAATTATGTGTGACTATTATGATTAAGATGCATGATTATGATTTTAAGCATGTTATATGACTATGTGAATTATATTATGTGATAATTATGATGTGTGAATTGTACCACGTGGGTGTTGTGATACCAGTGTGACGCACGTGCCGAGACGGTCCTAGGGAGCTAGATAATGGTAACTGGTGATTTGGTGACTTGTGTAACTGTTAGTAACCACAGAGAGTAACAGGTTTTGTTGGATAAGTGGTAAAACTGTAAAGTAGGTAAAAGACAAGTGTACCCTTGGGGTTTAGTCAGAAAAGGATATTTGAGGAAGGCTAAAAAGGTCTTTTGGCAGTGATATAGATGTCTTTGGCTGAGGGAAAAGGATATGTACGATTCATTTATGCTAAGTATAACTGAAGTTAAGACTTGGAAGGCTAGAAAGATCAAGAAGGGAAGGGAGAATCAAGAACCTAGAAGGCAAAGTGGAGGAGGAGCTGAACTGAGTTCTTTGAGGCTAGTGTAGGGCTTAAGGGTGAGGAATCAAGCATATAGCAAGGTTTATACTGAGGTAAGGAATTGGTTCCTGTTTTGTTAAGTTCTGAATTTGGTTTTTGAAAGAATTGAGAGATAGCCATGGTTTGTCTTGCATGGAATTCAGCTGGCTTGTTAAGGTGGAATTCAGCTCAAGCTTGGATTGGAGGAAGCTCAAGTCGAATTTCTGATTGAGGTAAGGGTATTAAGTAGGTTTGCAATTTCGTAGCTGTTATGGTTTAAGGATTTAGAGGACTGGTTTGTACTTTTCTCAAGTTTTAGCTTAAGTGTTAGAGTCTGAATTTAAGTGTCAATTTCTGTGGGTGATTGTGTGGTTGAGCTGGATTATAGTGTTTATAGGTTGTTGGTTGGTCTATGTGGGGTTTTAAATAGGTTTTGGGGCTTGGGTATGAAGTTGGGATGATTTGGAGTGATTTGGGTTCGGGGAAAACGCAGGGGAAAAAACCCAGAATTCTGGGCTCGCGAAGGAGCGCCGCGGCGCAAGGCTGTTTCTGGGCATGATGGGGTCTCTGACTTGCTGGGCGCCGCGGCCCTACAGGGCTGCGCTGCGGCGCTAGGCCAATTTCAGGATGTTGGAATTTGCAATTTTAAGCTTTTGCTCCGGGGGTTCGGGGAATGTCTTCGGTGCGTCGTTTTAGGGATTTGGGGGTTCCGAGAGTATGGGATTGGCTCTGGGGAGGTAGCTTTGGATTGATTAGTGACAAAAGATGTTTCATTTGTGTTGTGATTAGGGCTTTGGAGAGGCTCGGGGTAGAGGACCGTGCTCGTGGCTTCGTGGCAGCGGAAATTAGTAAATTGAAAGGTAAGAAAACTGCACCCGAATGTATGGTTATAATGGGACTAAGTGCTCCCGAGAGTTGTATTGTGTCAATATTGGTATTATGCCAAGGGACACGCAAAAGCGGTCTAAGAGTACCGTACATGATTTTAACGCACGGAGCGCGAATTGGCCATTGGGCGCCGAAAATAATAGGATAACAGAGGGAGCTGCCTGTGAGTGCTAGCCCTGGTTATCGTCTGTGCATTATGTGTTTTGAGCTGAGATGCTTAGTGTATGAAATACTTGACTGATGATACACTTGAGTTTATGAGATGCTATATGTGTAATTGACTTGTTTACTGGTTGTTCATGCTCTGTTGTTGCTGTGTTTTCTTGCTGGGCCTTGGCTCACGGGTGCTTCGTGGTGCAGGTAAAGGCAAGAGCAAGCTGGACCAAGCCAGAGGTGGAGAGCTCCGGGGTGTAATGTACATAGCTAGCTGTTCGATCACCATGGTCGAGGAGTGTGTCAGGACAGAGATTACCTAACTACTCGTTTTGCCTTAGCATGGCTGTTAATGTACTTAAACTTTGTAAATTTTGTAAATGGCCTTTAAACTGTCATTTTTGGGATCCCATGTAACGAAACAATGTTTAGTAATGAAAACACAACTTTTGAGACCAAAACACTTTTAACCCTAGTTCCTCTACTGTTTCAGTAACACGTTTTTACTTTAATGACTTGAATAGCAAGTCTGGCACTTTATAAACACACAGTGTAACGGCCTTGGCTATCCAGGGCGTTACAGTTTGCATAGTAAATTATTTTTTTTCTAGTTAAAAAAAAAGTAGTGGAATTTTTAATTTCTCTTTTATTTTATTTTTCCTTCGTAATTTTTTTTTATTTATTCATTTCTTTTATTTATTTTAATTTTAGGTTTAGAATTTATTTTCTAGATTTAGTTTTTTTTTTTCCAAAAACAGCATAAAATTTTAAAGCATAAATAAAAAAAACTATTGAGAACATTTGTGTAATTGTGGAAATTAGTAAAAACCAAACTTGTTCTGTCTTAGAAAAATAGGTTCTTAAATAAGGTCTGTGTTAGTGTTACCCTCCAACCTTTTCTAAGAACCTCGGGGAGTTCTAGAAAAGCTCTTGGGCCTAAAGTGGTACCTTGGCAGCCTTCCCAATTGGCCTGGGAACATTTTTGGTGTTTACTTATTACACTATTACACACTTGCGCTTATAATACTTACAAAATAAAAAAAAAATTTATGCCACGAAATAGAGACGCACTAGGGAGATTCGTGAGACAACAAGTACAAACTTTAGAAAACTCTCCTAGTTCATCGTTTTCTTCCATTCGTTCAAACACTCCCAATTCACCAAGACTTCCTGAACCACCCACGATGGCTCATCAAGATGAAGTCCAACCAAGAACGCTACAAGATTATTTACATCCTATGCATACAACCACACCTTCATGAAAAATGTATCCCAACAATATGCCAAATTTTCATTTCAAAACCCGGCATGATTAACCTCTTACCAACCTTCCATGAGTTGGAAAATGAGAGTCCGTACGTGCATATATAGGAATTCGAAGAGGTGGTGGCTACATTCAACAACCGAGCTGATGTCACCAACATTGTGAGATTGAAAATTTTCCCCTTCTCTCTCAAAGATAACGCAAAAAGCTGGTTGTATTCCTTAAGGCCTAAATCTATCGGAACATGGGATGAAATGACTAAAACATTCTTTGCCAAATATTTTTCGCCCCATAAGACTAGCAACCTTCAAAGGCAAATCTCTACCTTCACCCAGAAAGACCATGAAACTTTCGATCTGGTTTGGGAGAGGTTTAGAGATTTGATAAACCAATGCCCACATCATGGATACGAAAGCTGGCGTCTGATCAGCTATTTCTGTGATGGTATCACAACCAGACAAAGACAATTCGTACAAATGATGTGCAATGGAAAATTCCTTCAAAAAGATCCCAATGAAGCTTTCGAGTACCTTGACAATCTCGCTGAAATGTCCTACACATGGAATGGACCGAGTCTTATGGACAAGCCATGATCAACTGGAATCTACCAATTGAGGGAAGAGGACAACGTCAAAAGCCAAATTGAATCATTGAGACAACAATTCGAGGCTTTCAAATCTCAAGAAGGTAGAGGAATCAATATGGCTGCAAAGGTAGAGACACGAGATCCATGCTTCATATGTGGAGGGACGGAACATCAACCACAAGAGTGCCCAACTCTTGGTGAGTTAAAGGGAGGAAATGAGGAACACTACAATGCAATAGGGGATTACAAGAAGCCTTACAACCCTTTCTTAAACACTTACAATCCCAGTTGTCGCAACCATCCAAATTTCAGCTGGAAGGATTCAAACCAAGCATCTGGGAGCCAATGGAGGCCTGAGCAGCAACAACCGGCAAAAGCATACATTGCTCCTCAAAATAACATGCAGTCAAGTAATTCTCTTGTGAATACTTTGCAAATGCTTGCGCAAACACAAATAGCCTCAACTCAAGAGCTCAAATCTTGTTTCACACAAATGGTAGAGGAAATGAAAGACATGAAAATCCAAATGACAAAGCTAAACACTACTTTGGCAATTCAAGAGCATGGTAGACTTCCCGCTCAACCTCTAATCCATCAAAGAGGGCAACACATGGCACAAACCTCCTCCTCTCCAGATAAAAATTTCAAAGAGGTTAATGCCATCTCTACTTGAAATGGTCAAAGTACGGTTTCACCGTTAACTAAGACAACGAGTACGTCAATGCCTACTACAGATGATGATGTGCCAATAAGCATTCCAGTAAAGGCACCCTTTCCTCAAGATTTGAAATCCACTGGAAAGGTATTGGAAAATCATGGTGAAATCCTAGACCTTTTAACACAAGTGAAGATCAACTTGCCATTGTTGCATGTGATCAAAAAAGCACTAGCTTATGCCAAGGTTATCAAGGATTTGT
Organism: Humulus lupulus; assembly: GCF_963169125.1. Classification (NCBI taxonomy): domain Eukaryota; kingdom Viridiplantae; phylum Streptophyta; class Magnoliopsida; order Rosales; family Cannabaceae; genus Humulus; species Humulus lupulus. The sequence continues at coordinate 165,006,453 of NC_084795.1, forward strand.
GCACCGTTAAGAGAAAGCACCATGTCAAGAAAACTGCATTCTTGGCATAACAAGCTAGCACAGTAATTGACTGTAAGACACTGCTTAAATACAAAGATCCTGGCTGTCCCACCATCTCATATTAAATTAGGGAGCAGGAATTTGGTGAAGCCCTTCTAGACTTAGGAGCAAGTGTAAAACTCATGCCATATTCAATATACCTGCAATTAGGTCTAGGAGAACTTAAGCCCACATCTGTGGTGCTACAACTGGCTGATCGATCAATTAAGAAACCTCGGGGAATAGTAGAAGTCGTTCTGATTCAAATTGAAAAATTCTATTACCCTGTTGATTTGCTCATCTTGGAAACTCAATCTAAAGTGAGTATAGAGTCCAACATTCCCATCATTCTCGGTAGACCTTTCCTCGCAATAGTAAATGCACTCATTAACTATAGGAATGGTCTCATGAAAATCTCTTTCGAGAACATGACTCTAGAAGTGAATGTTTTCCATATCGTCAAACAACCACTTGATAACGATGAATGTTTCCAATCATATTTGATCGATACACTTATTTCGAAAGAGGTCAAAGTGAAATACGCGTCTAATCATTTTAATCACCTCTTCCAAATTTCAGAAAGTTCTGAGCCCGATGAGTCTAAAATCAACCCTGAAATCGTCAAACACGCATAGGCTAGAAGAACCATGTTTTGGAATCAATCTTTAAGAAACTCCCTCAAGATCAAGAAACACCAAAACCCTCCATTGAAAAAGCTCCTCAACCAAAGTTGGCCCAACTTCTCGACGGTCTTAAGCATGTTTTCCTGGGAGCTGACAACACTTTTCCTGTCATAGTATCTTCCAAGATCAATGCCGCACAAGAATGCCAACTCATCAATGTATTGCAAGAACAAAGAGATGCATTAGGATGGACGATAGCTAACATCAAAGGTATTATTCCTTTAATTTTCTCCAATCACATTCAATTGGAAGACGGGGCTATACCACGTCATGACCCTCAAAGAAGATTAAACCCAACGATGAAGGAAGTAGTTAACACTGAAGTCTTGAAACTTCTTGATTCTGGAATAATCTATCCTGTTGCTGACAGTAAATGGGGTAGCCCAACTCAAGTTGTTCCCAAGAAATCAGGGGTTACCGTGGCACAAAATGAAAAAAGGGAACTTGTGCCTACTAAGGTCATAATAGGGTGGTGCACGTGCATTGATTATAGAAAGTTAAATGCAGCCACCCGCAAAGACCATTTTCCACTTCCATTCATCGATCAAATATTGGAACGTGTGGCAAGTCATCCTTTCTATAGTTTTCTCGATGGTTGTTCAGGGTATTACCAAATCGAGATTGCCTTAGAAGATCAAGATAAGACCACATTCACTTGTCCTTTTGAAACATTTGCCTTCCGGCGTATGCCATTTGGCCTGTGCAATGCTCCAGCCACTTTCCAGCGATGCATTATGAGCATATTTAGTGATATGATTGAGAAATGTATGAAAGTATTTATGGATGATTTGACAGTCTTTGGAGATTCTTTTGAATCAAGCCTTCTCAATTTAGAATCTATGCTTAAACGTTGCAAAGAGAAAGGCTTGGTGCTAAACTGGGAAAAATACCATTTCATGGTGCCATTAGGCATAGTCTTGGGGCATGTCGTGTCGGAACGAGGAATTGAGGTCGATCAATCAAAGATTGAACTCATATCAAAGCTACCCACCCCCAAGACTATTAAAGACATTTGATCTTTTCTTGGGCATGCAGGATTCTATAGGAGGTTCAGACAAAATTTCTCGACAATTGCTCGCCCTTTGTCAAACCTCCTAGCAAATGATGTTGTGTTCAGTTTGACACCTGAGTGTGAGGAATCTTTCCGAACGCTTGTTGCAAAACTCACTTCTGCCCCTATCATTTAGCCACAAGATTGGAACTTACTGTTTGAATTCATGTGTGATGCTAGCAATTATGTTATAAGGTCCGTCTTAGGTCAAACAAGGGAAGGGAAGCCCTTCGTTGTTTATTACGCAAGTAGATGTCTTAACAGTGCTCAGATGAACTATTCTACTACTGAAAAAGAGTTACTTGCTTTAGTATTCGCACTTGACAAGTTTCGTTCCTACCTGATTGGTTCACCTATCACAGTCTTTATGGACCATTCCGCCTTAAAATACCTCATTTCCAAAAAGGAGGCTAAGGCGCGTTTAATTAGGTGGATCCTTCTGTTACAGGAATTTGATCTGAACATAAAGGACAAGAAAGGTGTTGAAAATGTGGTAGCAGACCACTTATCTCGTCTTGAATTTTCTGATTCCGCTGATGGCCCAACCATTCGAGATGACTTCCCTGATGAACATCTCTTCGCAGTCACTAAGTTGCCATGGTACCCTTATATTGTTAATTACTATATGACTGGCGAACATCCAACTACATGGAGTGCACAAGATAAATGTAAATTTTTGGTCGAGGTTTGTAACTTCTATTGGGACGATCCATATCTATTTAAGTATTGCCCCGACCAAATTATGAGACGTTGCATTCCAGATGATGAAATTTTTAGTGTCCTGAACTTTTGTCATAATGAAGCTTGTGGTGGTCATTTTTCTATGAAAAAGACTGCTGCAAAAATCTTACAGTGTGGTCTTTATTGGCCCAATTTGTTCAAAGACACTAACAATTTCTGTCGAACATGTGAAAGGTGTTAGAAATTAGGTGCTCTGTCCTGACGACATATGATGCCATTAAACCAAATTCTTGTAATAGAAATATTCGATTGTTGGGGGATATACTTTATGGGACCATTTCCACCTTCTTCTGGCTACCTTTACATTCTCCTTGCCATAGATTATGTCTCAAAATGGGTAAAAGTTGTGCCTTGTCGAAATAATGATAACACAACTGTTGTAAAATTCTTAAAGGAAAATGTGTTATCTAGGTTTGGCACACAACGCGCTATCATAAGTGATCAAGGTACCCATTTTTGCAACTATTCTTTTGAGACCTTAATGAAAAAATATGGTGTAATTCATAAGGTTGCATTGCCTTATCACCCACCGACAAATGGCCAAGCTGAGTTAGCCAACCGGGAAATTAAGCAAATCTTAGAAAAGATGGTTAATCCTGACCGCAAAGATTGGTCCTCATGACTTCTCGATGCTCTCTGGGCGTACCGCACTACTTAAAAAACTCAGCTTGGTATGTCTCCTTATAGGCTAGTCTATGGTAAAGCCTGCCACCTTCCTGTTGAGCTAGAACACAAAGCTTATTGGGCAGTTAAAAGCCTAAATTTTGATCTCAAGGCGGCAGGACTTAATCGTAAGATTCAGTTGTCAGAAATTGAAGAGTTAAGGAACGATTCTTATGACAACTCTAGTATCTACAAAGCTAAAATGAAAGTGGCTCATGACAGGCAGATCCTAAGAAAAGAATTTGAGCCAAACCAACGAGTGCATCTTTATGACTCTCGTCTGCATATCCACCCTGGCAAGCTGAGATCAAGGTGGACTGGCCCATATATTGTGAAATCCGTCTTTCCCAACGGTGCTGTTGAGGTCACAGACCCAACTGATGGGAGAGAATTCAAAGTAAATGGCCAACGACTGAAACACTACATAGAGAGGGTGACCTAGCCTAAAGAAGTAACTCTCGTGGAATCAGTTTACCAAGTCTGAGTAGTGTTCCAAATTATTTGTACATAGGTTTGTTTTCTGTTTATTTCCCTTTTGTCATTTTATTTTATTTGTTATCATTTTGTGTTTTCAGTTTTTCATATTTTAGAGAATCAATATTCACTCTATCACTCGACGCTCGCTATCCAGGTGTTCTCTTTCCCTGCTCTTTTACATTTATTAAATATTGAGACATTGAGGACACTGTCAGATTTTGGTTGGGGGCGGTGAGCATATTCATGCACGTTCATGTTGATTTTTGTCATATTAATATTTTCACGGTCAAATTTTTTAAAAATTACTTATTTATTTTTGCAAAATGTTACTTTCGAGTCATTTTTTGTTATTTGTATTATAAGAGTTTCTCTAGAGTTACCTAATGCACATGCCAAACATTGTGGTAAGATGGTTGATTAGCACATATTTTGTTAGAAATTTTCCTTGTTTAAGAATTCATTCATTTCTATGAGAGGTGAGACTTGAGAAAACAACTTTAAATTTTTTATTGATTCTTAGAAATGGTTATAATTATTTGGACAAGGTATTGTGGTATGAATGGATGATGTTTTAGGAATAATATTTTCTATAGAAAAATCTTATTAGAGAGCCTTTTATTATGTTCTTCATGAAAAAAAAAAAGAAGAAAAAGAAATATATAGAAAAAAAAAACAAAACAAAAAACACAAGACCAATAGTTCTATCATTTTCAATTATGTTGTGTCTCTTGTGTTGAAAAAAAAAACGGGTGTGTTTATTAATTTCATGTCTTATTTTATGGCTCTTAGAATAAATGTAAAGATTGTCTATTTAACTTAGAATTCCCGAAAAACTGGTTTTGTGGTACTCTTTATGGTAGTTGTCCAAATAGTTTATTTCCTATCTTCGTTCCAATGATTATTTAAAAGTTTGTCCTAAATATATTCCAATTTCATAAGTTCATACTTCTTTATTTCCAACTCCATGAGTGAAGCTCTTAACTTTAAATATTTTCAATTACATGAGAGGTTAATGGAGTTGAGACTTTTACTTCGCATAATTTCGAAGGCTTTATGTGCTATGGTTTGCGGTAAGAAGGTTCAAGTTTGGTGCACACACTCACAACTCTAGATTTATTCAAAGTAATTTTGATAACTCTTGTTGAATTGTTACTAACATTTTGTGTTAATACTTAAGTTCTTTTATAATTTTTTACCTGAAATATATCATGTTGACATTTATCATTTCGCTTGAATTGCTAGAGACTAGCAATAAGTTGGTTGGGGGTTGTGATTAGTGTTCAAAAATATCATTTTATTAGTCTTAAAGTTTAAAATTAATTAAGTTTTAATTAATATTTTCATGGATTTATCATCATATATTTTATATTTGAAAATATTAATTTAATTTAATTTGTGTTTAATTTTCAGGAAATAAAATGTATTTTGACACAAAGAAAAAGAAAGAAGAAATGAAGAATTAAAATTGAAGAAATCATGAAAAAAAAAGTGGTATTTTTTAAGTTAACTTAGGCCCAAGAAAGAGCCCACCCCAAGTTTTCAGAAGCTGCCACGCGGCAGAAAGCCACTAGCCGCCAGTCGAGTCGCGAGCCGCCTTGCTCCCCACGACCCAACACCATTTGCCCCACTTCCATAAGTTTTTGTAGCCATTTTCCCACTCTTTTGTACACGATTTTAACACATTTTAGGTCCTATTTCCACTATAAATAGAGAACCAAATGCAGGGAAAAAATATCATATTGGGGAATTAAGGTGGAGAGTATAATTAAAGAGAAAAACATTATTTTTCCTATTTTTCTTTCATTTCTTTTACATTTCTTTGAGTGAAAACAATGCCTATTTTAGGCTAAATTCTCTTGTGGAAAGGCTAGAGTGAAGTTCATGTTTCACATTATATTTTTAATATATTGATTCTTTATTTTGTTCTTCATTTCTATATCTTTTTTACAATTAAATTTATTTTCTTCTAATTTTTACTCTAAATTTATTAGTGTCTTTTACATAAGTCTAGTCATGCTCTTCTTATGTAATTTAGGCTCTTAATTTAATTTAGGATATTTGTTATATTATATGCTTTTTACTGCATTTTGCCATTGGTATTTTGTCGCTCTAAGGTATATTATAATATGATAGGTTTTTAAAATTAGAAGTTAGTATAATTTAATTAAAGAACATATTTTAAGGTGAGCTTTCTTATATATATTTTCCAACTATAATTAATGGTGTAGAATTATAGTTGAGTATAATGAATCAATTTTATTAAAATATATTTATGTTTGCATGAATGAAACTTATGCCTTCCATATTTTCTTTCTGATTATAATTCCTCGATTTTGTTTATTTAATGTTTTAAAAAATATATATATATATATTTTTTTTTTATCAAGAAGAAAATTGAACTTCATTGAACAAAACAGTCAATACAACTTGAGAGCCAAACACTCAAGAACAAACACTCTGTACAGCCAGCTAAAAAACCAGCACAGCCACTCTCTTAATTACATTGAAGTTTCCTTATATAAATTTGCTCTTGTACAAAAATCTTCCTATTATTAACTAAGTATAGTCTATACTTAACTATGTTCATTAATTCCTTAGCTAGTCTATTAGCTGTCAAAGAATAACCATAAAAAAAACACCTATTTCTGTTCCTCCATATGATGTAAATAACAGCTGCCATTACCATGTTCATGATTGAAGCCATTGCTCCATGTCGATCTCTAGCAAGCCAGACACCCCAGCCACTGAAGTCACTCTGTAACGCCCTATTGCCTTAGAGCCGTTACTAAGTGAGTTTAAAAACGTGCTTCCAACTCGATAATCGAGGTTTTAGGTCAAACAGTGTAACTAAGCCATAAACAGAGGAAAAGTTTTAGAAATGATAACTTCCATAGAAAAATCATAAAAGTTTTACACTTGGGATCACAAAATACAGTGTAGAAATATTTATAACATTTAAATTGAACCAAGTCGACTAAACGACAAAATCTAGGTTTATTTACAAGCAACTCCCAAAATCCTCTGGCTGTGGCAGCCAGGCTGGCCAAACATGTACACGCCGCCTCACGCCTGCTGTACTAATGGTTGGTTGACCTTCTCTTTACCATACCTGCACCACAGAGCATCTGTTAGCTGAAGCCCAGCAAGAAAACCCACATACAGATAACATATGCAACACATATATCAAGCATATAAATAGGCCACCAACGGGCTAAACACATAAGGCCTAGCCGTCCCAGGCGTTTACCAAGCTCCGGGTTCGCAGACCATGCCGTGAGGATATCCCAGGTATCCTTTTAGGGACTCGCCCTGGCAACTCGCACTCCACATGCTCAACGCTGCTCCCGGCCCCTTGCCGTTTTCGCCCTTGCACTCAACGTGCCCAACGCCGTTCCCGGCCCTTCGCCGTTCTCGGCCTACACCGTTCCCTGCTCTTTCCGATCATTCACATAATCACATACATAGTATAACAAGCAAGTACAGAATTCTAGCATAATCAGTTAAAGGGCTACGCCCCGCAGTTCTAACATATTGGCCTCGGCCCTGCATATCAATTCTATTCAAACACATTGGGCTCAGCCCTGCACACAAGCTCTATGGGAACAAGGGTTTTCTTACCTGAGTTCCGAGCTTTCTGAGCACCGATGACCCAAGCACAGTCCTCTATCTTGAGCCTCTCCGAATCCCTAGTCATAACATATTAACAATATCCATCCATCAAATTCTAATCCAATAAATAACTCTGAACCATAACCCTAACCTCCAGGACCTTGAATACTATCAATCCGAGTGATAAAATCCATCTCGAGCCTTACCCATTGAGTTCCCAAGCCTAAATACCCTTAAAAACACAGACTGGCACTACGGGCCGCGGCTAGCCTCAAAACAGAGGCTAGCACACCCCTGCAACACACACGGGCCGCGGCGCGCCCATCCTAGGGCCACGACCCTCATCACCGAACCCAGATTTTCTCACCATTTTTCCACACCATTCCTCAAGCCAATTCACCCAAAACTCATCTATCAAACCCAGATAATTAACACATATATTCCAGCTCAATAACAACTCAGTAACAACATAAAAACCCATCAAAATCTACTCCAAAACCCAACTAAAATACCCAAAAACAGATCAAGCTTAACTAACATGGATACTCTAACAAACCAGCAACAATTCTCAACATAATCCCCATAATTAGAGCTCACCTTGCTGAACTCAATCCCTAGGGTTGATCCTCAATCCTTAAGCTTCAAGCTCCTAAGATATCTCAACTGAAATCCTTCTAGTATACAACCAATTCCTCCAAGTTTTCCTTTGAGTTTGCCTTAGAGAGTAAAGAAGAGAAGAAGATAAGAGCTATCTCAGTTATGAAAGATTGTATATGTTAGTTTCCCCAAAGTTCTAAGTAATTCCTCCTTTTTGTTTTACTTAACTTAAGTCTAAAGGGTTACCTCAAGGCTCGGGGTACCAAAACGTCCCCGAGGGCAAAATGGTAAATTTCCCCAATACTCCCACCTAGACATTCTATCCTCAAATATATCTCCAAATATTTATTTTCATGTCCCGATAACCGCTCACCAGGACTGTCTCGGACCATGCTGCACAGACATATCACATATATATAACATTTATCACATTTATACCCCTAATATCCAGACGGGGTCCGCATGCATATTTAACTCAACTAAACATGCATCATAATCATATATTCACATAAATCCAGGTATAAACATACTAAATCATTTATTGCCCTCCAGGCACACTAATCAAGGCCCTAAGCTCGATTAGAAAATTCGGGTCGTTACAACTATCCCCTCCTTACAGAAATTTCATCCTCGAAATTGCCTGAATAGCTCGGGGTACCGCTCCCTCATCTCTGACTCAAGTTCCCACGTCGCCTCCTCAACCTTGCAGTTTCTCCACATCCTTTCACAAAGGCGATGGTCTTGTTCCTCAAGACTTTATCTTTTCGGTCAAGAATCTAAACTGGCTTCTCCTCATAGGACAAATCATGATCAAGCTCCCGATTCTCAAAACTTAGAACATGCGTTGAATCTGACATATACTTCCGGAGCATGGATACATGGAAAACATCATGAACCCCTGATAAAGCTGGAGGCATTGCTATTCTGTAAGCTACCTCTCCAACTCGTTCCAGAATCTCGAAGGGACCAACAAACCTAGGGCTCAACTTGCCCCGAACACCAAACTGTTTCACACCCCTCATGGGTGAAACCCTAAGGAACACATGATCACCAACCTGAAACTCCACGCTCTTGCGTTTCAGGTCTGAATAACTTTTCTGTCGACTCTGGGAGGCGAGCATACACGCTCTAATCTTCTCAACTGCCTCATTAGTCCTCTGAACCATCTCTGGACCCAAACACCTCCTCTCACCTGTCTCATCCCAATGAATAGGTGATCTACACTCCCTTCCATAAAGCATCTCATACGGAGCCACACCAATTGTCGCCTGATAACTGTTGGTGTACGAGAACTCGATCAAAGGGAGATACTTACTCCACAATCCTCCAAAATCAAGCACACAGGCTCGCAGCAGATCCTCCAATATCTAGATCGTCCTCTCAGACTGCCCATCCGTCTGAGGATGATAAGCGGTACTAATCCGTAACTGCATGCCCATAGCCTTCTACAGACTTCCCCAAAACTTGGAAGTGAAAGTGGGGTCTCTGTCCAACACTATCGACCTCGGAGCCCCATGAAATCGAACAATCACCTTCACATACAACTCAGCGTACTGCTCCACAATATAAGTTGTCCAAACAGGCAAAAAGTGCGCGGACTTGGTATACCTATCCACAATCACCCACACCGAGTCATTCTGTCCCACAGTCCTCGGTAAACCAACTAAGAAGTTCATAGTAACATCTTCCCACTTCCATTCTGGGATCCCCAAAGGCTGCAACAACCCCGCTAGCCTCTGGTGCTCATCCTTAAATTGCTGACAAGTTAAGCACTTAGCTGTTAGGAGTGTGTCCTAAAAGCATGTAAAGACATTTGTTTTTTCTGTGAATAAATAAATACAATGGTTTAATTCTTATTGTTATATTTAGATTGTTAAATTATTGTTTGAATAATTTTGTAAATATCAGAAAAATTCCATATTCATTATTGAGGATGTGATCTTGTATTAGTACGAGAGAATTAAGATCACATGAATGAATAAAAATAGTCAACAACAACAAATTAAAGTTATGGAATTCTTTAATTGGAGTTGTAAGTACGGTTTACTGAGTATCATAATGATACAAATAATCTAGATTCAGATTATTGATGTGGAAAGACATCTCGGTAAAGGTGCTTTATATAATATGATTATATATGACATGGACCGATATGAATTAAAGTATTTATCCAAAAACCATTTAACAATAAAGACTTATAATTCATATCATAACAGATGATCATTTATAGATCAACCTAAATCCTGAGTGTTCATGAACTCCTGTTCATGTTTATTAAATCTTTTGATTCACTCGTTAAGGTCACTTCAAAGCATGAGGCTAATGACTTTTGTTTTGGAGATTTAATATCATGGATGGCTGGGAACATGTATCAACAATATGGAATCTAATCTTTCCTAACGGATCGTATATTAGTTCCCTTAAGGGTTAATTCTGGAACTAAATGATTTTGAGCTCAAATCTATAATTAGATTATAGATTAATTATTCACTAGTGAATTAATGGTACTTGAGGAATAAGAAGTAAATTAGAAAGGTTAAATGGTAATTCTTCCATTCTAATTTATGAACTAATTAATTAGAGGGTTGAACTATTGTAAGATGGTTATATCTATGGACGACTTAAGAAAAAGATTTCTGTAAAAGTATATCTATAACATAAAGAGTGCAATTCTGAATTTATAGTGGAGTAATATCATAATTAATAAATTAACTATTATAATTAAAGAGTTTAATTATTTAGTTTCAATTTATTGGATCTTAATGTTATAGGTCCATGGTCCCCGAAATGGCTCAAACAATCACTGTCAAAGGCAAATACAAAAAATGGGCAAAAAAGGACTTATGTGATAAGTAAAATATTTTTCTATGTATCAAACATAATTATTGAATAATTATGTGTAATTAATTAATTATTTGATTTAACAAAAATATAATTAATTTTGAATTAATTTATTTTTTGGGATTTTTGGTATTTAAATAATAATAAAATTGGGAAAAATCACATGCCTGCACATGCATGTGGTACACGTGTGGCGCAGTGCACAGGCACTGTTCTACACGCATAAGAGAGAGACTTGGTCTCTTGATTCCACAATTTTAGTTATTTAAATATTAAATAAATAATGAGATATTTTGATTTGATTTAAATATTATTATTTAAACAAAAATCTGATAACTGATTAGTTATTTTGAATTTGTGGAAAATAACAAATATTTTAATATATTGGATATTATTAAATATGGGATATCAGTTTTCACAGAACGTAAGTTTTCAGGGATAGAAAAATATCTAGGATTCTCTCAGAGAAGAAGATCAGTGACAAAAACAAAGGTCGTTGTTCTTCACAAAACCTAGGTCCAAACTTTATCAGATCTCATGTGTTGAGAATATCTGATAAATAGTTATTGCCTATTATTTGTATAGCTAGCCCACACTCGTTCTTTGGGTGACTGAGAACATTTTGGAAGATCTTGGTGTGAGATCTCAAGGATTCAGCCATACGAAAAGATAGCAGCAAGGAAGGACCTGAGGTAATGTTTCTATTCTTGTCCTTGATTCAATATATATATGAGTGTGAAGAAGTAGATCTAGAAATCTTATGGGATTAATCTGACAATTTGATTGTTGTTCCGCTGCGCATAATCTCTGATTTGATCAATAAAAACCAACATTAGCCACATAATCCACCACATCCCTCTTCATGCCCGACCACCAATACAGAGTTTTCAAGTCCTGGTACATCTTCGTCGTACCCGGGTGCAAAGAATAGGGAGTGGTATGCGATTCATCCAAGATCTCTCGCCGGATACCAAAATCCATCGGAACACAGATCCGACCCTTGTACTTTAGTAACCCCATCTTTGAAATGGAGAAGTCCTTTGTTGCTCCGACTAAGGCACTCTCCCTATGACCTCTCAACTAAGAATCTTTCCCTTGCGCTTCCTTGATCCTCTCAAGGAGTGTAGACTGAAGAGTGATGTTGGCCAACTGACCAACCACAAATTCTATACCTGCTCTGGTCATCTCCTCAGCTAACTTCTCAGATATCTGCCTTGAGCTAAACAATTGTCCTGGGCCCTTCTGACTCAATGCATCAGCCACTACATTAGCCTTCCCAAGATGGTATTGGATATCACAATCATAATCCTTAACCAACTCCAACCACCGCCTCTGGTGCATATTCAGGTCCTTCTGTGTAAAGAAATACTTCAGGCTCTTATGGTCGGTGTATATCTCGCACTTCTCACCATAGAGATAATGCCTCCAAATCTTAAGTGCAAACACCACCGCTGCCAACTCCAGGTCATGCGTAGGATGTCTCTGCTCATATTCCTTCAACTGTCTCTATGCATAGGCTATCACCTTGCCAGCTTGCATCAACACGCACCCCAAACCCTGCCTAGATGCATCACAGTAGACCACAAACTTTTCATTCTCTGTCGGCAAGCTTAACACTGGCGCAGTAATCAGTCGCCGCTTCAATTCCTTAAAACTATTTTCACATCCATTCGTCCAGACATACCTTGTCTTCTTCTTTGTCATTTCTGTCAATGGCGTAGCTATTCTGGAGAACCCCTCAACAAACTGCTGATAATACCCTGCTAAACCCAGAAAGCTTCTCACTTCAGGAACACTGCTCGGTCTAGGCCAATCTCTGGCCGCCTCAATCTTACTTGGGTCAACCAAAATCCCCTCCTTACTGACGATATGGCCCAGAAATGTAACTTGTGGCAACCAGAACTCACACTTACTGAACTTTGCATACAACTTATGCTCCCTCAATCGCTGTAGAACCAACCGCAGATGCTGCTCGTGCTCCATCTCTGACTGAGAGTACACTAGGATGTCGTCGATGAATACTATCACAAACTTGTCCAGATAATCCTTGAAAACCCTATTCATCATGTCCATGAATGCTGCTAGGGCATTAGTTAATCCAAAGGACATTACCAGGAATTCATAGTGTCCATACCTCATTCGGAAAGCAGTCTTTGGTATGTCCTCCTCTTTAATCCTTAACTGATGGTAACCTGATCGAAGATCTATCTTGGAAAACACTGTTCTTCCCTGCAGCTGATCAAATAAATCGTCGATCCTAGGCAGTGGATACTTGTTCTTAATGGTTAACTTGTTTAACTCCCTGTAATCAATACACATCCTAAGGGACCCATCCTTCTTCTTAACGAACAACACTGGAGCACCCCATGGCGAGAAACTCGGTCTGATAAACCCCAAATCAAGTAACTCCTGCAACTGAATCTTCAACTCCTTTAGCTCCGCTGGAGCCATTCTGTAGGATGTCCTAGATACTGGCTCCACTCCTGGTACCAACTCTATAACAAAGTCAATCTCCCTCTGCGGCGGCAACCCTGGCAAATCCTCTGGAAACAAATCTGGAAACTGACACACCAATCTAGTCTCACCCGGTCCAACTGACACCACCCTAGAAGTATCCACAACGCTTGCCAGGAATCCTATGCAACCTTCCTGCATCAGGTCCCTAGCCCTTAAGGCTGAAATCATTGGTACACACGGTCCACTAACTGACCCCACAATCACAAAGGGCACCTCCCCTTCTGGTTCAAAAGTCACCATTCTTCTTATGCTCCTCCTTCTTAACTTGAGGGAAATCCCTCTTCAAATGGCTGGCACTTCCACAAACAAAGCAGGCCCTGATCCTGCACTCACCCTGGTGTCGACGCCTGTACCGCGGACACATAGGAAAACTCCTCCAGTTATCACTGCCACTTTGACGGCCAGTAGAAGCACCCCGTGCCCTCCTATCTAAGCTGGGAGGAACAAACGAATCTAGGGCCTTCCTCTTCTACTCACTAGAACCACCACCACGGCTGAACCCAACGAAAGGAGGCATTGTCCTTCTGGCATCATGCCTAACAGCGCTATCCTTCCAAATTTGATCCTCAGCCCTCTCAGCAATAAGGGCCTTATCCACAACTTGGCCATAAGTAGTAGTCTCTGGATCCAAGGTAATGTTCACATCGCGGGCAATCATCACATTCAACCCCCGCACAAACCTATCCCTCCTGGCCGCATCTGTCGGCACTAGATCCGGCGCAAACTTCGCCAATCTATCAAACTTTATTACATACTCTGTCACTGTCGATCGATTCTGAGTCAGGTTGATAAACTCATCAACCTTTGCAGCTCGCACTGCCATACTGTAGTACTTCTCATTAAACAAGTTTCTGAATTCCTCCCAGGTCATAACCGATACATCCCTTCTCTGAACCACCACGTCCCACCAGATGCGGCATCCTCTCTGAACATGTAGCTAGCACAGGCTACCCTCTCATTCCCCTGAACTCCCATAAAATCCAGAATGGAGGCAATCATATTCATCCACTGCTCTGCCCGTAGTGGGTCTAATCCACCCTCAAAGGTGGGAGGATGCTGCTTTCTGAACCTCTCATACAAAGGTTCCCACTTATTCTCCATAGCAGACTGCACTGGCACTGGCGCTGCAACCTGCTGCACTGGCAGCCAGTAACCTGAGGTGGGGCCTGTTGCCTCAACTGTCGCAACTCTTCCTCTGTTCGCTGCAGTCTCGCTTCCATCTCAGCAAATATCTCTTGCCAGTTCTGTGGGGCAGGTGGAGGGTCCTGACCCTTGTTGTCATCCTCGGCCCTACTGCCGCGGAGTCTAGCTGATTGTCGAGGCATCTCAACAAATATGCTTGCAACCAACGACGGTGCTCATCAGGCATGATAACAACATCCAAAAACCACCTCCCAAACACACCAGTCATCCACAATAATATCTCATATAACATATAACACACAATGGGCCATGCCCTAGCATCATGCATATGTTAACTCATTCATCATGCTCTATATTAAATAAGCATGCATATAGGTCATTCAAACACATTTTCAGACATATTATCCAATCTTACCAACCAACCCTGAGTTAAGCCTATCACTGACTGCGTGTGTACATGTTCGGTCAATCTCCAGAACCAATAACCTTGGCTCGCTCTGATACCAAGTTGTAACGCCCTACTGCCTTAGAGCCGTTACTAAGTGAGTTTAAAAATGTGCTTCCAACTCGCTAATCGAGGTTTTAGGTCAAACAGTGTAACTAAGCCATAAACAGAGGAAAAGTTTTAGAAATAATAACTTCCATAGAAAAATCATAAAAGTTTTACACCTGGGATCCCAAAATACAGTTTAGAAATATTTACAACATTTAAACTGAACCAAGTCGACTAAACGACAAAATCTAGGTTTATTTACAAGCATCTCCCAAAATCCTCTGGCTATGGCAGCCAGGCTAGCCAAACATGTACACGCCGCCTCACGCCTGCTGTACTCATGGTTGGTTGACCTTCTCTTTACCCTTACGTGCACCACAGAGCATCTGTGAGCCGAAGCCCAGCAAGAAAACCCACATACAGATAACATATGCAACACATATATCAAGCATATAAATAGGCCATCAACGGGCTAAACACATACGGCCTAGCCGTCCCAAGCGTTTACCAAGTCCCAGGTTCGCAGACCACGCCGTGAGGATATCTCAGGTATCCTTTTAGGGACTCGCCCTAGCAACTCGCACTCCACGTGCTCAACGCTGCTCCCGGCCCCTTGCCGTTTTTGGCCTTGCACTCAACGTGCCCAACGCCGTTCCCGGCCCTTCGCCGTTCTTGGCCTACACCATTCCCGGCTCTTGCCGATCATTCACATAATAACATACATAGTATAACAAGCAAGTACAGAATTCTAGCATAATCAGTTATAGGGCTACGCCCCGCAGGTCTAACATATTGGCCTCGACCCTGCATATCAATTCTATTCAAACACATTGGGCTCAGCCCTGCACACAAGCTATATGGGAACAAGGGTTTTCTTACCTGAGTTCCGAGTTTTCTGAGCACCGATGCCCCGAGCACAGTCCTCTAACTTGAGCCTCTCCGAATCCCTAGTCACAACATATTAACAATATCCATCCATCAAATTCTAATCCAATAAATAACTCCGAACCATAACCCTAACCTCCGTGACCTTGAATTCTATCAATCCGGGTGATAAAATCCATCCCGAGCCTTTCCCATTGAGTTCCCAAGCCTAAATACCCTTAAAAACACAAACTGGCACTAAGGGTCGCGGCCCCACCCACAAGAACCGCGGCTAGCCTCAAAATAGAGGCTAGCACATCCCTACAACACACACAGGCCGCGGTGCGCGCACCAAGCGCCGCGGTGCGCATGAACTTCTCGGCCACCCTCGGCCGCACGCGCACACGGGCTGCAGCGCGCCCATCCTAGGGCCACGACCCTCATCACCGGACCCAGATTTTCTCACCATTTTTCCACACCTTTCCTCAAACCAATTCACCCAAAACTCATCTATCAAACCCAGATATAACACATATATTCCAGCTCAATAACAACTCAGTAACAACATCAAAACCCATCAAAATCTACTCCAAAACCCAACTAAAATACCCAAACACAAATAAAGCTTAACTAACATGCATACTCTAACAAACCAGCAACAATTCTCAACATAATCCCCATAATTAGAGCTCACCTTGCTGAACTCAATCCCTAGGGTTGATCCTCAATCCTTAAGCTTCAAGCTCCTAAGATATCTCAGCTGAAATCCTTCTAGTATACAACCAATTCCTCCAAGTTTTCTTTTGAGTTTGCCTTAGAGAGTAAAGAAGAGAAGAAGATAAGAGCTATCTCAGTTATGAAAGATTGTATATGTCAGTTTCCCCAAAGTTCTAAGTAATTCCTCCTTTTTGTTTTACTTAACTTAAGTCTAAAGGGTTACCTCAAGGCTCTGGGGTTCCAAAACGTCCCCGAGGGAAAAATGGTAAATTTCCCCAATATTCCCCCCTAGACATTCTATCCTCAAATATATCGTCAAATATTTATTTTCATGTCCCGATAACCCCATAATACATCTAGTACCCAAATCACCCCTCGACCCGCCCCGAGTCTGAATCTCAACCCTGTTGTGACATTCTGACTAATCGCTCACCAGGACTGTCTCGGACCGTGCTGCACAGACATATCACATTTATATAACATTTATCACATTTATACCCCTAATATCCAGACGGGGTCCGCATGCGCATTTAACTCAACTAAACATGCATCATAATCATATATTCACATAAATCCACGTATAAACATACTAAATCATTTATTGCCCTCCAGGCACACTAATTAAGGCCCTAAGCCCGATTAGCAAATTCGGGTCGTTACACACTGGGCCAAGCTTTGAATCCTAACCAGTCAAAGATGATATTAAGAATCTTCTTAGAGAGGTAGCATTCAAAGAAGAGGTGAGGGTGACTCTCAAAGTGACTCCCACAGACAGGGAAAAACAGGTTTGTCACCTGAATGTGTAACCAGGTTAAGTTATCCCTGGTGAGAAGCTGAGCATTAACCACCTGCCAAAGTAAAAATCTGTTCTTAGGAAGGGTAAGCTTACACCAGACTGCATGATAATTGCCCACCAGTTGCTGATGTAAAGAGCTGTTGTAAAGCTTTGAAGGCTGAAATCTCCCAAGAAAACCAGCAGCAAAAATCGCAGCATGACTATATTTTTCCCTTATATGGAATAGCTTCCTCCAATACCAGCTACTATCTGACTTCAGGGTATAATTCCAGAAGTTAAAACATTTTGGATAAGTAGCATTGATCCATTTTACCCATAAAACTTCAGGCTTTTCAGAAATTGCCCAAATATATTTAGCTAATATAGCTCTATTCCATCTGACTCCATCTTTAAAACCACGACCTCCATATGCTTTAGGAAGGCAAATCTTTTGTCAAGAAGCAAGAAGCATCTTACTCCTATGCCCAGAATTACCCCAAAGAAAGCTACAGCAAAGTTTCTCAATCTCCTTAACAATACTCTGAGGTAAAACAAAGATACTCATCAAGTAATTACGAAGCCTGAATAGAACTGAGTGAATGAGTTGCATTCAGCCAGCAAAAGAAAGATGCCTGCTAGTCCAAGACTGAAGTCTCAATCTGATTTTCTGAAGAATAATTTCACAGTCTTCATGTTTCCATTTAGTTGTCCTCATAGGCACCCCAAGGTACTTAAGTGGAAAGGAACCTTCAGGGAGTTGAATCTCTTGAGCAATATGCATTCTCTCTGTGGCAGTGACACCTCCAAAAAATATATGAGATTTTGTAGTATTTATAGAGAGCCCAGAAGCAGCACTAAATTCCACAAGAACCTCCTTAAGAATGCTAATAGCTGAATGAGTGCCTTTACAAAATAAGATCAAATCATCTGCAAAGCAAAGGTTAAGGAGCTTAAGGCTTTTGCACATAGGGTGATATCTGAAAGTAGAGTTAAGAGCAGCTAGTTGAAGGCTCCTAGTCAAATACTCCATTATAAGCATAAACAAAAGAGGAGACATAGGATCCCCTTGCCGCAGCCCCTTCTTGCCTTTCAATTTGCCTTGAACTCTACCATTCATGAGCAAAGAGTAGGAAGTATTCCGCAAACAAACCATAATCCATCCTATAAATTTCATAGGAAAACAAAGAGCCCTTAATAGATCCTTTAGGGACTGCGAATCTACTGTGTCATAAGCCTTACTTAGATCAATCTTGATTGCACATCTAGGTGAAGTAGAAGCCCTCCCATAGTTTTTGATAAGGTCTTGAAGAATCATGATGTTATGAGCTATAGAACGACCCCTAATAAAGGCTCCCTGGTTCAACTGAATGAGCTCAGGAAGGACTAAAGCCATTCTCGAACATAAAAGCTTGGCAATACATTTGTACAAAGTAGAGCAACAAGCTATAGGTATATAGTCTATAGCCCGGGATGGATTAGCCACCTTAGGGACCAGAGACAAAGTAGTTTCAAGAAGCTCAGAAGGGGACCTCCCTTTGTCAAAGCACTGACTGATGGCTGAGCAAACTCCATCCCCTATATCCTGCCAAACTGCCTTGAAAAAGCCAGAACCAAAATCATCAAGTCCCGGGGACTTAGTGATAGGAATACCAAATAAAGCAACACGAATTTCCTTACGAGAAAAAGGTTTTAAAAGTATCAGTTGCTGATCAACTAAGAGCTTGGATCCCACCTCTATACACTGAAAATTTATCGTGCAAGTAGCAGAACTCGGGCTCCCCAAATAGCCTCTGAAATGCTCAACAAAGTGAGAAACAACTTCAGGAAAATTATCTACCAAATTACCTTGATCCATGATATAGGAAACAATACCATTTTCAGCTCTACGCTTCTTCAAATAATCATGAAAAAAAGAAGTGTTCATATCTCCCTGCCTTAACCAAGTTATTTTACTTCTTTGAGTTAAGAAACTGTGATACATTTTCTCCTGAACCGAAAAAGCTGCAACAGCTTCCTTCACGACTTCCTGAAAACAATAGTCATAAGGATGAGATTGAGCTTGAAGTTGAGCTTCTTGGTAATTCTCCTTAGCCTTGTGATAGTTCAACCCAATGTCACCAATATTTTCTCTGTTAAAACTTTTTAATCTATGCTTCAGCCTCGAAGTCTTTAAGTAGATAGCCCTTAAACCAGTTGCCTTTATAGGAATCCTCCAGCTGTTCATAACCACCTCATTGAAGTCAAGATGATTGCCCAAAAATTGTAGAATCTGAACAGTTTCGAACCCAACTTCTCCATAGGCAGGATGTTAACAACATAAGAGCAATGATCTGAAACAACTTCCCATCTAAATACAGTAGTGGAATGAGGAAAGAAATCAAGCCAATTCTCATTCATGAAAACATGGTCAATTTTAAAATAGATTCTAGCTGATCCATTTTGGTTGTTAGTCCATGTGAAATAGGAACCTAAACTCTTAAGAGACTCAACATGAGTATCCTCAATCTAACAGAGAGAATCAACCAACTCCAAAGCTGAAATAGGTTTCCCTCCAGATCTATCCATACCAGAGAAAGGGGCATTGAAGTCCCCTAAGATGATCCACGCTTTATCCAAGAGAGATAACCTTTGTAACCCTTCCCATAAACTCCTCCTACCATCTATCGAATTAAGTCCATAGACAAAAGTAACATAAAAAAATTGCTTCTGACCAGCCATCTTGGCTAAGCAATGAACAAACTGATATGACTCCTCAAGAATCGTAACCCTTACAAAAACCTTCCTCCAAACTATCAAAATTCTGCCTTCAGTGACCGAACTAGTATAAAAATCCCAGTTTGGAAGTTTATGCTCCATGAATTCTATTATTTATTCCCCTTCATTTTAGTCTCTAAGAAACCACCAACTCCTATTTTATTCCTACTACATAGATCTATAACTGAGTTATGCTTATTAGAACTGTTCAGCCCTCTCAAGTTCCAGCTCAATATATTGCAATTATCCATTGGAGGAGATAGAGACGGGATTACCTTCTTTGCTACCATTCACTTGCTCTTGAAGCACCTCAAATTTATTCAACTTCTTTTGCCTTGGCCCTGAAAGCTTAGCATTAATATCTCCAACCTGACCTTGTTTAGAATGAGTAGCTACATGTTTGGGAGTGAGCCAATGTTTACTATCCTGAGAACCCTTATCTTCAACAGCTTTAGCCAAAGGTTTAGGCTGAGAACCCTCAGTAGTGATGACCTGAACCCCTTCCACTTCTGTACTAATCAAGACCGCAGGCTCCACAGCTTCAGGTTCTGCATTTTCTTTACTCCTCCTATCCTTCACCTCTTCTTTTGCAATAGTATCCTTTTTGACCCATTGAGTTTTCAGCTCTTTACGACAATCCATCATTGAATGACCAAATCCAGAGCAAGTCTTGCACTTAATAGGCAACCATTCATATTGCACCCCTTGTTCCATAACTTGACCATGCTCATTAAGAAACTGAATGCTTCTAGGGGGATTATCAGTAACTTCCATTTCCACAAGAACTCTAGCAAATTGAACTCTTGAGCGCTCCCTAGTAAATTTGTCAACCATTATCAGTTTACCAATCGTACTCGCGAGAGCACTAAGACATTTACTTCCCCAATACTGAAGCCCTAACTCGTGTAAACGAATCCATAGAGGAATTGAACGAACAAGGCAAACAACACTAAGATACGTAGTCCATGGGCGAATGATAGCAGGTTTCCTATCAAATTGGAGTATACCATTTTCTAGAACATGATCCCTCGTAGCATCATCATTAAACTTGACCATGGTCAATCCCATTGTCATTCTAGCTATCTGAGCAATCCCTAGATGACCCCAAACCCTTTTAATGAACCCTTCAAAAATAGCCATTGGGGGATTAGCACCAAGAACCATACAGATTACTGCCGAACTCCAATTCGCTGATTGAATTTTGACCTCTTCAGCATCTACCCTTGCATATTTCCGTCCATCTCTGCATAATGGTTCTGTGAATTCGATTTTTTGGTCAGAAAAGGATATCTTACTTGCCGTAAACTACTGCCATTGACAGTGATCTGAAACCAGAAAATCCCCTTCCTCCACCTTATCCGCCCAGGAAGTCGTATTGGAGATCGAAGCAGTTCTCCCAGCTCCCGTAATATCGATTTCCTAAGATCCATTATCCCCTATCAATCGGTCCTCTTCGTTATTGAGATTCAAACCCTCATCTCGAACCTCATCCACATCATTCAATGCAACAGACGCAGGGCCTTCGATCACCAAACCCTTGGTAACGGAACAACATGGAGTCTTCTCATCCTGAATCAGCAAAGTAACTTGTTCTTCTACCCGAATCTCAGGCTTACGTATCATCTTCTTCTTCTTTGCCATGGAAGAGAACAAACCGAGACCCAAGCTTTTTATATTCTTTTTCAAAGTTACATTATTTCAAAGTTTATTATTTCTAATTTACTAATCTTTCTTTTTATTTGTATTTTACCTCTCTGTGGATACGACATAGCCTGATTACTACTGCGACCGCTTAGGAATTTATTGGGTGATATCTGAACTGGCTACTCCTTACAGGTAACTTAGCATCAATCTCCAGATTCTCATAATTCAACTCATGAGTCTCTTCTAACCCATGTCCTCAACATGGAAATATAAAATACAATTTATACAGCTGACAGTGCCAAAGATAAGGCCAATCCAAAGCCAACCTGACTGGTCCTATCCAGGATTTAAACGACCATATTAATCTAGAGCTCAACTTGCTCTTACCTCTTCAGCCCTTTCCATGGTGATATTTTGAGGAGGATACAATCTTCTACTTGGAACTCCATGTTCCTACATCTCAAATCATCATAACCTTTCCATTTACTCTGATAAGTGAGCATCCAAGCTCTAACATTTTCAATAACCTCAATGGTCCCCTGATCTACCTCAGGATCCAGATATAATATCTCATTCATCTCATAAGATGCCATTCCAATAACTGGATAACTCTCTCTTTGATTTACCATCAGTCTGAGAGTAATAAACTGTGTTAAATTTCTATTGTATACCCATCGCCTTTTGCAACCTTCCCTAAGACTTGGAAGTAAAAGTAGTGTCCTTATCTGATAAGATAGATCTTGAATTTCCATAAAGGCATACTATCAAACTCACATAGAAATCTGAATACTGATCATCTGTGTTACTTTTCCTTACTAATAGAAGTGGGCTAACTTTAAATATTGGTCCATAATGACCCAAACCAACTCATGCTGACCCACTATCCTGGGCAGCCACACCGCGAAACCCATCGTGATGTTTCCTTATTTCCACTATGGAATAATCAAAGGCTACAATAGCCTTACTAGTTTCTGATACTCTGTATTGACCTGCTTATCAGGTTAGGAACTTTTCCATGTATTCTGTTACATCCCTCTCCATCTCAGGCCTTCAATACAAAGCTTCCAAACTCTATTACATCTTCATGATGCCTAGATGAAGAGAATAAGAGAGTAATACGTAATTCATCCAAAATTTCCCCCAATTAATCCCAGTGTCCATCGGATTCCAAATCCGCTCTCTATACCTCAATAAATTCATACCTGACACTGTATAATCCTTAGCTAATCCAGCTAAGAATTTCTCCTCAATTTTCTTATATGTGGTTCACTTAACTGTCTTTCCCTTGATTGTCTCTGAAAGAGTAAAATCAAGTATATCGCTGGCCACCTGGCCCACCAGAAACTCTACTCTAGTTCTTGTGAGATCCTTTAACCAACATGATGCATAGGCAATCCCTTCTTCCCTGTCATTGAGGTGTCATAACAACCTACAAACTAATTCTGATATGTACGAAGACTCAAAATTCTTTCCCAAAATACATGTTATATCCTGTCCGTCCAAGGAAACTCCTGCCCCTAAGGTGTTCCTTGACCTTGGCAAATTTCCTACTGAGAGTATACAATAATACCATTGTTCAAGACAATCATAAATCCAATTTAGATCATTCTTGAATATTTTGTTCTGTTGATTCATCCAAACATAACTTAGCATTAACCATTTCCTCAAAACATAACTCACCACTCCTAGTGCCCTTATCTGATACAAAAGCAGTCTTCTGCATATCCTTTTCCCTGATCTTCAACTGGTACTAACCAGATCAAAGATCCACCTTGGAGAATACCATCTTACTCAATAAATGAGCCTTTAGGTCTTATCACTTTGCTAAAGCCGTTCAATACAGTACCCTAGACCTGATTCCATTCTCTTGCACAAATCCAATCACCATTCTATCTCTTTATGTAAATGTAATCCTGACAATTCCATTGGAAATACATCCAGAACTCACAGACTAATCTAGTCTATCCTAGTCCCACTGGCACAATCTAAGCGGTATCCACCACACTAGCTAAGAGTTCTATGCATCCTCCGGCAATAGATCTCTAGCTCTGAATACAAATGTTATCAGCATACAAAATCCATGCACAATGCCAACTATCACAAGGATTTCCCACTCTCAAACCCAAGAGTTACTATTCTTTCCTTTCAATTTAGCATTGCCCCACACTTGTTTAACCAATCCACATCTAGGATCATACTGAAGTCAGTCATAACCAACTTTATCAAAACAACTGATGAGTCCTTTCCATCATATTCTAATCCATCTCTTAAAATCACCAATACAATATCACATTCCCATCACAACACACCCATGCAATTTGCATATCATCTTTATGCTTCTCTAAATGCAAAAAGCAAAGAAACAACATGGCACCAAAACCAGTCAGCACAATACAAGAATCGAAACTAGAAAGCTGACCTGCCACCCCTGAAGAACCAGCCTCAATCTCAGTCTCAGTCTCCGACTCTAACTGCCTTGGAATGAACAATCAAGCTGGAATCGAGCTGTCCATCCCCTTTTGCTCATCTGCTCCTTGTCTTGGGCAATCCTTCATGAAATGCCCAACCATTCCACATAAGTAACATGCCTTTGCTTGACATTCTCCCAGATGATGTCTCTTACACCGAGTGCATTCTGGGTAAGTCCTCCAGTTCTTTTTCTTACTCGCTCCAATAAATGGAGGCACCACATTTTGAGCTACGTGCTCTCCAGCACATTCTTTTTCAGTCTGATTTCTTGTGCTCTCAACAGTAAGAGTCGTCCCTACCACCTGAGCGTAGGTAGAGATTTCATGCACTGGGGCGACTCAAATGCCCTGAGCTATTCTGGGATTCAATCCTTGGATAAACCTTTCCTTTTGAGCTACATCCATGGGTACCATGTCAAAAGCAAACTTGCCTAACCCATCAAATCTGTTAACATATTCAGTTACTGATGCATTACCCTAAATGAGGTTTAGAAACTCATTCATCTTAGCAGTCTTGGCTGCATCACAGTAATATCTCTCATTGAACTGTTGCCTAAATTCTTTCCAGTCCATCACAGTTGTATCTTGTGTCTGGGATACTACTTCCCACCATGTCCGGGCATCATCCCGCAATACATATGTAGCCCAGATCACCCTATCGTGACCTACCAGCCCCATACTGTTGAGAATGGAACTGATTACACACATTCATTGCTCAGCTTTGAATGGATCTAGGCCTCCCTCAAAGACTGGAGGGTAATATTCCTCGAATCTTCCACAAAGAAATTTCCATCTGCTGTCAACCCTAGGCTGAGCCAAAACTGGTGCCAATTTGGCATAGTAAAGAATGCGGTGCTCCCCAACAGATTCTGTTGTTGCTTCAAACACCTAATCTCTTCCTCTTGCCTCTGCAATGTTAATTGCAAATCTGTAAACATTTGTTGGAAATTTTGAGGGGCAGATGAAGAACTCGAACCCTGGCTGAAACTCCCAACCTCAGTATAACCACAATCAGGCCTCATTATTTGCCTTGGATACATGCCTGATGATTGAATTTCCAGTCAATAACTTGACCCACTAAATATGATGGGCATATCAAGAGCTTTCCCCACGGGAAAAATCTTACCACACTACATTCACAAACTACTGCAATGGTAAACACATGCCCATAACATTTATTCATCAATTCATAACCCCTGCACTTCCAACATTCACACCATGCCTCCAACTCCAGCATGAGAATATCACATTAATATAATCACTAAGCAGGTAGTCATATAATCACATTCATATATGTTCATGGAGCATGTAATCATACAATCATTTCAATAATCAAGAGCCAGGCTCTATCAGAATCTCATGCTCCCTAATACAATGTGCAAGTAAAGCATTTACATTCTATTTAAGCAGTTAAACACATAACTACAAAAATAGTTACCATACCCTGAGTGAAGCTATCTTTGATGATGAGTGTACATGCCCAGCTTGTCTTCAGAAACCCTTAAACATGGCTCACTTTGATACCAAATTGTAATGCTCTACTACCCAGGGACCGTTACGGTGTGCATTTTAAATAGTGCTAAACTCGTTAATTGAGTCATTTGGCCATAATCGTTTAACTAAGTATGATTAGCGGTTTAGGGTTAAAATTTTTGGTTAAGATACAACGTTTCACTAAAACGTTTACTATATACATTGGGATCCCAAAAATATAATTTAAAGGTTTATTACAACAAAATATTTTCAACCAGCCGACCTAAGTGGAAAAATAGGGTTGAAACCTAGTTCCTCTTTAAACCCTCGGTCGTGACGGTCGAGCAGCCGCATATGTACACATCGCCACCTAAGCTCTCCAACTCAAGGATGGTCTAACTTTTTTTTTTGCCTTTACCTGCACCACATAGCACCCGTGAGCCGAAGCTCAGCAAGAAAACTTAATATGCTCATGAACAAGTAATAACATGTTACTAAGTCATAACAGGCATGCCTAGCAGTAATAACTCTACTCATGCATGCAAGCAGGTATAAATAAATGTTTGTGGAGTCCTGCACTCTGAGTAAATGATTAATAAGTCTCTCGCTCTGAGGTAGATGACTAATAAGTCTCTCTGAGGTAAACAACTAATAAGTCTCTCTGAATAGTTGACTAATAAGTCACTCTGAATAGTTGACTAATAAGTCACTATAAATAGTTGACTAACAAGTCATTCTCTAAATGGATGACTAATAAGTCTATCTCTATTAGATGACTGATAATCTATCTCGGTCAGATGACTGATGAGTCTCTCTCGGTCAGATGACTGATAAGTCTATCTCGGAGGTCCCATACCCTCTTAGCCATGTGACGTGTAGGTTACCTTAGCCTTTTGGCTCTGGCACTAAATAACTAGCCTCTAGACTAGACAAGTGCTTTTGGTTTTCATCAAACTTAAGGTCGGTCTGGCATTAATACTCATGATGAGTCATTCAATGCTGATGTCGATTAGATCTAATCTTTTTGTCTTGCGTTAAACATGCTAATGTTGTTCTTGAATCATAAGCCAATACCATACGACCAGTGCTCAATACTACTGCCGAACTTGACTAATGAGTCACAACTTTACAGTTAATACTGACACCATTGCTGATTCTGACTAATAAGTTAGTACCATTCACATATAGAAAATTGCCAAGCATTTGATATGCAATCAAGATATACAAATAGAGCACTCAACATGCTACATCAAAAACCATGCATGTCACATATGGGGTGCAGTTTTCTTACCTCTGGTTTGAGCAAGAAATAGTAAAAGAACGATCCTTGAGAACGACCGGCCCTTTGATTCCTTAGCGGTCATCTAGTCATAACCAAATATAACCTCCATTAATGACAATGAGCAATGAAAGGTTCATGACCTCAACCTTACTCTCGAAACCTCGAATCATACTCAAACGGTTAGTAGATTCGATCCCAAGCCTTAGGAATTGAAACCTCGAGCAAAAAACCCTCAAAAATGCCTAAAATAGAAACCTGAAACAATAGGGTAGCACTACAACGCAGCCCCCTAGCGCCCGAGCGCTACAGGCAGAGTTGTTTGCCCTGGGGTAGCGCTGTAGTGCCCTCCCTTGGGCGCTATAGCACTATGACCAGGCTGAAACGACCCTGGTTTTTCCTCCTTCGACTCCTTCATTTCCAACCTGAAAAACAAGCTTTCAAACCTCATTTGAACTCCCAAATGAACCCAAATACCATATACACAAGTCCTAGGCATCATAACCCAAACAACCGTTGCCAAAAAATCCCATCAATCCTCAATATCAACCTTGAAAATCCAGCTAAAATCCAAATGAAAGCAGAGTATAAAACCAGAGATTTAATGGCTAGAAACTCACCTTAATCTCAGTATCACACTCTCTTCAATGATGGAACATACCCCTAGACCATCATGACTTGGTTCCTCAAAAAGAGCTTCAAAATTCAAAGAGAAATGAAGGGAAGAAGATGATCGAATGAAGAAGAAGTGATGCTTTTTTTTTTGGTTCTAAGGTTTCTACAGCCTTCTCAAGTGACATATATCCTTTAGGTCAAAAGACCAAAATGCCCCCAAGCTTAAATAAAACCCTTAACAGCCACCATGGGCAAAATTGTCCTTTCCCTCCTATCTCGTTAATCATAATTAACACCCTCCAATTCCCATTATTCCCAATATTCTCAAATTCTAAGAAATCATATCCCATTACCCTTTAATCCCCGAGACTCACCTCGAGCCCCGAAATTAACCCCGTTATTACCAAACCGATAACTTGCATTCTGAGATCGTCTCATGCCAAAAAGCTCGAACAAATCCACATATAATGTGGTCTTACTCACAACTCACTAACATGCATGGAAATACACAATTATGTCCTCAACTGGCCAAATTACCAAAATGCCCTTATAATTAAAAGTGGACCCAAATGCATGCATTTATCATCATATAATAATATAATTCAGATAAACATGCATATAATCATTTAATGACATAATAAATCAATTATGACCCTCCCGACCTCCTAGTCAAGGTCCTAAACCTTATTAGGAAATTTGGATCATTACAAACTCATTCACCTTCGCTGCCCTGACGACAACATTATAGTACTTCTCGCTAAACAAGTCTTTGATCCCATCCCAACTCAAAGTAGAAACATCTCTGGTCTGTGATGCCAGTTCCCACCAAATACGGGCATCCTCTCTAAGCATATAGGTGGCATAGGCCACCCTGTCATTACCTTCTACCCTCATGAATCCAAGATAGAAGTAATCGTACTCATCCACTGTTCAACCTTTAGTGGATCTGGTCCTCCCTCAAAGGTTGGAGGATGTTGTCTCCTGAACCTCTCATACAGTGGCTCCCACCTGTTTCCAACCTCAGGTGCCTGTACAACTAGTGCCACAACAGGTGGCACAATAGGTGTAGCACTCTCTGACGGAACCTACTGTCTCAGTAAGCGAATCTGCTCTTCCTGACTCTGTAACCGAGCTTTCATGTCTGCAAGTATCTACTGCTAGTTCTCAGGGATTGGCAGAAGGTTCTAGCCCTGGTCATCATCTCTAGCCTTAGACCTTGTGCCGGCTAGCTGTATAGATATCCTTGGACGCATAGCTATCCAAGTTTATCTATAATCAACGACTCGGCGGTCAAACAATGATGACAGGGTAACAATCTTTCCATGATCCACCGTTGGAACTCAACCAACCACAAGCAATCAAGATGCAAATAGTCATTCAAATATTCACTCACATGAAACAGCAATGCTAATAAGAACGCCTCAATATCATCACACAACAGTCAAGGGCCAAGACCTATCAGTATCTCATGCTCCCTATTAAAAGATTTTGATCATAAACGGTTAGTTTTCATTAAAATAGATGTTTGGTACATGGGATTCCAAAAACAAAGATTAAAGGAAAATTTACAAACTCTCAAAAGTTCTATACAATCAGTGGGCACTCTAATGGAAAAATACAAGTTTTAGGCTTTTGTCCCTGTACTTTCCCTCGGTCGTGGCGGACGAGCTGCTGACAATGTACACCTCGCCACCATAGCTCTCCAACTCATGGTTGATCCACCTTACCCTTGCCTTTACCTGCACCACGTAGCACCCGTGAGCCAAGGCCCAGCAAGAAAACCATAACAACATAACGTAATCAATGATGATAATCAATTAATTCACATGATAGTTAACCAGATATTTAACAAGCCATAACATCAAGCTAACAACAATAAACATTTATATTCAACAGCTTATCTCAATCAATACACAATACTCAGGGTCGATGCCCTTAGGCCACACCCTCTGTTTGACCCACGGACTCCGGCTCGCTTAGGTCGAGTCCAGTGTTTATCTATCTGACCCCAGCTCACAGTGGCCGAGCCGCGTCCTGTGCGCAAATTATCAGCCCCGACTTTCTTTGGCCGTTTATTTCATGCTCACATGGAATTATCACAATCATACAACATGTGTATTCAAATATAAGGAATCTCAGTCCCAACACAGCCACACAAGGGTGCCGTTTTCTTAACTTTAAATTCCCAGCAGAGATAATGTAATGGTCCCGAGCACGATCCTCAGTCCCGAGCCTTGGCGATAAACCTAGTCACAGTGGACAAAGGGTAATCATCAACTTTCAATCCAAATATACACTTAGGAGATAACAAATAGCCTCTGGGACCTCAATTCCTACTAAACCCGGTAGTAGAAATCGTCCCGAGCTCCTAGGTTTGAATCCTATAGCCTTACCAATTCTAGAAACCATTCCAAGGAAAAAATCCTTAGGCGGGTCACGACTTGGCTTAGTGGGTCGTGACTTGCCCTCAAGACAGAGAGCAAGAACCCAAGCCAAAGGGGAGGCGAGCCACGACTTGGCTTAGTGGGTCGCGACGCGCCCCCATCTCAAAGAGCATCCCAGGGCTAGAAGGCCACACGCGCCGCGGTACCCCAGGGTTGGGTCACGAAGCGCCCCCTTCGAGCCCATAAAATTTGGGTTTTTCACATGGTTCTCCCAGCCAACAACTCCAGAATTTCCCTAACAAACCTCCCTAATTCAACATCAAGCTAGCTACAAATTCAAGACTAAATCACACATTTTTAAACACTAAAACCTTAACAACTATACCAAAATCACTATCCCAATT
Organism: Humulus lupulus; assembly: GCF_963169125.1. Lineage (NCBI taxonomy): Eukaryota > Viridiplantae > Streptophyta > Magnoliopsida > Rosales > Cannabaceae > Humulus > Humulus lupulus. The sequence goes on from NC_084795.1 coordinate 165,036,684, forward strand.
CAACAGCCATTATCACCCAAAAACCCTGTCTAATTATACTCATGTACCAGAATTAACATAATCAATAATAGAGAACTTACCTTAATTGTGTTTGAATCTCCCACCAGCTTTCAATCTTCTGATCTTGAGCTTAAATCCTCAAGCTCCTAAGCTTAATTTCTGACTTCCAAGCCTCAGCTCAGCCTTTCCCTTAAATTTTCCTTCAATGAACACCAGCTCAAGGCCTAAGTTTTCTTCCCTTTCCTTCCTTAACCTCAAAGCACAATGAGAGAAAGGAGAGAAATCGTGAAAGTGAAGGAGAGAGCTTGAGTTGTTTCTACTTCCTTCTGCCTTAATCCCAAGTAACTTCTGAGTACATCTCTTGCGTACCAAAAGACCATTATGCCCCTCACGCCTTCTAACCTTCTAAGGGTGCTAAAGGGTAAAATGGTCATTTCCCCCCAGTTCCTGCTAAATCCTCAAATGTTCCTACTATTTACCAATCAATCCTGTCATTCCAAATATTACCAATTATTTACTCAATAGCTAATAATTCCCATATTATTCTCTAAATTCCCATAAATACTCCTAGGCTTACCCCGAGCCGGTATTAATCCCCGCTATGACTATTTCGCTAATTTGCTCACTAGGACCGTCTCGAGCCATATGCTGCGAATATATCCACATAATAATGTGGTCTCAACAATTTATCACATATAATCACATTTATGCCCACAACGGGCCAAAATTACGAATATGCCCTTATAAGCTACAAATGGCCCACATGCATATCTAATACTCATAAACATGCATATCACATAATCATATAATCATATTAATCATGCAAGCCACATAATCATGCATTTAAACATTTAAATCACACGTACACCAATTATGCTCTCCCGGCACGCTAATCAAGGCCCTTTAGCCTTATTAGCAATTTTGGGTCGTTACAGGAGCCGAGCCAAGCCACCAGCGCCCGCCACCACCTGCAGCACTTGACGCCTGACGCACTCCACTGACAAGCCACTCAAGAGATGCCATGCATCCTGCTCGCTTGGTGACTGTCCCCCACGCCCCAACACCACGTCTGTCAAAGCCACTCACCGCCTGACACGTGGCCAACGTGTCTCTTTTACTGCTGCAACTTGTCTCCAACTTGCCCCACTTTACACCAATTTTGCAGCCATTTTTCCCACTCTTTTGTATACAATTTTAACACATTTTGGGTCATATTTTCATTATAAGTAGAGAGCCAAATGTAGGGAAAAATCATCAGATTCTAGAATTAAGTGTGGAGAGTATAGTTAGAGAGAAAAATAGGAAAGAAATATTTTACACTTTTTGAGTAAATACAATGTCTATTTTAAGCTAAATTCTCTTGTGGAAAGGCTAGAGTGAAGTTCATGTTTCACATTATATTTTTAATATATTGATTCTTTTTTTTTGTTCTTCATTTCTTTATATTTGTTACAATTAAATTTATTTTCTTCTAAATTTATTGGTGTCTTTTACATAAGTTTAGTCATCTCTTTTTATGTAATTTAGGCTCTTGATTTAATTTAGGATATTTGTTATTTTATATGCTTTTTACTGCATTCTGTCATTGGTATTTTGTCTCTCTAAGGTATATAATATGATAGGTTTTTAAAATTAGAAGTAAATAGAATTTAGTTAAGAATACTTTTTAAGGTGAGATTTATTATATATATATTCCAACTATAATTAATGGTGTAGAATTATAGTTGAGTAGAATGAATCAATTTTATTAAAATATATATATATTTTTTCATGAATGAAACTTGTACCTTCCATATTTTCTTTTTTATTCTAATTCCTCAATTTTTTTTATTTAGTGTTTAAAAATTATTCTTGTTCAAAGTTACAGTATCTCAAAGTTTCTTATTTTTAATTTACTAATCTTTCTTTTTACTTGTAATTTACCTCTCTGTGGATACGACATAGTCCGATGACTGCTGCGACCGCTTAAGAGTTCATTGGGCAATATCAATTTTTGGCGCCGTTGCCGAGGAGGTAATTCTACAATTAAAGGTTTGCATAGTAAATTATTTTTTTTTATTAAAAAAACAAGCTATAATTTTTTTTAATTTCTCTTTTAATATTTTTCCTTAGTAATTTTTATTTTTAGTTTCTTTTTTTTATTTTTTTTATTTTATTTGTTTATTTTACTTTTAGGTTTTTTTTTATTTTTAGTTTGTTTATTTTTAAAATTTTTGTTTTTGGGCTTATTTTTAGTTATTTATTTATTCATTTTTTTTTTGTTTGTCTTTGTTTTGGTTATTTTTTTATTTTATTTATTTTCTTTTACTTTTAGGTTTAGGTTTAGAATTTTATTTTTTAGATTTAAGAAGCTAGTTAGTGGTTTAGTCTTAACTGAATCGGACACCCGGCTTGGGATCAGCCTAGGGGTATTTTTGTAATTTAGCACATTACCAAGATTTATCGGGTATTGGGGAATTATTTAGTGACTATTTAAGGATATTGAAGATGACGAGAATTTGTTAGACGTTATCTATGATTAACGGGGATAGGTGGCAAGGACGGATTCGCCCTTGGGGGCATTTGTTGAGTAAGAATGTAACTAATGGGTAGCTTTGTCTTTTGTCAAGCTGGAGGGACTTAAGCACTAGAAGGTTTCAGAGGAAGGAAACATAACACTAAGGAAAAACTAACTCACAGCTCTCCCTCTCTCTCTCGTTACTCTCTCTCACACACACCATTGGAGGATCTTGTTTTTTATAAGGAGAAAGGCTTTGAAATTTAAAGTTTAAGCTAGGAATTCAAGTAGGAGGAGCATAAGGGTCGTGATTCTTCTTTAAGGTAAGGTATTGCTCTGTTTTCTTGGTAAATCACAATTGTGGTTTAAGTTTTTGCAGAATTTGAAACCAAGGGGTGGGTCTTGATTTGGGTGAGAAATTGAGTTTAGTTTTTGAGGTGTTGGTATTGCTTTTGATTTTTTATTTAGGGTTTTAAACTCAGTTGGGACTTTTAGGCAAGTTTGGGACAAGATTTTGGAGCTTTAGCTCGGGGAAAATGGTGGAAAAATGCAGTTTTTCTAGGTTCGTGTAGGGGCGACGGCGACCTTGTTCTTCAGAGCCGAGGCGCTGGGATGCTCCAGGGCAAGGGCCTTGGCTATATGCCACAACGGTAGGCCATTTTTAGGGGCCTTCATTTTGCATTTTTAGGGCAAAGGCCCCGAGGTTCGGGGGATGATTTCACCACCTTGTGTGGGGGAATTGGAGGTCATGAGAGCATAGGATTGGTCTCAGGGATCATGTATGGAATCGAATAGTAATGGGAATGTTATTTGTGGGTTGTGAATAGGTTACCGCTTGGACTCGGGAGAGGATCATTCTCCAAAATCATAATTGCTTGCCTAATTGCCTACGCTCGGACCAAAGGTAAGAAAATTGCACCCGATGCATGATTAGGGCTTGGCCCAGCTATTAATGTAATATGATTGGGGCTTGGCCCATTTGTTAAATGTAAACGTGATTAGGGCTTGGGTCTAGCTAATGAGCATGATTACAATTATCCATGTGTATTTATGTTTTATTATATTGTACTGCATTGTATTTGTATGTATGATGGATGTATTATGTGGATGTTTGTTCTGGCTAGGAAGCTCAGTTTATAAGATGAGAATACGTTTATTGCATTTGATTAAAGCTCAACCTGCTAGTTAAGGGCATATTTGGTTAAAAGGGGCTCAGCTTATAAGTCGAAGGTTTCCAAGGCTCGACTTATAAGTTGAGGGTCTGTAAGGCTCGGCTTATAAGTCGTGATCAACATTATGCGCGTAGATCTCAGGCTGTTATGGCTAGGCCACCCTGGGAGCGCACTATGCACTCGACTAGCTTGAATGCCATATGAATGAATAGGAGTACAACACTCACTTGTGTGACCCTATGGTGATTGACCCAAAACGGGTATGCTTTAAATATTTATACTCGCAAGCGCACGAATCGTATATGGAATATAGTGTTCGTGTAAGCACAAGATCGAACCCAAAGGAGTTGTCTAAAATCGAAATGAATACTATTTTAAACCAAAATCAATAAATTCTAATCTAGCCCCAAAGATTGAATAGATTTTTTAATAATAAAAATAAAATAAAAGACAATAATATAGAAATTAAAGACAATATATATACTAAATTAATAATTGTAAACAAGATGGTAAAATAAGATTATTAAGGATTAGAATCCACAAAATATAAGTTCAATAATATTTATAAGTACATTGATTCCCAAGTTTTAGTAATAGTAGAAATTAATCAAACCATCACTTATTCAAATTAGATATTCTATTTAGGCATAAGTTTTTATAAAAATATAGGATTTATCTTCACTTTTAAAAATTATAATTTCAAAGTATTTAATGTAAATCAATCTAATGAAATAACAAATAAATCAATGAACATTATTTATAAGGCAATACATAATATTTTTGTTCTAAGCATGGATGTGTACAATTTAATGACACATCTTACACAAAGAATATTATGTTTTTGCACTAATGAAGAACAAAGTGTAAATATGTGCTAACAATCCAAAATACATGATATTTAAGATGAAAGAAAATATTTGAACAAGAAAAATCCATAAACTTTGTTGCACAAAATGAGAAATCAATATACAAAATAAACACTATCTAGTTACATATTGTTTCATCATGACCTTAATAATCTTAAATATATTAGAAACACATAACTAGAATAGTAAATACAAACTAAAAAATTACAAACATAAATAGGAAAATTTGGAGGATGAACCCCCAAATTTTTCCTCTAAAAATACATAGAAAATAACCAAAAAGAAGAAGAAGATGAAGAGAATAGAGAGGTTTTGAAATGTGTAGAATTTTCGGTATGGTAACCTCTCCTCTCAAAATGGACACCCTAAATGGTCTTCAAAATTCCATATTTATAGCCAAAATGAGGTATTAAAATAATCAATTTAAATTAATTAAATTGATTAAATTAATTTAATTAATTATAATATGGCAAATAGGGGTAAAATATAGGGTGTAATAATGATGTTTTGGGGTAAAATGTGTAGAAAGTGAGGTAAAAAGTGGCATTTTTGAACATAGGGGACAAGAGTACATTATGTCATTTTTATGGGCTCAAGAAAAAAAATGTTTTGTGGATTTTGGTGGCTGGCAGATGGGCCCAGGAAACTTGGGCAGAGGTGCATTGGCTTTGGGGCTGGCTGATGGCTTTGGGTGCTTTGGTGGTGTGAGGCGTGATGTGTTGGGCAGGAGGGAGCTTGGCTGGGACAAGGCATTGGGGCAGCAGCTGAATGCATCAGGCGTTGGCCTGATTGGAGCTGGCTGGGAAGGCCCACGGTGGCTATGGCTGGCGGGCTGGGCCTGACGCGGGCCCAGGGGGCTGGTGGTGCTTTGGGCCTAAGAAAGAAGGTAAAAATGCCACATTTTTTTCTTGTCTTGCTTTCTTGAAAATGTCATATTGTCCTTCATTTTTTTTTCTTTTCAAGAGCATAAATTTCCTACAAAATAAATATAAAATAAATCATAATACAATATTTTCAACTATAAAATAAATTAATTTAATTCTTTGAAAATATTAATTATAACTTAATTTATATTTTACATTTAAGTTCAATAATACAACATTTTTTACCACTAACTTAACAATAATAATTCAAATAATTAACTACAACATTTTACAACAAAATAACTATAAAAATACACAAAAGTATATAAAATCATGATAAGACTAATAAATTCAAAATTACTTAAAAACTTAATAAATTACTTAAAAACTCAAGAATTAAGCAACAATTAGCATATAAAAAGTGGTAAAATAATTCTATTTTGTAGAGTTATCAACCCTATGGTCACTTACTTGTAAAGTGTGTATGCTTGGTCCCAGTTATTACTGTTAAGCATGCTATTATGTTCTGTGAGCTATCTGAATTTGTTAATATGTTTTCTTGTTGAGTCTTTGGGCTCACGGGTGCTTTGTATTGCAGGTAAGGGTAAGGAGAAGCTTGGCCTGCCATGAGTTGGAGAGCATTAGAGGTGATGTGTACATTCACAATTCACTCAACCGCCACGGCCGAGATATCACAGGGGAACTAGGGTTGGACCCTGTTTTGCCGCTTAAGCCGGCTTATTTTGTAATCCCTAAGTTGTAACAAATTTTAAAACTTGTATTTTGCGATCCCATGTAAATGCTAGAGTTTTTGTTGAATGGAAAAGTTTATTTCTTGACCAAAATTTTTAATACCTGAACCCTTAGTGGCTTACTCACATGTTTTTGTCCAAATGACTCGTTTAGCGAGTCCAACACTAATTTTAAACACACGTGGTAACTGACCCTAATTAACAGGATATTTCAAATTTGTTCCATACATTCTAAATCCTCTCATACCAATACAAGATTATAGTCACAATAACGAATTTAGGAATTTTCTGATATCCATATAATATTATTTTAATAATAATAATAAAGAATAAATATATGCAAAATTCATTTCAATTATTTATGTTGACGCGGTTCTTCGCCAACAGGTAATTATACGAATAAGTGGGATGGATTAGTGCTAATTGGTGAACCGTAATATGAAAATAACTATATTCTAGACTTGAGAAACTAACATCATGGGAAGATGATCACTCCTTTCTTTTTAGGTGGTTCGAAGGTTAAAATCCCTCTAGTCCACTAGTCAATATTATTGATATCTCTTGGCTATTTCTTATAGAGTATTTCCTTACAAAAATATGCCAACCCCTTGCACTACCCAGGGTCTTGGTATTTATAGGAAGAAGATATCTGGGTTGGCAATGGGGTCATCCCGTGATCTCTTTACCCTTCACGTCATCTCTGTGAGATTGATGATTAATTCCTAAACTTTGCAGTGAAGTATGGTCTAATCAATAGGTAAGGAGGGATAATGGGCCGCATGGCCCAAATCAGGCGTGGGATGTCTAAACATGCACGTTTATACTGCGTGTCCGAGAATTTAGGAATAGAATAGACACATGATGTCTGATATATGCACGTTTATATTGCGTGGTTGACTTTAAAAGGATTCAGATGTTAGATCTCTGCCTCATCACGAGCTTAATATGGCGCTAGCTCGTGACACTCATATTGCTAACACGATGCCTCCGAGTAGCAGTTAACTCTCTAATCAGCTCGGGCTGGACAGATGGAGGCCCGTAAAAAACAGCTCCGGGTGGACGATTTACACGTGGCAGATCGAATTAGGCCCTTTTCTAGCTCAACAATAGTGCATGGATATTTAGGGCGTACATTTTCCCCCCAAGCCCTTGCTCATGACCCATGATGTCATCTGTGACCTTCACAGCGGGGGCTTTTAAGTTTCCCTTCTGACTCTTCATGTCCCGCCCACTGCGTGGGTATCGGACATGTGGAGCGCCGTGGTTGGCGACTGTTCGGTTTCCAAGAATTGCATTAAATGGCCTAGCCTGCTTTTAGCCGTCGTTTCGCCTCTTGAGTTATGACCCTCATATCTTGCATTAATTTTATCGACGGTCCTCGTTCCTTTATGTCTCTTACGTATATATAAGGTTGGCCATCTTACGTATTAGCCACCCTTCATTTGAAAAATTTTCTTCATTTTCTCTCCTTTTTAGTCTCAGAATTTTTTCTTCTTCCGGTTATCATCCCAGAGATCCCTACGCCCTTGCCACAAGAGTTTCTTCGTCAGTCCAGCTTTGAAGGCTCCACCAGGACTCCGATTCCTACGCTTTTTTCGACTTTCACACGGAAAAAACACTGTAAGTCTTCTGCCTGTTGCATGTTTTGATCTTTCCGTTTCTTTGTTAGGTAAACTTATTTCTTAGTCGCACACTGTAGGTTGTTTTTGGCTGGTTTTTTGGTGCATAGGTTTTGATCCTAGGTATATCGACTATATGAGAACACGTCTAGGAATGTGATGTTTAGGACAAGATAAATTCTGGGTAACTTTTATGGGTATCTTTTCTAGGTAGCTTTAGGGAATGCCTGTTTGGAAAGGGGAAGGTGAGAGGTTTCTAGGGTGCAAAACCAGGTAGCTTAGGGGTCACGCTTCCTAGGCGGTTTTGCTTTTTAAAACTTTCCCTCCAAGGCAAGCATTATCCTAACCCTCCTGACACACTGATCCTGAGAAATTGGGGATCCGTTGGAAATGTGGGTGCGTGACCATGGCAACGCGTGGCTTCACACACTGCGGGCTGAGATTACCTCAGCCTGTGTACGAAAATCACTTCTCGCGCTATATTCCCTTTTCTATTTTTAGGTCGCCTATTTAAAATTTTCTTCATTCTTGTTCGTTAGGTGACCAGATGGTGTCCAGGAAGAACATACCCAAGAAGAGCAGAACTGGCTCGTCATCTCAGCAAGCCAGCAAGGGGAAAGGGATTGCTGTGGATTCCCACATCACCTACTTCGGTCTCACAGTGGAGAAAGAGGTCGAGGTGGGACCTGATACTTTCTTCGAGGCAGAGAGGATAGTCTCGAAGATTACGACCCAAGGGAGGGTCAACAAGATCCTGCTATCCCATAACATCGAAATTGGGACAGGCGCTCTTGTTGCCCGACCTCCCCTCGAGGGCGAGAGGAGCTGCACGCCTCTCGACGAGGAGTTCGTGGCTTGGAGCGATGAACACCTCAAGGTCGGGGCCTTCCTACCTCTAGACAAGTACTTCACGGATTTCCTAAATTATGTGTAGCTGGCTCCCCTTCCAACTGCCCCCTAACTCCTATCGTCTGCTAGCGGGGCTGAGGTACCTCTTCCTGAGGCATGAGTGGGAGGTCCTTTTCTTCTTCTACCTCAAAGCCAGCCCGGATCAATGGGGGCGAGGCGACGGGTTCTACTATTTGACCTATTTTCCCAACTCTTCTGTAGTCATCGAGCTACCCAGCCACCCCAACGACTTCAAGGACCAGTTCTTCATGTCGACGGGGTTTCGCAACTTTGAATACCACTACTTCAACCGTCCTCATAAGTTCTCTCTATTCTCATCTTGTAAAATCACCATATTGCTTTATTTCTTTTCACATGTATTGACTTGAACATCACCGTGCAGCCATTTTGGCGAGGACAGCCAAATCAGTGACCCTTGGCAGTCAATACGATACCTTCGCGGGGCTCTCACCAAGTGAAAAAGACTACCGCCAACTCGTATCTGATGAGATGATGCTAGCGTGTAAGTTAATTTCTCCGGGCCAGACTCTGGCCTTGAGGAGGTCACGGGCTATCCCAGTACCTCGCGAGCTAGTGCCTATCCCCGAGAGGGATGCTGCGGACAGTGACGAGTAGGATGAGGAAGATAAGGTGCCGCTCGTGTGACGAAAGCGAGCTCTCGAGGCTACTCAGGGCCTTGACATGGATCAGATTCAGTCCGGGGTAGCAGCCGGCCCCTCTGCCCAAGGTAACCCATACCTGTTTAGGGACTTAGACAGGGCTGCCGCATACCTAAGGCTTGCTAGGTTTAACCCAAGCCAGATCGTACATCGTCATCAAGATGACCCAGATCTTAACATAACCCTACTCTAGTGTGTAGATCAACTAGTGTTGCGCCATGATATGGGCCATCCTAGGGGCACTGTAGTAGTAGACAACACCCTGGCTTTTAGGTCGACCTTTTTTTAGGAGTACGGGACCAAATTTAGGTCATGGCCCTCCATTCTGGAGGGTGTAGTCGCTCTAGGGCTTAGGAAGTATGTAGAGGAGTCCAGTCCTGAGGCAGATCCGGACCCAGAACCCCCTCTCATTCGTGAAGTTATAAACTTAGACTCTCCCATAGAAGCTCCGAGGCTGGAGGTCATGGCAATAGATTCCTCCTCTAGCTCGGAGGGTAGGACCTTTTCAATACACCTTTAGATTTTTCTTGTAATAAAGTAACCTTACATGTATACTAACGTTCCCTTCTTTTTGTTTCAGGCAAAGAGATGGCACAACCCGGAGACAACGTCCTGCGTTCCATCTTCCAGGGGGGTGATCCTTCCTCCGGATCATCCGGGCCACTAGTTAAGAAACCCCGGCTGACCAAGAAGACTCCTCCTCCTGGGACCACCTCCAAGTCTCCCGCTAAGGGGAGGGGCCAAGTCCCTGTAGCCGCAGAGAACATGCCCCCACCTCCCCCGTGACTTCTAGCCCCTACTCGGGAACAGGAGGCACCAGCTGGAACCCTGCTAGTTCCCACTCCCATCATGCGCATCCCGATTAACACCCAGGCCCTGGAGAAAATCCCCGAGGCCTTCTGGGGGACAGTCTACGAGACCGCGAGCTATACAGTGGAGCATTACTATAATGCAACCCCGAGGGACTTGCAGGAGATCGAGACAAGGAGCCCCGAGAATGTCATGGAGTCTTCCCTGGGGATGACCCTCACAGTAAGTTTACTTAGTTAAATTTCTTTTCTTTCTTTCCAGCACGTGCCTTACTATCTACGTCTTTGCAGGCGGCTTTGGCTCTACACCGTAGCATAGCTCGGTCCAAGGCCAGGATTGACGAGATCAGGGGTGAGTTCCAAACTGCTCAGGTTGCTCTCGCGTCTGCCCAACAGCAAGAGAAAAGTGCCAAGGTTGCCCAAACGACTACCAAAGAAAGTGAAAAGGCCGCACAGGTCGCCTTGGCCGCTGCGAAGACCGAGCTCGAGGAGGCCAAGGCTAAGCAGTTGGAAGCCGAGGTCGCCATCGTGGTAGAGAGGGCGTCTTCCAGCTCCTCCATGGAGGCCATGCTCTACCATTGCTGAGCCTTCAACAGGGATGGCGACTTCTCCTTTTTGGCGCCCAAGATGTGGGAGCCATTCCTCGAGAAGTTCAAAGCCCATCTACAACAGGAGCCGCCTTCTGAGACTGGGGAGACTTCCGCTGCTGGCGAGCAAGAGACCGAGGGGATGACCTCGTCGGAGCGTCCTGTGGGGGCTTAGCCCTTTTTTATTTATTTACTTGTAATATTTTACCATGAGGTTTTTTCTCCTCAAGACAAATGATTTCAGTTACCCTAAATTTGATCATTTATTTTTCTTTTTATTATGATGTGATTGATAAAAAACCTAGTTTGCGCTAGTTTATTGACTTTTTCTTCGCAACTACAAAGCATTGCCGGTCAATTTCAGCAAACTTCTAAGTTTTATTACCTGGTTATGTCCAGGATATTAAATTTTTTAAAAAGCTTAGTTCGTGTTAGTTTTATCAACACCCCGTGTTTTTTTTATGAAAAACTCTGAATTAATCAATTTAACTAACTTCTAAGCTTCAAGACCTGGTTGTTTCCAGGACATTTATTTAAAAATTTAGTTCTCACTAGTTTTATTGACACCCCATGTTCTTTAGGAAAAACACTGGTTAGTCAATTTAACTAACTTCTAAATTTCAGGACCTGGTTGCATCCAGGACATGTATTTAAAAACTTAGTTCGCGTTAGTTTTATCGAAACCTCGTGCTCTTTAGGAAAAACACTGGTTAGTCAATTTAACTAACTTCTAAGTTTTGGGACCTGGTTGTTTCCAGGATATATGCCCCCCAAGTAAACAGAAAGGGATCTTTCTTGGTTACTTGGAACACGCTCTTCTAACACTACCGGCATATAGAAACATACAACGATATACAAAAGTACTTCTCTCTTTTTAATAAAACAAGGTGGCTTTCATAATTAAGCCTTACAAAAGTACGACTATTGATAATATTTCTTTAGGTGTATAGCGTTCCATGTCCGTGGGACTGCTTCTCCATTAGGCCGAGCTAGTTTAGAGGTCCCTTCCTTCACAACCTCTATTATCTGATAGGGTCCTTCCCAGTTTGGTCCCAAAACTCCGTCCTTGGGATCCTTACCGGCTAAGAAGACTCTCCGGAGCACCAGGTCGCCTAAGTTAAAGATGTGTCTCTTGACCTTTGAGTTGAAATAACGAGTGATATTTTGTTGATAATGTGCGAGCTTCAGCTGCGAAGCTTCTCATTTTTCGTCAATTAGGTTGAGGGACGCGCTAAGCAATCTGTCATTCTGGTCTTGGTCAAATGCCCGAATTCTATGCGAGGCTATCTTTGTTTCGACAGGAAGGACGGCCTCGCTCCCGAAAGTCAGGGAGAAAGGAGTGTGACCTGTCAAAGTTCAGTGCGAGGTCTGGTACGCCCACAGCACCTGGGGGAGCTGTTTAGGCCAAACTCCCTTGGCTTCATCCAACCTCTTCTTAAGGCTCGCTTTTAGTGTCTTGTTCATAGCCTCGACCTGTCCATTAGCCTGGGGGTAGGCCACAGAGGAAAAGCTTTTAATTATGCCGTGCCTCTCACAGAATTCAGTGAAGAGGTCGCTATCGAACTGGGTTCCGTTATCCGACACGATCTTCTTTGGTAGCCCGAATTGGCAGATAATATTCTTAACTACAAAGTTGAGGACCCTCTTTGATGTAATCATCGCTAGGGGCTCCGCTTCTGCCCATTTCATGAAGTATTCAATAGCCACCACCGCATAGCGAACTCCTCCTTTTCCCGTGGGCAGGGCATCAACTAAATCAATTCCCCAGACCACGAATGGCCACGGGGACGAGATCATCTTCAGCTCAACTGGAGGGGCTCGGGTGACCGTGGTGAACCGCTGGCACTTGTTGCACTTTTGGACATAAGAAATCGAATCCTTCGACAGAGTGGGCCAATAATATCCTTGCCTTAATATCTTCAAGGCCAGGTTTTGCCCCCCAGTGTGATCTCCACAAAATCCCTCATGCATCTCCTGCAGAATAATTTTTGCTTCGCCTGGCAAAACACACTGCAGAAGAGGTAAAGAAAGGCCACGCCGGTACAATGTCCCGTCTACCATTGTATACCTCGGAGCTTGGTAAAGTATCCTCCTCGCGTCGTTTCGCTCCTCATGTAACTTTCCTGATGTGAGGTACTCGACTATGGTAGTCATCCAGGTAACCCTGGCATCGATCATCTCGACCTCCCTCCCGATTTCCTCTATGCTTGGCCTTTCTAAGAATTCCACCGGTACCAGGCCCAAGGTTTCGGCCTCCCCGGAGGTGGCGAGCTTTGCTAAGGCGTTAGCATTGGAATTCTGCTCCCAAGGTATCTGTTCAACTAGGCTGTGCTCAAATGCGGACGGCTCCTTCTTTACCTTGACCAGGTAGGCTGCCATCTTGGTTCCCCGCGCTTGGTATTCTCCTGACACCTGGTTTACCACGAGCTGGGAATCGCTATAACACTGGATGGAGCTGGCCTTCAGCTCCTGGGCCACCCTTAGCCCAGCCAATAAAGCTTCATACTCGGCCTCGTTGTTGGATGCTTCAAATCCAAACTGCAACGTAGAGTGGAAATGATGTCGCTCTAGGGATATCAAAATGACTCCAGCTCCGGATCCGTTCTTGTTAGACGAACCGTCCACAAAGACTTTCCACGAGGCTCATACATGTTCTTCCACTGGTTCCTCTTGGAATCCCGTGCACTCTGCTACAAAATCAGCCAGAGCTTGGCTTTTGATTGCAGTTTGGGGTACGTACAATATCTCGAATTGGCTGAGCTCGATAGCCCACTTCAAAAGATGCCCCAATGCCTCAGGTTTCTGCAAAACCTGCCTTAAAGGTTGATCGGTTATGACGTGGATTGAATGGGACTGAAAGTACGGCCTGAGCTTTCTGGAGGCCGTGATAAGGCAGAACGCCATCTTTTCCATCATCGGATATCTAGACTCAGCTCTGAGAAGCCTCTTGCTAATGTAGCAGACCGACTTCTGAGACCGATCCTCCTCACGAACTAGCACGGCGCTAGCTGCATCTTCCGTTACGACTAGGCAAAGAAAAAGAGGCCCTCCTGCTGTGGGCTTAGATAACATGGGCGGCTCAGCTAAATGTGCTTTTAGGTCGAGGAAAGCACACTCACACTCATCGATCCACTCAAATTTTTTATTTCCCCGGAGCGGGTTATAGAATGGCAAAAACTTATCGGTTGATTTGGAAATGAACCGATTAAGGGCTGCCACCCTTCCTGTTATACTTTGGACGTCTTTTCGCGACCGGGGTGATGGCATCTCGAGTAACGACATGATTTTATTGGGGTTCACCTCTATTCCTCTGTTGTTGACTATGAAACCCAGAAATTTTCTTGACGCAACCCCGAAGGTACACTTTGGGGATTCAGCCTCATGCCGTACTGTCTTAAAATCTTAAAACATTCCTTCAGATCGGGGACATGGTTATCGACAGTTTTTGACTTGACCAACATGTCATCAACATACACTTCCATGTTTCTCCCGATCTGATTAGCAAACATCCTGTTGACCAATCTCTGGTATGTAGCTCCTGCATTCTTCAGCCCGAAGGGCATGACCTTGTAACAATAAACGTTAGTTGGGGTCATGAAGCTAGTGTGTTCCTGGTCCGCAGAATTCATGGCGATCTGGTTATAGCCCGAATATGGACACGAGCTCATGCCCCACACTGGCATCTACAAATTGATCAATACTTGGCAAGGGGAAGCAATCCTTGGGGCAGGATTTATTCAGATCAGAAAAGTCGATGCAAGTCCGCCACTTCCCATTGGGCTTCGGGACCAAAATAGGATTGGCAACCCAGATCGGGTATTTTGCCTCGCGAATAGAGCCGCACTTTAAAAGTCGAGCTACTTCCTCTTCTAGGGCCTCAGCTCGGGTCATGCCCAGGCGCCATTGTTTCTGGGACTTCGCAGGCACGTTCTTGTCCAAGTTGAGGCACGTTCTTGGGCTGATCCCTATCATGTCTTCATGAGACCAGGTGAACACATCTAGATTCTCTTGTAGAAATCTAAGCAGCTCCACCTTCCTCTAATTACACAAGTTTTTCCCGAGCTTCACCACCTTCGAGGAGTCTTTCGGGTCAATGTTCACCTCTTCGAGTTCTTCGATGGCCTGGAGCTCGGATCTATCTTCGCCTATCCTGGGGTCGATATCATCATTCAAGGGGATACCTTCCCCATTGGCTTCCTGAGGTTTTTCTATCTCAGGAATAGGTCCTACTTCCTGAGATTCCTCATTCCTTCTTTGAATGGTCATCGTCTACTGCCCGGGCCGTGATTTTCCCTTCATGGAAATGCTATAGCATTCCCTGGCAGCAAGCTGATCACCGCGGACCGTACATATCCCCGTAGAGGAGGGGAATTTTACTGCGAGATGGAAGACAGAGGTTATGGCCTCAAATGCCATCAACGTAGGTCGGCCCAGAATAGCGTTGTAGGCGGTGGGACAATTGATAACCACGAACTCGAGGAGCTTTGAGACAGTTCGGGGCCCCTCTCTCAAGGTTATTACTAGCTCGATTGTTCCTATCACTGCCGAACCTTCTCCGAAAAATCCATACAGCATCATGGAGGTGGCCTTCAGCTCGGTGACAGACAATCCCATTTTCTCCAGCATAGACCAGAACAGCAGGTTCATCGAACTCCCGTTATCGACTAGTATCCTCCTAACTCTCTGGTTGGCGAGTTGGGCAGGTATGACTAGAGGATGATTATGGGGGAACAGGACGTGACTAGCGTCCTCCTCGGTAAAAATGATTGGTTGCCTCTCCAATCGTTGCTGTTTGGGTAGGTGCTGCTCCGGGACGAATGCCACTCCGTTATGAGCCTTCAACTCATTGACATATCTCTTCTGGGAACCTCTGCTTGTGCCGGCCAAATGGGGGCCTCCAGAGATTGTGGGTATCTCTCCTCCTACTACAGGAGGAGGGGTATCCTGCCTTATTCGGGGCCTGGGCTGATTTATCGGAGCTTCCAGAGCTGGCTGACTAGTAGGAACTCGATTCCGCGCATATTGAGCCAGAGGTCCAGCTCTGATGAGTGTCTCGATCTCATCCTTCAAATTCCTACAATCGTCAGTGTTGTGGCCAATGTCATTGTGGAATCGACAAAACTTGGAAGGGTCCCTCTTAGCCTTCTGGTGTTTCAAAGGCTCCGGCTTTTTCTAGGGGAGGCAGGCAGAGTTTGCTAGGAAAATGTGTTCCCTAGTTTTTGTGATCTCGGTATAAGCCACGTAGACTGGCATAAATTTTTCCACAGGCTTGTTCTTCTTCGGACCATGCTGGCCGCCCTCGCTGCTTCCTTTTCTCTTGCCTCCACCCCCTTGGTTATTCTGGGTAACGGTTTGAGTCATTTTTACGACATCTGTTTCCACTCCATCGGGCTGATCAAGGGTTTGGCTGGTTCCCACGACCGATGCTCGCGCCTCTTCTAGGTTTATCCATTCTTGGGCCTTATTCAGGAATTCATCCATGGTGCTGACACCTCTTCTATGTATCTCTTTCCATAGCCCGCCTCCAACGAGGATTCACGTCCTCGAGGCCATAAGCTTGGAACTATCGTCCGCTTCCCTAGCTCAAGCCGCGACGTTTGCGAACCTACTCAGGTAAGCTTTCAAAGGTTCCCCCGGCTATTGGTTCACGTTTTCCAGGGTGTCAGCTTTGACGCAGGCAGCTTGAGAAGCTCGGAACGCCCTCTTGAAGTCAGTAGAAAAATTCTTCCACGAGCTGATGGAATGCTTTTTACACTACTTGAACCACTGCCTAGTTGTCCCGATCAGTGTGGAAGGGAATATCAAACACCTCAGCTCAGGGCCGATATTATGGGCCATCATCAATCCGACGGGTCTCCGTCTCCATCGAACTTAGACAGGTGGGGCATCTGGAAACCCGGCGGGTACGTTGTGGCTGCTATGTTGGGGGCAAAAAGCTCGAGTTTGTCCCCTGAGTAATACTCGTCCTTCTCCTTTTCTGACAAGAGCTTCTTCATTAGCTCCTCCATTTGAGCTAAACGCTCTAGGGTCTGGTCCTTAATCCCTTGGTTGTTCTGGGGCTGTTCAACAACTCCAGTTCCATTGTACGTGTTAGGCAGGTTATTGTCCCTCCAATCTTGAGCTTGGTTAGGTGGGACATTCCCACTATCACATACTTCGGAAAGACCATCCCCTCGGTGAACATGACTTCCATTTCTAGTCGGATCCCCCCTCTGCGAGTTGAGGCGATCTCGAAGGTCGGCCCTCGAGGTGGCCCAAGGGCTTTGTGCTGAACTCAAGCGATTATGCAGGTCTCCACCAGATCTACCACTTCGGTGGCTCCCGGTCCAGTAGCTCCCGTTGGAAAAGCTTGGAGCCTGCTGCTGGGGGTGAGGATCCGGGACCTCCCCGCGTGCTCGGTTGCGATAGGAAGGTCCGGCGGGAGGAGGATTTCTTCTGCTGCTCCCGTGTGTTGGAATGTCTCAAACTGTACGGGGAGGAGATGGGTATCTTATCGGCGACGGGGGATGCCTAACTGGCGATGCGATCCTAGTCCCATCCGGGAGGATCAAATTAGCTCGCATCCGTTCTACTCTACCATCTCCAGCATCCTGCGCTCGGCGGTCTGACTGCGGCACGGGAGGGCTGGCTGGAGCAGGTTGTCTACGCGAGCCTTTACTGGATCTCCTCCGCGAGCTTCCACGAGCCCTTCTGGGCGCGTTCGATGGTGGAATTGATCTAGGAGTCAAGGTTCGGACTGATTGGCTGAATTGCTAATTGGTCCTGGGAAACTCTTCAAACATAGTCTCCTGATTATGGTGCGATATGGGTGCAGAACTCGGGGTTGAGGTTTTGACCGATCGACTAGGTCTGGGCCGATTATCCCCGCGGGACTTGCGAGTCCCACTTTGCCTCTTTCTAACGTCAACGTTGGTTGTAAGAGGGAGTAGCCGGGCCAAGACTTCTTTGATTTGCTTACTTGCTCTGGATAGCTCACTCCTCAATTGTATGTTCTCCATGTCTATCGCCGTCAGGAAACCCGAGTTCGGATTTGGCGTTCAGGGCGCCGAACTCCCGATGTCGTCCTGGCCCATCGGCTGCTTTCCCGATCGCTACTGGACCTCGGGGTTTGGTTCATCAAATATGGCGGCATGGTGGGCCTCCTGCCCATCATGTTGATCCGCCTCGTTACCATGCCTCGAACGAGTAACCACCATGATCAGGTTTTTGTGATAGCACCAATCTGAATTCTCTCAATGAAAGCACCAAACTATTGACGCGGTTCTTCGCCAACAGGTAATTATACGAATAAGTCGGATTGATTAGTGCTAATTGGTGAACCGTAATATGAAAATAACTATATTCTAGACTTGATAAACTAACATCATGGGAAGATGATCACTCCTTTCTTTTTAGGTGGTTCAAAGGTTAAAATCCCTTTAGTCCACCAGTCGATATTATTGATATCTCTTGGCTATTTCTTACAGAGTATTTCTTTACAAAAATATGCCAACCCCTTGCACTACCGAGGGTCTTGGTATTTATAGGAAGAAGATATCTGGGTTGGCAATGGGGTCATCCTGTGATCTCTTTACCCTTCACGTCATCTCTGTGACACTGATGATTAATTCCTAAACTTTGTAGTGAAGTGTGGTCTAATCAATAGGTAAGGAGGGATAATGGGCCGCATGGCCCAAATCAGGCGTGGGATGTCTGAACACACGTTTATACTGCGTGTCCGAGAATTTAGGAATAGAATAGATACGTGATGTCTGATATATGCACATTTATATTGCGTGGTTGACTTTACAAGGATTCGGGTGTCAGATCTCTGCGTTATCACGAGCTTAATATGGCGCCAGCTCGTGACACTCATACTGCTGACACAATGCCTCCGAGTAGCAGTTAACTCTCTAATCAGCTCGGGCTGGACAGATAGAGGCCCATAACAAACAGCTCCGGGTGGACGATTTACATGTGGCAGATCGAATTAGGCTATTTTCTAGCTCACCAATAGTGCGCGGATATTTAGGGCGTACAATTTACTTCATAAAACATTCTTCAATTCATATTCTTTAAATGGAATTAATCCCAACAATCTCTCACTTTCGGTAAAGACAATGAGGCATTTCCCTCAAACCTGTATTGCTTACATAATCATTAAAAGACTTTGTAGAATATTTTTTAGTAAAAGGATCGACAAGGTTTTGTTCCAAAGATATCTTCATATCTGTTACATCTCCTATGTGAACAATATCCCTGATCAAGAGGTATTTCCTCTAGATATGCTTTTCCCTCTTGTGACTCCTTGGTACCTTCGAGTTAGCTACCGCCCCACTATTACCAAAGTACAGGACTAGTGGCTTATCCATGTCTGGAACCACTTCTAGATCAGAATATAACTTTTTGAGCCATACAGCCTTCTTAGCAACTTCACAAGTCGCTCTGCATTTAGCTTACATGGTAGAATCTGCAATACTGGTTTGTTTAATACTACGCCAGACCACAACTCCTCCACCAAGTGTGAACAATGATCTAGAAGTCAAAATCCAACTATCTTTATCTTATTGAAAATCAAAATTAGTGTATCCAATGGGGTTCATGTCACCACCAGAATATACAACCATATATTATCTAGTTTTTCGAAGAAACTTGAGAATATTCTTTACTGCAATCCAATGATTCAATCAGGGATTGGATTGATAACGACTGACTATCCTTATTGCATAACAAATGGCAGGTCTTGTACACAACATGGAGTACATCAAACTGCCTACCACTAAGGCATAGGGATACCATCTCATATCCTCTTCTTCTTGAGCTGTTTTAGGACACTACTCTTTAGAAAGGATAATTCCATGATGGGATGACATATCACCCTTCTTGGAATTCTGCATACTGAATCTCTGCAGTACCTTATCTATATAAGTAGCTTGAGACAGAGCCAAAACTTTGTTTTGTCGATCCCGAATGATCTAGATGCATAAACATAGTTTGCATCTCCCAAATATTTCATTTGGAATTGCTCGACTAGCAATTTCTTTAATTTTGTCAATGTTCCTACGTCATATTCAATCAATAGGACATCATCAACGTAAAGAACTACGAATGCCACGATTCCATCTTTGATTTGTTTGTAGAAACAAGGTTCATCAACGCTTTGTCCAAAACCATACGTTTTGATTATGTCATCAAATCTCAGATTCCAAGATCTTGAAGCTTGTTTGAGTCCATAAATGGACCTAAGAAGCTTGCAAAGATCTTGAAGCTTGTTTGAGTCCATAAATGGACCTAAGAAGCTTGCAAACTTTTTTCTCTTGACCTTTTACTATGAACCCTTCTAGTTGAGACATATAAATTGTCTCGCTAAGATAGCCATTCAGAAAAGTTGTCTTAACATCCATTCACCATATCTCATAATCCATGTAAGCAGCATGGACAAAAGTATGCAGATGGATTTAAGCATGGCTATAGGAGAAAAATTTTCTTCATAAACCACCCTTCTCTCTGAGTGTAACTCTTGGTTACAAGCCTAGCTTTGAAAGTTTCCATTTTCCCATCTGCTCCTCTTTTTCTCTTGAATATCCACTTACAACCAATAGGTCTAACATTTTTCCGGAAGATCTTCAAGAGTCCAGATATAATTAGAATGCATCGATTCCATTTCCATGTTCATGGCTTCTTGCCATTTTTCTTTATCATAATCCTCCATTCCAGCTCTATATGTCAATGGATCATCTTTGTTTGTGTCAAACAGAAACATCTAAATTTCATGTTCATAGCGAGTTGGCTGCCTAACAACCCTCCCACTATGGTGAAGCTCTCTATTGTTCTAACTAGAACTTTTGGTTTCCTTTTGTCATTGTTCATTGGAAACATTTGGTGATCTTATTTCATTGATCTGAGACACTCTCCTCACGTACAACCTTACTGCGAGGTTTGGAGTTGCTAATTGAGTCATATTCAATAATATACTACCTCTGGTCTCTTTGGAATATCTCACAAACATGCACAGTTCAGTGCGAGATTCCAGCTTCCCAGTCTATCCTTTCAGCACGTGTGCTGGACACCCCAAATACGAAAATTGTGTAAACTAGGTTTAGTACCATTCCATAATTCCAACTGTTTCTTCTTGATAGACTTGGATGGAATGACATTCAATATGTACATTGCATATTGAATGGCGTAGCCCCAGAATGATAGTGGCAATGATGATTATGTTAGGATTAATGCCCAAAAAGCATGTTAAGACATTTTATTAGTTTGAAATGAATGTACAATTTTATTATATTTGAATGTTATAATTATTGTTTGAATTAATTAAATAATAATATCAAGAAAATTCCCTATTCATTCACGAGAATATGATCTTGTATTAGTACAAGAGAATTAAGATCATATATAATGAATAAAGTAGTCAATAACATATTAAAGTAAGAAATCATTAATGAATGGTTACTAGTAAAATTTGCTAAGCATACGATATGCGAATAATCTAGATTCAGATTACTAATGTGGATAGACATTTCAGTAAAGGTGTTGTATATAATAGAGATTATATATGATAAGACCGATGAGAATTAAATATCTTTATAAACTTGTCCTTTGACATAAATATTTAATTCTTATCATAATAGATGATCATTTGTAGATCAGTCTAAATCTTGAATATTCATGAATTCCTGTTTGTGTTTATTGGATCTTTTGATTCACTCGTTAAAGTCTCGTAGAATAATGAGGCTAATGACTTTTGTTTTCGACATTCAATATCATGAATGGCTGGGAACATGAATTACAATATTGGAATCCATGCTTTCCTAGCAGATTGAATATTGGTTCCCTTCAGGGTTAATTCTAGAACTGAATAGTTATTGAGCTCAAATCTATAATTATATTGTAGATTAATTATTTGCTAGTGAATTAATGATACTTAAGGATCAAGAGGTAATTAGAAGGGTAAAACAGTAATTTTGACCAATTCTAATCGACGAACCAATAATGGAGGACTGCACTACATATAATGATTATATCAATGGACTACAAGAGAAAACTCTGTAATATAATTCTATAAATACTTAGAGTGCAATTCCATATTTATAGTGGAGTAATCATGGAATTAATAAATAAGATTATTAGATTAAAAAGTTTGATTAATAATCTGGTTTATTGGAGCTTCGTATTATAGGTCCATGGTCCCCATATCACCTCTGTCTTACACTGTTAAGGGTAATGATGTCAAAAGAAAGATTTGCAGAGATAGTGACTAAATTGCAAATGATTTAATTTTCTAAGGCAAGAAAATAACTTCGTGATAATTATGGGTAATTTATTAATTGTAAATTAATTAATTATTTAACAATATAGTTTTTATTTTGAAAAACCATAAGTTAATATTAATGTTAATCTTGTTTGGATTAACATATAGAGAAAGACCAATAAATATCTTATTTAGAATATGATATTTATTTTTTTAATTTAAAACTGATATTTTAAGAAAAAGTTAATTTTGAATTAACTGATATTTATGTCGGGATAAATATATTGTCTTAAAAGTTGATTAAACAAATAATTGAGAAAATTAAGTAAACCCTAATAAGGTTGGACGACACACACTATACAACACAGCATGTGGCGCCTAACTCAGGGATTTTTATCCCTGTGATTTGAATTTTGGATTTCAACTAAATTTGTTGAATTAGTTATTTTATTATTCTTTTTATATATGATTTAAATAAATGATTAAATATAAATTTCATATCAGTTTTAATTTGAATTTTATTTTTAATAAAATAAAGATTATTTAATCAGATTAAATAATTTTATATGTCTGATAGTACGTGACTTTCAGAAGAGGCTTTCATTATCTGTAATGGCTTGACTAATTCTAAACCCCAGACCATTAAAAACTACTAAGACATAGCTAATATTTTGGAATACATATATACATAAAATATTAGAACTTTATTAAAAATCCAAAATACGGGATCCCATTGCTATTTACATAAAAACATTAAAGAAAACATAATCTTTAATTAATTGTTCCAAACTAATTTCAGAAAAATAAATACATAAATTGAGAAGACTCAAAAATATAAACTTTATCCTTGATCTTCCAGCAGTCCATCCATTCAGTTCATCCCCAATACACATGCCAAAGCTGCCAAGAATCCATCTCGCCTTCCAAACCTTATGTTATAATTATTATTTCTAAACTATATGCTAAACTTACTAATATTACTGCTACTGCTATCTAGCTAAGTAAAATTTCGAGATGCTACAATTCTCCCCTACTTAAAAGAATTTCGTCCCTGAAATTTACTTACCAAACAATTTCGGATACCGAGCTTGGATGTCTTCCTCCAACTCCCATGTTTCCTCTTGTTCTGTACTATTACTCCATAGAACCTTGACTATCGGAATACTCTTAGACCGTAATTCCTTCTTCCCCATCTCTAGGGTGCTAATCGGTCAATCCTCGTAACTCAGGTCTTTTTGAAGTGCTAATGTATCATACTTGAGAACGTGAGATGGGCCTGGCACATATCTACATAGCATCGAGATGTGAAACACATTGTGGCTACCTGCTAGAGCTGACAGTAGGGCTAATCTATATGCTATTGTTCCCACATTGTCCAATATCTCAAAAAGACCTATAAAATGAGGACTAAGTTTGCGTTTCTTCCCAAACTGCTTCACTCCTTTCATAGGAGATATCCTTAAAAAGACTTGATCTCCGACTTTGAATACCACATCTCACCACTTGGCATCCTCATAAC
Organism: Humulus lupulus; assembly: GCF_963169125.1. Taxonomy (NCBI): domain Eukaryota; kingdom Viridiplantae; phylum Streptophyta; class Magnoliopsida; order Rosales; family Cannabaceae; genus Humulus; species Humulus lupulus. The sequence goes on from NC_084795.1 coordinate 165,060,172, forward strand.
TCTTTTCTCGACTCTGAGCAGCTAGCATACGCTTTCTAATTAACTCCACTGCGTCTTGAGCCTCTCTAATAGATTCGGGTCTAAGAAGTTGTATTTCTCCTACCTCATCCCAATGTAACAGCGATCTACACTTCCTTCCATAAAGTAACTCATAGGGTGCCATACCGATCATTGCCTGGTAACTATTATTGCAGGATAATTCTATAAGTGGCAAATACTTATTCAACAATCCTCCGAAGTCTAGTACACAAGCGCGCAACATATCTTCTAAAATCTGTACGGTAGGCTCGTACTAACCGTCAGTCTGAGGATGAAATGCCATACTGAGACTTAGCTTGGTACCCATGGCTTACTAGAAGCTTCCCCAAAATCTCGATGTAAACACTGATCCTCTATCGAATACTATGGTCTTAGGGATTCCATGTAGTCATACAATTTCCCAAACATAAATGTCTGCGTACTGGTCTGCAATGTACGTAGTCTTGACGGGCAGGAAGTGAGCAGACTTGGTGAGTCTATCTACCACAACCCAAGCCGAGTCGTGTTGATTATTCATTCGTGGTAATATTTTCACGAAGTCCATGGCTATGTCTTCCCACTTCCATTCCAGAATACTAAGCGGTTGCAATAAGTCTGCAGGTCACTGATGTTCCGCCTTCACTTGCAGGGATACTAGGCATTTGGACACATATTTTGCTACGTCTTTCTTCATTTTCGGCCACCAACATAGTGCCTTAAGGTCGTGAGTCATCTTGGTCGACCCCTGGTGAACTGAGTATGGGGTAGTGTGTGCCTCTTCTAAAATCTTCATCTTAATTCCATATTCATTCGACACACACATTCGTCCTTTACATCCCAAGAACCCTGTCCCGATATGGAGAAATCTGTAGTCTTGCCTTCTTTGACAGCAGCCATATGTGATACTAACGTGTCATCAAGTCCTTGCCCGATTTGTATATCTTCTAATAAACTTGACTGGATGGACAAGTTAGCCAGTTGACCCCTGACTATTTCTATTTCACCATTAATCAACTTTTGCAGTAGCGACTTTTCTATTCCAGATAATGTTGCTAAATTTCCATAACTCTTCCAGCTTAACGCATCTGCAACTACGTTCACTTTCCCTTGGTGGTATAGGATTTCACAGTCATAATCCTTTACTAGTTCTAACCACCTGCGCTACCTCATGTTGAGCTCTTTCTACGTAGAGAAATATTTTAAGCTCTTGTGGTCCGTATAAATCTCACCGTTCTCCATAAAGATAGTGGCGCTAGATTTTCAATGCGAAAACCACCACTGCCAACTCCATATCGTGTGTTGGATAGCATTGCTCATATTCCTTCAGCTGCCTTAGGCGTAGGAAATCACTTTGTCATTTTGCATCAGCACACAACCCAATCCTTGCTTCGACACATCTCAATATACTACAAACTTGTTGTTAGGTGTCGGTACATAAAGTACTAGTGCTGAGCATAATTTATCCTTGAGCAACTGGAAGCTTTCTTGACATCTATGTGTCCAGTTGAAATTTTTCTTATTCCGGGTCAGGTTGGTAAGCGAAGTGGCTATCTGAGAAAAGCTTTTTACAAATCTCCGATAATACCCTGCTAGCCTGAGAAAACTTCTAAATTCTGAAGCATTCTTAGGTCTTGGCCAATCCTTCACAGCCTTTACTTTAGTTGGGTCTACTGTGACTCCATCTTTGGATACAATATGGTCGAGGAACGCTACTTGCGATAGCCAAAATTCGCATTTCTTGAACGTGGCGTAAAGTTGATGGTCCTTTAGTCACAGCATGGTCAATCTTAAATGTTCCTCGTGTTTGACTTCGTCCTTAGAGTACACCAAAATATCGTCAATGAACACTAAAATGAATTTTTCCAAGTAATCCTTGATGACTCGATTCATTAAGTCTATAAATGCGGCTGGAGAGTTGGTAAGACCAAAAGACTTAACTAGAAACTCGTATTGTCAATATCGAGTTCAAAAAGTTGTCTTTGGTATATGTTCTTCCTGTACCTTGAGCTGGTGATATCGGAACCGTAGATCAATCTTTGAAAAAAAAGTCGCTCCTTGGAGTTTATCAAATAAGTCGTCAATCCAGGGTAGCGGGTACTTACTCTTAATTGTCACCTTGTTTAGTTCGCGGTAATCGATAAACATCCACATGCTTCCATCCTTCTTATTCACAAATAGAACCGACGCTCCCCATGGAGAATGGCTTGGTCTGATGAAACCCAAGTCTAAGAGTTCTTGCAACTGCGTTTTCAACTCCTTGAGTTATGTCGATGCCATTCGGTATGGTGCCTTTGAGATAGGCTCGATTCCTGGTACTAGTTCGATAGTGAAGTCAATTTCCCGAGTAGGCGGTAACCCTAGTAATTCTTCAGGAAATATCTTTGGAAATTCCTTTATAATGTAAACGTCTCCAACCTTTAGTGGTGTTTACTGTGCCACATCCATGACTCTTGCTAAGAATGCGTGACATCCTTTATCTATCATCCTCTGAGCTTTGAGAGATGAGATAAGCGGTGTCTATAGTCCTGAAACCTTTCCCATAAAACATAGTTTCTCACCATCAGGAGTTTCAAACGTCACTTGCTTACGTCTACAATCGATGGTCGTGCCATGCCTTGCTAGCCAATGCATGCCTAGTATTACGTCGAAGTCCTTGATCTCTAGCTCTATCAGGTTGCCTTCTAGTTCCGTCTCCTCGATTTTGATCGGTACCCCTCGTACTATTCGTGATGGTAGGACTACTTCACCCAAAGGCAACTCTGTTACAAACCTAGTTCGAAATCTTTCACAAAGTTTGTATAATTTTTCTATCATTCTTAACGAGATATATGAGTGTGTTTCTCCTGAATCAAACAATACTGAACATATACTATTGAGGATAGGAAGCTGACCTGTGACCATGTTGTTACTAGCTTCGGCTTCTCCCTGGGTCAAGGCAAAGACTTTGGCCGAAAACATCTTTTTGTCCTTCTTTTCTTCTATTTTGAGCTGCAGACATTCCTTTTTCCAATGACCTTCCTGGCCACAATTGAAACAAACCTTGGTGTTTGCACGACACTCCCCAAGATGTCTTTTCTGGCATTCGGAGCACTGAGGTATTCTACATAATCGACCTATTATTTTCATTGTTATTTCGTGCTCTTTTGTCACCATCGACTTGCTTATTATCAAGATGCTTTCTCTTCTGCCCCTTATTGTTGTGCTGGTGGTCGTTGTTGTTTCTACCATTTTGAGTCTAATTCTGTTGCTTAAGTTCAAACTTGCTTGCCTCCTCCTTACTAACATTTTCTTGGAGTATTTCAACTTCTATAGCTATTTCTAGAGCACGGCGTAAGAAGTGGTTCCAGCGTTTGCAAGCTTGATACCTAACTAAATATTGGATCTGAGTCCCCTGGTAAACTTGGTAACCCTCAAGAAATCAGTTGGAACTAACTCTGGTTCAAACTTGGCTAACAAATCGAATTGTCGAGAGTACTCGACTACTGTCAAATTTCCCTGCTTCAGACTGGAAGATTCTTCCACCCTTGTAGCGATAACAGCTGGGTTGTAATACTTTTTGTGAAACAGCTCCACAAATCTGGTCCAAGTCATGGTGGCGACATCATGAGTTTGTTCTACTAAATCCCACTAGATTCTAGCATCCTTTTTCATAAGAGAAGAAATGCAGGATATACGATCTGTGTTACCGACGTTCATATGTGCTATAATAGGCTCTACATTCCTGAGCCATTCTTCCGCCTCAAAGGGGTCAATTGTCCCTTAAAAGTTTGGAGCGTGCTGCTTACGGAAATGCTCATAGATTGGCTCTATGTACTGAGTTGGGTAAGGCACATAGTTGGCCATCGACCATCCCCCATATGGATATCCTACTTGCTGGGGTGCTTGCGCCGCTGGCTGCGACTGAGGTTGCGGCTGATGTCGCTGTTGCTGCAACAGTTCTTCTACTTGTTGCTGTAATCAGATAATTTCAGCGGTGTTGTCAACCAGAGGTGGCAGCAGCAGTAGTAGCACGCGTTCCCCTTCTTCGGACTAGAAGGGCTTTGTGAGTCTCATTGGCGGTGTTGGGGGGCATTGCCGTTCGTGCGTGCAGACCTTCATAGCGACATCTTCAGCAAAGTTCTAACAGTTGAGAAAGCATCTTAGAACATACCCTAATAGGGTCTAAGGAAAAACTTAGTCTAAGCAAACATAACTCGAACCTATCAGTTATGATTTCTTATGAAAAAATTATGTAAGCCTTCTTTATAAATTATGGTATGTTTCTTTACTTAGAACAATAAGCCATCTTTATTATTTCCCAAGTCTATTTCTAACCATCCTATATGACTTAATTATGAGGCTCAAAACTCGTCGTTGTTCCAAATTTAACCATATTGAAGGAGGGCTGGGATCAGTAAAATCATTCCCACTACTATGGGCCCCTAAATTCTCAATACAGAACTCGGTCCATTGATTTGTATCCACCCTCACTGAAATCATTCATTATTTATTGAATTTATTCTAAATTTATTATGATTGTAGAAAAAAAAAATCAAACTCATACATGTCATTGAAAAATAACAACTTTATTCATTTGGAAAGAGATTTTCACTAATTACAATCACAAATCATTATTAAAGAAACTATACTAATAATAACTAGGGTAAATCTCTAAAAATCAGGATCTTATACATCTGACCCTTCATCTAACATATCATCATCTATTTCTTCATAATCATCATTATTATGAGCCTCGAAACTACCTCTTGGAATATTCATTAAGATATTATGCTTTTTTTCATTAGAGAATTGAAATTCAAAAATAGAGGTAAACCTAAGTATAAGGAAATAATATCTCAAGGCTACCGGTAAATCATCTTCATCATCCATAGTCTCCCATAGTTCTTCTAATTTTGAAACTACAAAAGGAAAATCCTTAAAAAGCCTAATTACTAAGACATATTGTTCCATGACTCTCATCACAATTTGCTTAGTGGTTTGATGGTGAACTATCTCCTTGTGAAATAGGATCAATCTTTGAATGATTCTTTTTAGCACTCCTATTGTATTCCTTGGCTCTTTAATCCTTTTCAATACCTTAATGGCTCGGAGATTATGAAAGGTCAAAACTCCATTCACTTTGACTGAAAACATTAGCTATAAACATAAACATAATAATCATAACATAACCACTTACATTCACGGTTATATCCGGAGCTTGTGCGTGTGTATCAAGGAGAACTTCATGCATATGAACCGTGGGCTCTAATACCAACTGTAATGCCCCCACTAATTCTAAACCTCGGACCATTAAAAACTACTAAGACATAGCTACTATTTTGGAATACATATATACATAAAATATTATAACTTTATTAAAAATAAAAAAAATGGGATCGCATTGCAATTTACATAAAAACATTAAAGAAAACATAATCTTTAATTAATTGTTTAAAACTAATTACAGAAAAATAAATACGTAAACTGAAAAGACTCAAAATTATAAACTTCATCCTCGATCTTTCGACAGTCCATCCATTCAGTCCATCCCCAATACACATGCCAAAGAAGTCAAGAATCCATCCCGCCTTCCAAGCTTATTTTCCCAGCACCATCTAAAATAAAAGGAATGAGTCTAATGCCCAGCAAAGAAAAACTACTAAAGCATAACATAAATCATAAGACTAAAAATATATGACGTAAAAACGTATATCGTATAAACATAGGACTATAATATTAATGGCCATTAACTCATTACCGCAACATTTGATAAAACCATCTAGGTCCTCAGTCTACTAATCGAGGTAGGTTAGATCACAATATAGTATATGATAAACCATCTAGGTTCTCTATCTACTAATCGGGGTAGGGTAACTCATAACTCTAATCTACAAAAATGATAAAAGTCTTGGGCTTGATTTGCTATCTAAGCAACTACAATACCCAAGTGACTATAACATAAAACACATTCATATACATACATAACATATCAACATAACATAACATATCATAACACATATAATCTACCCTATTTTCCTTACCAAAAAGCCGAGATATTGAAGACAAGAATGGGGTTAGAAAACTCATAAAACCAACAGTAAAAATGATGAGTTTCTAAAAAAAATGGAGATGAAAAAGAGATCTAAACCATCAAAATAGAACATTACCGAAAACCTTAAGTTTCAAGAAACTTAAACACTTAACCAAAAACCATAAAATCAAGTTAGGATCTAAATGAAAATGAAAGAAAAATTAAAGAACTATGATGGATTAAACTTGAGGATAAGAATACCTTGGATAGACTAGAACTTCGATCTTCACCTCAATATCAAAATGTCACTCTATCTTACTTCCCAATTGTTTAGAAAAACTTTTACTCCCCACACCCTAGTGTTTTCTCTCTAGAATAAACTTAGCAGTTGGAGACTCTGAAGAACGCTTGAATAATGAATGCAATTGCTGAGTACTAGGTCATATTTATAGAGTTTAAGGAGTGAAACTAACCCCTTTTAAAAAGAATAAATAAATTAATATTAATTGAACAA